>NC_071103.1:15876875-16203437 GCF_024256425.1 Clarias gariepinus | reverse complement strand
TGCAAAAAAAACAAAAAAGATGGAAATAAACGGATATATTTAATATCTGATTATGAAAGCCTATATGCATTTATTATAACCTACAACTAAAAAAGTTGGTTATATTCTTATTGGGTAGCACAAACAGTCAGAAATGTTCTGCCCTGCTGTTTTTTTTGTTTGTTTGTTTGCCCTTTTCTCTTGTCAGAAGCCAAAAAAGACATGCTGGTTGAACTCTGATGGTGTGGCTTTGACTTGCATCACACACTGCCCCAAGTGGCGACAGCAAATGCTGGGAACTTACCCGACAGCGACGCCAAGCCTTTTCTTGTCTCAACATGTCCCAACAATTTTTACAATAAGCACCTTATATCAATAGTAATACAAGACAGAAAAAGAAAAATATTTGAATGTGCAAAAGTACAAAACTGCAAACTCTACTATGATACATCATCTCAAATAGACACAGAACAGATAACAGGATACAAAAAAAGAAAAAAAAAAAAGCATGCAATTCAAAGAGTAGTGTAAAGGGAACATAGGAGCTCCTTGAATTAAAAGGGTAAAAGGGTTTTACTCTTTACAAAGAGATGGAATGAAAACCGGGATACAGAGAACCTCCTAAATGAGGTATGAAAAGATGGTGAGATAGAAAGAGTCTTCCCAATGGAAGAGTTAAATGAAGGCGTACAAGTTTCCTCATGGAGAGGTGGAATGAAGGGGACAGAATCTTCCTCGTGGAGGACAAGGAGGAGTAAAGAGTAACAAAGTGAGAAAGGTATCAAATGCAGCAACAGCTTCTAAACCATGGAACATGTGTTTTGTGTGTGTCTGTGTGTGTGAGTGTGTGTGAAGGGTCGGGATTGGCACAGAGGCCCGCTCTACTGCTGGATCTTACGGAGGATGTCAGCCGAGACGGGCGGGTGGAAGTTGATGGTGTGGTGGCGCAAACCCTGTGAGCTCTTGTAGCTTTTCCCACAGCGGCATTTAAACGGCTTGCGCACACGGATTTGAGTGCGGTGGCCGTTCTTGGCATGGTACTTGATACCGTTCACGTTCTGCAAACGACAAGGCAAAAATACTCAGGATTTAATAATACCAGGTTCTCCATAATAAGGATGATGTATATGACTGAAGTGTGCAGGGATATTTCAGCACTTGGTTTTCTTCTGGTAGTATTAGGGTTAGGACTTTTCTTTGGTTATAAACACAAAATGCTACTATCTACTGTAAAAGCTAAATCTTGGTGAATTTAAAAGTCAAGTCTTTCTGAAGTGACACGAAAACATGATTTAAAGCATCCCAGTTACATTTTATTCTTATTGCTGCTGTAATCATTCAGCTGTCTTGTGCTGATCTCATCCAAGGTCTCATTTACAATATAACAATATTACAATATAATATTTACTATAATAGAACTTATACTTTGGACACAATTGGGACAGCTTGTCTTTCCTCTTTTATAATAATAAAAAAAAGATTAATAAATAGGAAAACAGTATTTTACCTAATTTCAGTCTAATTCCTCTATAAAATAAAATAAAAATGTGTATATCGATTTTGTCAATAATAATGAATAAATAATTATTGTCATGAAGAAGCATTACAGAATCCAAAAAAAAGAAAAGAAAGATGTGAGTAAATACAGTATATGGAAATTATTATTATGAGTTTGTCTGTGATGAGAAAGCCAGGGATGACTTGAGATGACGCTATGAAGAAACCTTGAGAGGAACCAGACTCGTTAGGGTGATATCAGGTCCAGTAGGGATTGTTTTGTGGTAATACAATGTGCTATGAGGCTGAAATTTCAGTATAATGGGATAGGTAATTATGTTGATATGCTTCTCTCTCATATATCCTTTACAATAATTCGATTAAAAAAAAAAAAAACTAAAAAAAGCTCACTTGATGACTCAACTCGGGACTGGAGAAGAAGTAACTTTAAGCAGGTCTGGTCTCAGTGTGCTATGGTAACATGACCCTCATCTGGTGTCAAGAGCAGGTACACGGAGAAGCACTCCAGCCCAAATCAAATCCACATCCAACGCCACGGAAAAATGGCACGAACATGGAAAATCTCCTTCGTGCCTGTCACCAGCCACTTCCTGTGCCTCTTAATGAACGCGGCTCTCTCAAGCTGTACATAATTCATCACAAGAGCATGCGCCAGATGCCAGCGGAAAATCCCATAAAACCTGTGGAAGCCTTGAAGTGGACTGTATGGCCGTAGGAGTCTGCTCTCACAGGAGTGCGTTCCTGAGAGCTTTCATTAGTCTTGAGTGTACTCTGTCAATAGCTAGTGTCTCGCAGTCTGAAGCCTTATTGTTTTCCGGGAGTGCTCCGACACAGACAGATTTGCTCTATTGTCTATTGTATGACCTGCTGATTATCATGACCCTGGCTCAGAACCGCGTACACACCCTGATCCCACTGCTGTAGACAGTTTAAAGCAGATCCACCCCCGTTCCGTTCCTTACCTTGTATCTCTTTTTGCAGCCAGGCACGGGGCAGGCGAAAGGTTTCTCATCACCTCCGTTCATGCACATGGAGCTGAGGATGGACTCGGAGCTAATGGCACTTTCGGTGGTCCAAGACTCATCGCTGTCGGACTCCTCGTAGTCTGCTTCCTCCTCGTCGTACTCACTACCTGTAGGATGCACACAGCCAAAATAAGTTTTTTCATGCGTTTTTGGGTAGCTACGCAAAAAAACATTAAGGAAATAAAATAAACAGGTCGTGTGAATTTCCCACAGACCTTTGCTTCGCTGTTACAATAGCGCTGACACGCTGCCCTTGTACTTTTATGGAAAAGAATGTGAACATGTTGTCAGGGGTTATGGGTTAATGCGCAGGAAAAGTATCATGCTAGCAACCAGTATTCCCAAACAAACAAACAAACAAACAAAGGCCCTGAGTTTTTAATTGCAGAGGAAGAGAAGAAATATCCCACTAATAAGGATCATGGGAAAATACAGCTGGGGTTGCTGAAATCAGGAAATGCTGCGGCAGACTATACAAAGCCATAGGTGTTTATAAACCAGCACTGGTATATTCTGATATCTGATAAGTTAGAATGTTTTAATTAATTGTCTTATTTTCGAATACATTTCTCTTGCTTCATGTTACATTGCATCATACCACCCCATTATATTTATTTATTAATTATTTAATCAGAACATCATTAAAGAAAAGAGATGGACACGATAATATGATAATTAAATTGCACTTCCACTTTTTTTTGTTGTAAACACACAATGATTTTACAACAGTTCAGCTGTAGAGAGCAGAGGCTTCAACAACAGCCTGAGCACATGCATGATGTCCAGCCCCTCATGTCTGTCTGTAAATAGAGAGTTAAATGTAACTGTTTCAAATAATTAATATTTAAACCACAGGAATAACCAACTAAGCAGAAAATTCTGATTAATTATTTAATTAACAGCACGGCTCTACAGGGTTCTATTAATGTGCTTGTTCTAACATTAAAAAAAGGAACATTTATAATCTTTGACGACAATGAAGTCTTCTGTAAAAACGTGTGTTTATTTATTTTGGCAACAATAAAATCTTCAGGAAAGGAGGACTTTGCACTTTCCTGGTAACATGACAACCGAGTCTTGTTGTGACTGTTTATAGCTGCTATATCGTAAGTGATAACAGGAACTTGTTTTTGTGTTCGCCCTAGCGTTAAATGTAACTAGTCAAAATATTTCATTTTATAGTAAATAAAAAAAAGCTGTAATGGTTACATTTCTAAAGAATGAAAACATTATTTGCAGTAGGCCACATCACATCACATCACCTGGTAACTGATTATTATCCAGTGTGTGTTGTATTACACACACACACACACAGTAATGCATCAGTATGAGAATAAAAAAAGACATTCTGTTATCCATAGTAGCTGTGTCATAAACAAGCATCAACACACAGTCAATTCATCTTTAGTAACTACCAAATGCTATAAACTGCTGCATTCATGTAATTTAAGCCATTTTTCTCCTAGTTCAAGGCCACGCTTGAAAACATTTTATTTTTATGTGTGTAGCATCTTTAGTATTTCTTTCTATAATAGGTATATATTAGTTTTCTAACGTATATTAATTTTGCAGCAGTCTGATATGTACAGAGAAAATATATGCTCATGGATAAAGGAAATGTTGCAATTTATATATATATTTTTTTTTTCCTGTAGAGCGTTATTTTATTATATATATTATACATATTGGCCCTCCAGAAATAAATAATTAAATAAATAAATATATATAATATTTTATTATATTAAAATTTTAATATAATATAATAATATTTGTTATTATTATTATTAATAATTTATTTTCCTGGAGGGCCAATATATAATATAATAATGCTCTACTGAGCAACACAGTAATTTTACCTGACCTGTGCTCTTAACTATAGTTAGCTTTTTTATATTAAGAGCACAGGTCAGGTAGAAATTGCTGCCATGCTCAGCAGAGCGTTATTGTATTCTGCATAAACTATTTTCTGAAGGGTTGCCATGCACTTGCACAAAACTTCTCATGTGATTATGTCTTGGTATCAAAAGTAAGGAAAATGTTGTGTCATTTAAACATCTTGGTGCAAGGGTTTGGAGTTTCCAGGATAGCATTCCCAGGCTGTGGAACAGATTCTGAACAGATGGCTCCACTGCTGATTGCCGTAGGTCTGGAGGCCCGAGATAAGACAGACTAATTTGATGCCTTCATTTAAGAAATTTTAGTATTTAATGGTTACACATAATAAGTAGTTGGACTATTCAACCATTTTTGGCTGCAGCTGAACGTACAATGAGGATGATGTTGACCCTTCCTGATTTTTAACATCATCTGAATGTAGAATTTCCGGTGCTAAATAAATACAAGATAATTGTTTCAAATCGAACTTTTTTATTTTTTATTTCTTTATTTTAAAAATGTATATGTGCAACATTTCTTTTGTCCATGAGTATATATCTCTGTGTAGACTGTAGTCAGTTTCAGGCCCCATACAGTGTATGTGTAATTGTTAAATAATAATGAACAAATATATACATACAAACACACAGATGTGAATGTTCCTTAATGTAACTGTGATCATTTACAATAATAGCACTGGGGAAGCTTTACTATTAGTTGCAGGAGCATTTGTGCCCATCCTCAGTCAAGACATGTGACACTGTAGCATTTTTGAGAATTTTAAAAGCATGCTAAACATGTTGTTTAATTACTGCTATGGATTACCAAAAGTATGGTGTTGTGAGTAAGATGGTAACAGGCAGTTCTAGTCCAAAAAAACAATGACAGGAATGAGGCTCTGTGTGTGTGTGTGCGTGTGTGTGCGTGATTGTACATTAAGTACCTGTGGGAGTGCTGCTCCTAAACGATGATGAAGGTGTAATAGGGGGCGTCACAGGTGGAGTGAGGTTGCCGCTGGTGTGTCGGGGCGGAGTGGACACGCTGTTACGTGACAGGCTGCCTGTCAGAGAGAGAGAAAGCTTCGGCTGAACTTTCTTCTTCAGAGTCTCGTGCTCTCTCCTCGCCGCATCTGTCATGAACCTAGGGAGCAAAGAATGTCGTAATAACAAAGATGATCAGAAATCCTCATCAAAGACTAAATGAGGCATATGTGATCGCTTCCAAGTCAGCTGATCCGCTACAGACGCTTTCATTATCAAACAATCGGGCCCTGGCAGTTTTGCAACGCCGTAAACGCTTTTATAAATGCATGTCACAAAAATAAAACGTTCACACAAACATTGTTAAATCTGGTGTGGAATTAACAGACTACAGTTGGAAACCACATCAAGTGGAGACTCCTTTTTCTACTAGTAGTGAAACGGCATATGAGACCCGATGCGCTCTCTCAGCATGGAGGATCCACTTTGAAACCGCGCAATACACAGAATGTCAGAACACAAGCCTTGTCAGTATGAGGAGCATATGGAGGCTCAGATGCCGGTTTGAAGTTTCTAATAGAGCCATAAAGGGACTGGAGCCATTCAAGGCAACCTAAAACATTACCATACACAGCAATGCTGAAGCCTGGAGAACGAAAAAACATGAAAAGGCTAGATGATCGCATTCGAGGTTTAAATGCATTTAGCACTGATTTGAAAGGAAGAAAAAATAAATATGTTTAAAGAACCAGTCCGATTAATATTATTTAAAAAAAATAAAAACTGAATGCATTAAAAAAAAAAAATCCTTCTTAGTGATTTTATGGTTGTTTTTTTATGGATTTAAATTTAGCAAACTGTTAATACTAAGGACCAAATGAGTTTACACACCACATACTATTTGCAATCCTGTGTGTGTGTGTGTGTGTGTGTGTGGGCATGTGTGTCACCTGTTTATGTAGCTGAGAGCGACATATGTGGGCTGCTGCAACTCCTGTTTCTCAAGCACGCGAGGATCCGTATCTGAGACAGAAAAAGGAGAACAAAGGAGTTGAGAAAAAGAGAAGATGGTCATGGACTGGCAGAAATCATAAAACCGCCGTGAGAACGGCGCGCTCTGAAAAACACTTAACGTTTTCCAACACCTGTCAGAGCGGCGGCGTGTGTTTGCAGGTTTCCTGAGGAAAACGTACCCGGGTTGTAAACGGAATAAGTAACGGGGCTCGGTGCAAATGTTGCGTGAGGAGCTAATTACGTAGTAACAACTTTTTCCATGAAGGCACTCATTTTGAGCATAGACTATCCCCAAAGCGTATATAAACTCAATCTATTACTCATTTCATAGTCTCACCCAGCGCTTCTGAGATTCCTGCCACTCACCGACCCCTCGATCGCTCCCAGATGGCAATTAACTCTGTTAATAAAGTTTCTGTCATTAAAAGTAAATGAGCAGCAGAATTAGTCAGAGGTCCTAAGTAAATGCGGAAAGTGGAGTTGGTCTTTCCATGCATTTTCAGTTTCATGTTGACTTCACTGAAATCACACACACACACAAACTTATGTACACATCAGACCACATTAGAAACACTTGGTGCAGTCTACACATCTGGCCAACTGCACCGATCTGATCTGCAACAACACACTCTGCGTTCAGAAGCCGATCCAGGGATGCAGCTCACTGGTCAAGGATGCAAGATACGGCTAGGAATGTGATCGGTCCATCTGGCTGAACCTCACACTCAGAGGACACTACACTGCCCCTGAACCGGGATCCAGAAAACAGCTTTTGCTCCTGGTGTTCTAGAGTCTGGACCAAGTGGATTATAATAGTAAAGTTCTGCTGCCCCCTAGTGTAAAAGAAGTGTAAAAACAACACCCTGAAAGTGGCCTGCTTAAAACCCTAAAAGCGCATGATGCAGCCCTGCATTTTTGGGAAGCTTTTATTGCGAGAGAATCCACAGGTTCCAGAGCTTCATGTCCACTCTGTGTTTAACTTAACCCAAAGTTTCACTGCCCTGCCAGGGTAATTGTTTTCAGATGCCCACCTCTGCAGGCATTCTCCGACACCATTAACACACAAATACGGCACAAAAAGGACTTCAGCTAATCATGGCCTAAATCCAGACACACACACACACACACTGCAATGTACATTAATGCCTTTCTTTATCCTGCTGCTGTGAGTAAACACATTTTCTCTCTGTTTAAACCAAACCATATTTGTCTCAGTTTTTTAGAAACCACACAAGTTCCCTGTGGAGAAAGAGGGAGAGAGAGAAAGAGAAAGACAGAGAGAGCAAGCCAATGTGTGTGTGTGAATCCGGCCAGCGTGGCATCACGCACTCACCAGCACCTCATAATTACACAGGCATGCAGACAGTACCACCTGGTATTCGCCTGAGCCACAGCGCCAAAGGGCAGAGAGCACTGTTTAGACACCAGCTATAAGGGCTCTATACTTGACTGGAGTGCTGGTCCAGGTAGCCTTGTGTGTTGTGAGTCACTCGAACTGGAACACTGAGCGCTTTGACACTCCGCACTCTTACTGAAGTGTTTCATTAGTGTGGAAGCAACGTGTAAGAGATTTGACACTTTGCAGCCCTGCACACACACACACACACAGACACATTAAGATCAGCATCATTCTTTTGCAGCTGAACAGAAGGTGGGACGGACACACACACACACACACACACACACACACACACACACACACACACACACACACACAAAACAGCCACACATTTAGCCATAGATCAATCCCCCGACACACTCTGTAAATCACATGCTGGCATCCGGAGACCAATCAGGGACCTGGCGCAGCAGCCTACCAGATCCCAGCCCAGGAGAGGGAGAGAGGTGGTCCAGCAGACAAGCAGGTGGTCCACCGTGGTGGTCTCTTCCCCTTTTTATCTCTCTCATTCACCCACACACATGCGCGCACACACCCACACCCACTTTGTCCACCTAGACCAAGTCAGAGTTCACGTAAAATGCTTATTATGGTCAGTAAAGCGGAGTGAACGAATGAAAAGGACAGACGGAGAGAAGTACCACAGCCCATCAGAGACACAGGAAGCAATGAGTGAGACAGAGCAGAAACCCTTCTTTCCTCCTCCTCCTCTTCTTACACCTCATAATAAAACCAGAACCAATCCTGCTATGGGAAGAGGGTTAGGTATCACAGCGCGAACATGTGAGCTGTAAGGAGCTGAAGCAGCACTCTGAACACATTCATTAGAACCAAGCCATAAACACAGGCATGTTCGCCTCATTGGCTCTTTATGTACCTCATCCTGTTTTCCTCACTCCACCTCTCAGCCAGCACAAACACTCTCCGCTGTGCAGGCATGACTGCCTCGCAGAGTCCTCCCTCCTCCTCCTCCTCCTCTCCTTTGGTTTCCCCCAGTGCACTGTGGGATGTCTTCGTGTGGCCCTCGTCATGGTGACATGTTTACGGCGAAGGCCCCCGGTGTCGGAGCAAGGGTCTGCGACGGGAAACCAGGAACACCAAACGAGCAGCGTCCCGCACCGAGCACGATCACGAACGCTATATTTATTCATCTTGCAAGACGGCATTTCTGCAACGTGTCACCAGGACACATCAGCGTCGAGTTCCCTCGTAGCGCTTTCATAAAAATCATTTACCTAAATTAGGAACAACTGCCTACCTCGAGCGGGAGAGGTAATATAAGGCCTTCCTGCTGTTAGCCGTGATTAGTGAGAAGCAGTGCTGTGCTGTGCTGAGCTCATTCTCAGACACCCTCACTCCTGCTGGAGCCCAAAGGAACTGGAAGAGCGTCGAGAAAAAAGGCGTACTATGGGGTAGAGGTAATTAGCTTAGCCAGGTGCAGCTAAGGAAGGACCACTAACTGCTCCTCAAATTTATTATTTCCGCTGAGCTTTCAGAGATGCATTCCAGGTGCCTCTAAATGAGCCACCAGTTCAGAGAGGCTGAAAAAAAAGTCTCATTGTTCCAGATGACCGAAGATGCAGTTAGGACAGGGCAAGAGATTATTAGTCTCAGTTTTACCTGGTCTAGGCTTAACAAAATTGTCTGAATTCAGATCAGTGCTAAAGAGAACATTCACATACTCAATACACAAAACACTACCTGGTCAAGGAAAGGTTGCTGCTTTATAATGTTTAAATTACTGTCATGTGTCAAGCAAAGAAAAAACAACTAAGAAGACCTTAAATTACTGGAATTGAGTTAAAAACTGTCCAATGCATCATTTAAACCCATCATAAATGGGGATCGATTAAACACTGGATAAAATCCAAACCCGACAGTTGAAATCCAGAGTTAGATTTAATAGTAAAAATTAAACCAAAGCATGAGAACTCACAAGATTGGGGCAAAACATCTGTGCGGCCTTAAGAAGACCACTTGTTTGTGAGACTAATCAGAAACTATGAAATAACTTTGAAACTATGAATCTTTAAGCTATGAGAGCATAATGATTCGACTTTGAAGCAATGTAAAAGCCGATGTGGTCTGATGAGTTCAGATCGGCCCAATTCCAGAGCGATGGGTGCGTCAGGGGAAGAAGGGAAGCGCATTAATGATGCATCCATCATGCATAGTGGCCACTGTACAAGCCTCTGGAGGTAGTGTTATGATCTGGGCTTGGACAGTTGGTCAGCTCTAGACTCAGCAGGTGGCAATAACATGCTGAAGACCTTAATGTACGGAATGACCAGGGTATCACATGTATGCTTTTTTCCTTCCCTGATTACACACGCATATTTCAGGATTGTGTAAGAGTGGTTTTACGGGCATGAGGAATCATTTTCATACATGAACTGGCCACCACAAACAGTTGGGTATGAATAGTTGTTTAGGGCTCCTAAGTGGTGCAACACAAAATCAGACACTGATATCTGGTGCTGTGTGCATTTTAACTCATCCTAAAGATAGAGGGGGTTGAGGTCAGAACCGCAGGTCACTTGAGTTCTTACAGACGAAAGCTACAGTGTGTTGAGGGATCTGTTCTTTACAGTGTCAGGTGTTTCTGAATACTTTGTGATGTGAATTATAATGATTCAACCAGTCATAAACCAGCCAATATAGACAAAAGAGCAATTGTGTCATGGGACGTCCTTCATCCATGGCCTTATCTAACTATCTATTTAAGATTAGCATCGAATGTTGTCACTCTTGTGCAACTCTCATTCATTGAAAGCAAGTGATAAACAACTAAGGACAACTAAGGACCTTGAGAAAGCAAGGGAGAGGTCCCACACGTCAAACACAAATACAGAACCATGTGCTGTTATATAATAAAGATGAGGAAGTGGAGTAAAATGTACAGGTGAGTCGAGTCTATCTGAAATGGCCACCTTCTACATCAAGGACAAAGCAATTAGGTAATTAATTAAGTGAAAGACAAATTATGTATCCAAGAGTTGTTTCTTTCTTTTATGATTTAACCTGACCAAAGAAACTATAATAATAATAATAATCATAAGAAGAAAAAAATAATAATAAAATATAATTACAAATTTTTTTTTTTGTACTTTTAACAGTGAAACTCTTTGAGGTGTCTTGGCTGCCTGCTGGAGTGTGACGCTCCACAGTACATACGATCATTATTTTCTACTAAAACAACAAAACGAGTAAACAATGACAGACATACATGTTGTTGATTTATCGGCTTTAAGCCCCTACACCTCTGTGCCACCTTTGCCCTACTTACATCAATGAAAGGCAAAAACAGCAGCAGTGAGAAGGTCTCATAAGGATCACAGACACACACACACACACACACACACACACACACACAAACAAACGACAACGAGAGTGCGACAGCGCCACCTAGTGCCGCTGCAGGATATGTACAGGGAACTTAGCCCTTTATTTTAGCCTGGTACTAATTAAAGCAGAGAATGTGTTTGAGCAGCAGGTCCCCAGATGAGGAGGAAGAGAGGCCAGAATCTGCCAGCGCACCCTGTAATTAGGTTTCCTCGCCCTTTGCAGAGTGTGCCAGATTTTGCACTTCGCTGAGAGCGAGGAGGGAGAAAGGAACAGTTACAAGGATTTTTTTGAAACTCCAGAGACCACTAATTACATCATTACTGACCAATAAGTCTGATCACACTTTCAGCTCACACCTACAATCCATACAGGCCACATTTCCCATAGAAGCAACTAATAAGCGACTAAGAACGTTGAGAGAAACAAAGAGAGAGGCCCAAGAGGCTTTCAACACATCAAAGAGAAACAAGGCGCTGTGTATTGTTATAATGAATATGGCAATGTGCATTAAAACGTATAGGTGAGCTGAAACCTGAAATGACATGAGGAGGTAATGGGTGCAAGCAGAGAGACACAGCAGATCAGTATTGTCTTTTCCAAATATGGGATATTGGCCTTTGTTTTGAAGGCACAACAAAATAACCTGCCCTTTACTTTTTAAACCTTGAAAGTTTGTGGAAACCTCCATGGCAGAACCCAAATCGGTCAGGACAACAACATTCTTCAAATATGCTTGTTTGTTCAGAGACTAGGAAAGAGATTAGAAATAAATGTCAAAAACGGTTGGAAACACACTAATACACCAATTGAACTAAATAAAACTGTGAACTTAATTTCATTCTAGATGAATGTCCATTGGAGACTGGGCATTGTGGGATCTTACATACAGTTTATCATAGGGGATTGGCACCCCACCTCATGCCCCAAGTATTTTGGAATAGGCTCCAGACCCCCACCAGACCCCCTCCCCCACCTCCCCCCATATTATCCAGCATGCTCAGTAAAACCTAACAGCATTTTTTCTTACAGTATGCAAACGTCTTGGGGACACAATTTTTTTTTTTTTTTAAGCCATACGCAAAGATGCCTTAGAAAACATTTCTACAAGAAAACAACTTTCTAGAAAGGGCACTAAAGGGTGCAGTCAATACATGGTGTGAAAGCTCTTTGATTGAATTAATTAAAGAAGTGTTAGATAGAGATGTGTGCAGTTTTATAAGTAAAATAAAAAAAGTTGGGTTTTACTGAGAAAGCTGGGGAATATGAGATTTTGTGGTAACACTTGCTCCTTTCTATTTTCATGCAAAACCCAGGAACATACATCAGTTTTTTCCCCAGTTTGTTTCCATCTGAAAATGGGTCAGTCTTGCATTATGTTGCTGTTTTTATATATATATATATATATATATATATATATATATATATATATATATATATATATATATATATATATATATACATGCAGTAACATGCAAATCACAGACCAATACAAAGAAACATCTGAGAGCTCTGAGGTTAAAAAACTGTTCACTACACTTGGGCTGCATATGCGGCTGGACCACATTTATCATAAGTTACTTATTATTTTGTGTCTAGATTTGAACTAAAATGAGCCTAAAAAAAGCACCTGTTTTTAACTGAAACCTGCATAACGAACATTCAAACACTCAGTTATTTTTACACTGCAGTGAAAAAGCAAACAATTCCACAGTTCAGTCTGAATAACCCATGGGAAAACTCGTATCGAAACTAACAAAGTCATTCTGGTTTTGATTTGGTTTATACATCCACGGTAAATTTTCCTGTCTATGTCTATTTAAACATTTTTTACTATCCTAGCTTGGCTAGGTCTTGAGCTGTGACCACTGTTGTTAAATAAAGACATTGCAAAGGTTTAAAACTTTTTACTGTACAAGGTTACTCGTCTGGAAATTTACCAATGTAGTCTTTACTTTTATGATTTTCATAAGACTGATAAGCCGGCTACAAGGAGGTATAATATGTATAGCAGGCTTGTAAAGCACATGATGCAAACCAGAATCAATCTGCTGTTACCTCACTGACAAACTGTTTTTTCCCCTTTTAAACTAAATTGGTATATACACTAATCAGTTGTTTAATTTTTTTTTAATTAGAAAAAGTCTATAATAATTTTTTTTTCATATTTATTTATTTGAAAAAAAAACTATAATAATAATGTCATTTAATTACAAAATAAAAAAAATCTTTATTCAAAGTGACGTACAGGAGTGCTTAGTAATTTCTATCAAACATGACCTCATAGTAGTACACATAGGTCAGAATTGAAGAAAATAATCAATCCAAAATCCCAATAAGAGAGAAGCTGAGTTAGTATGGTAGTAAAAATATGCTCATGTAAAAAGAAAGGAGTGTTTTGCAAGGTTTTATTTTGAATCCAAAACCCCTGTTTACATCTGTACTCAATTTTTATGCTTCAAAACCTACGTTTAAAATTTAAAGCTTGAAAAGACATGTTTCCTTAAACATGAATTTGTGCATGCTTCGAGCAGTACTGGTACATACGCAAGCATGTATCTCCCTCTGTTGGTTAAAAGCAGGTCAGTGCAACAGAATCTGCAGCAGCATGACCACTGCTATGTTATGGCTGTTGTTTGTTATTATATGAGGCAGTGATGAGTAACGGTGCAAGTCTAGACAGCATCGATTAGAACGTTGATGAACATCAAGGACGCATGGGAGTTCTGCTAAATAAGCAATACATCACTACATTATTACATTATTTATCACTAATATTGTACTGCAGGCTCTCAGTTTAAAGAATTACAGCAGATGGACAGCATCTTCAAAAGGCACTGTGTCAGGAAATGACTCATGGTCTTAAAATGCATGGCTGAAACTGTATGTTCTGAAGTCCTTACACTTAAAACAAACAAGCATTTGCATGCAAATTCATAAAATGTAAATCATGTTGAAGTTATCTATAATTCGAGAAAGGGAAATAGTTGTTTTTCTAGCAGTCTTGAGATCTTCCATGTCACAAAGAAATGACACAGGAAGTAATTCTACTGTAGACTAAAGTTTCCCGTGTGCCGGACTTACAGGCTGAAGCCAAGATGGATGACTGAGACAAAGAACTGTAGACGACATCCAGCTGTCTGCGCCCCACTAGGTCTATTCTGATTGGCTGAAAGACATGCCAATCAGCCAGAAAAAAGGGCAGGTTTCCCCACAGGTGGGTTTCTCATTGCAAATCCTTTCACATACTGCCACCAGGCAAATTCTCCAGGAGACAGGCAGCCGATGGAATCAGGTTACAGCAGGAGAGATAAGACAGACACTTCAGCTCGCATATCAAACCAACAGAGCACAGTTTCAGCATGGATAATTACCATAATGAAAGAGCGATTACAGTGCGTGAATGATCTGTGTCCACGAGAGAATTCATGAAGGACTGTAGCCTCAAATGGCCCTCAGTATTAATTAAGTGGTTAGTTCTCTATGTAGTTCAAAAGCTGAAATTAGGTTAGCTAATGATTACGCTAGCTCTTTGACACTAGTTTGCTCAGGGAATACAATTTTTTTCATCAAATACAATATTTTTTTTCCAGCAAAAATTAAATGATACACAACAATGCTGGTTTTAGATCCAGAATCGGACTGTGTTCACTAACATCAGGGCAGGTCCTCATCAGGAATTTCTGTGGCATTCAAGTCAAACTGGGACTTATTGTGCAGAATAACAGATCATGGTTATAAACTACTTTATTTCTCTATATAATCCTCTGCTACACAATTGCACTTATCGCAGTGCTTCACTAGAGCATGTATAACAATAAAGCAGAAAGTTTGCTCAGTACACCGGAGTGCTTAAACTGTCTGCTTCACTCGCAGAATGTTCACAGGAATGACTGCAGTGGGCTCAGTCAGGATCGTCATTCACAGACTTACAACGTCTTTAAAACTTTGGCACCATTTGAATGTTTTCTGCGGCTATGAGTCTCATCATCGTACTGTGCTTGAAGTCTTCTGTAAATATTAATCAGGTTTACGCCTTCATGCGCAGGGAAATTTCATCACAAGACCTGTTTTGACTCGAAAGATCATACACGTCTAGTATTCTTACATGCAAACCTACTCTGTTTGTCACAGTGGGTGTTACCTGGTGACTTCTACTACACAAAATTCTTTCTTTTTCCTCAGTGTGTGAATAGGACATACTGAGCAGTCACGCTATATTTAATTATGTTTATAAACATGGATAACATACTTGTTCATTCATGTATATCGAATTAGTTTTAAAAAAGTATTGTTTATAACTTCTCTCACTAACACAAACGTACGGTCTGGATGTAGTTTTCTCGTGAGATGACCACTTCAGACACTGTTTATTAAATCAGATAATGTCAGCAGCCCTGGGCTCTATCGTGAAGTATAAACCAAGGAGACTGACTGTGATTAACTCGAGCAGAGTTGCAGAACCAACAGGAAAATAAACTGCAGCTGCTTAACCACCTGCACAACAATAACAATGGCAGGAGGTAAACAGGAAAGGATGCAGGAGCAATACAACAACAAAAAAAATCGGGAAGGCACACATTTCCGACCATGGGAGTGAAGTTTTACATGATTTACGATTTTTCCCTGGACATACAGAGGGGTCTCTAAATGTATTTATCAATGCTCTGCTAAATTTAGAGACTCTGCCCCTTGTTGTGTTGAGAGTAAATTAAAGAAGAGTCAGAGATATGTTCATGATAAATTAATAAGTAAACAAAGAAATAAGCAAGCAGTGGTGCGCTGTGTGTTCTGACACCTTTCTATCATGACCAGCAATTACTGTTTTTATCAGTCTGAGCTACAATAGCTCTTCTATTGCATTGGACTACACATGCCAGCATTCACTTCCCATGTGTGAGACTTGGCCATCCATGACCCTGTTGCCAATTCACCGGGTTTCCTTCCTTGTATCACTTTTAGTATTTCCTGACCACTGCAGATCAGGAACATCCCACAAGAGCTGCAGTTTTGGAGTTGCTCTGACCCAGTCCTCCATCCATCCCAATTTGGTCTTTTTTTAAAGTCACTCATATCCTAAATGCCTCTAATATATCCCACCTACTTCCAGCGGCCACTGTAACCAGATATCGAAAATGTAGCTACTGTGAGAAGGACCAAATTGTATTGGAGAGATAACTGGGTCAGAGCAACTCCAAAACTGCTGTTCTTGTGGAAGTCACAAGTATGTGACTTGTTCTCAGACTGCAATGGTCAGGACATACCAAAAGTGATCCAAGGAAAGAAAACTGGTGAACTGGCGACAGGGTCATGGGTGGCCAGGGCTTAGTGATGCACATGGGGAGTGATGGCTGGCCGTGTAGTCTGATCTAATAGAAGCGCAACTGTAGCCCAAACTGAGGAAAAGGTTAATGCTGGTTCCAGTAGAAAGGTATCAGAACACACACACAGGTCATTACTGTTTTGTTGGCAAAAGGGAGTGGTGGGAACCTACTCAATATTAGATGGGTGTATATATTTATATATATATATATATATATATATATATATATATATATATATATATGATACACGTTTGCTCATGCGGATATAAATATATAAAGGTAGCTTCTAATAAACAAAATTCGTCTACTAGGTTTATTGCTGTAACCCCCCAAAACGCGGCTAATGTAAACTAACGAGCAGAGACGCGGAAGAATCCGTTAACTCTTAGCAACATAGCTAACGGGACATACGACTGAGCTAATTTGTTATATAGGTGACTTCTCAGCGATGTTAATTTAAGCATCTTTCAGTCAGGTCGACTGTATAACGGTGTGAGCTAATGCTAATCGCTGCCTGTGCGTCTGAGGTGCGGCTGCGGTTTGGTAAAGCCCGGGCCTAGCACACCGATAGCAAGCGCTGGGCGGAAAAGTTACAACATTGCATGTCGTTTCCGGCGAACAGCTTTTGCTTACGCACACCGACTTTGCATTAGAACTGCACTCGAGCCAAGAGGCTGAAATGCCGCCGAGTAGAGCTACAGAAAACCCTTGGTATCTATCATCGCTACCACACCTAGCAACAGCAGCGCGAGGACGCAGGAAGTAACGAGCTGGCCGAATCCGGCCATTGCGGATTGGCGCTCCCCGGCTCCCTCGCTGTGTGTGTGTGTGTGTGCGTGCGCGCACGCGTGTGTGCGTGTGTATGTACACGGCTTCGCACTCACCGATGTGGTTGTCCTCGATGTGGACGATCAGCTCCGCCAGGGTATCGAAATGCAGCCCGCAGCCTCCGAAACGGCACGAGTTGGAGAAAAAGGAGGCAGCGGCGATGCCTGTCATGGTGGTTGCAACATTGAACGCGAGGGCGAGCGGAAAGGAAGCGGCACGTAGGCACGCACACCGGCGGGCGAGCACACACACACACGCACAGCTGGAGCAGCTGCACGAGGAGGAGGAGGGGGATGGGCCACCAGAGACCCGATCTGACGTCACTACTACCGGACCTGTTGATGATCATAGTTTGTTTGTTTTTTTACACTGATACACGCTTGCTCATGCGGATATATTTGTGCACTTGCATCACATTTCACTCCGTTAAATTATGTAACGCTGTCAAAGCAAGGGACAAAGATAAAGGGATGGGATGTAATCTCTGCCTCACTCAACTCTGTTCAAGAGCTTTGGTTTAGGGTTTAGAAAAATCCAGCTTGGTTTGATCATGTAGCAGCTGTCAAAACACACGCTGAGCTGGTTAAAAGTCTTAGACCACCTTTACCCACTGGAGAGTTGTCCTCTAGCTTGACTTGCTCGATTAAATATATTGTTAAATTCTTTGACAGTTTCTAATTGTTTTAATCCTTGGAATTGGCACTGGATCCACTGCTGGTCATGATCAGCTGCAAAAAGAGGGTCTGGCTAGCATTCCTCGCATCATTAAAAATAAACAAATAAACAAACAAACAAATAAATAACTTATTTGCAGCAAATTAATTATCTGTGTATATTAGTGAAAGAGAGACATACATTATACATACATATTTGTAATATATGGCTACAGAATGTGGCACGTTAAAAATCCTACAAATTGAGAATTTCCTTTACAAATTACCCATGTGCAAATTCCTATGCAAAAGCCCTTCATCAGCAGTGCTGCAAGTTTTGTTTTACAATAACTGGGCATGCGTTTGTTCTTTAAAATAGGTTACCTGTTTAATGACTGTAAGATGCACAAAAATAATTAAATGCAGTTCTACTATTTACCCACAAGGAGGCAGTATGTGACTTAAAACCAGAACTCTAGCGAGCCAACTAGTCTCACAATCAGTGATGAGTTTAGCTCAGAACCCGCAAAAACAAATTGACTACGAACTACTGTAGACATATGGAAAGAAATATTAGGATGACCTATATGGCCAAAAGTATGCGGCCACCCAGCCACCACAGTCGTAGTTCTTCCTTAAACTGTCCTACAAAGTTGGAAGCACTGGAAAGTCTGGAATGTCTTTGTATGCTGTAGCATTACAGTTCCACTTTACTGGAGAGAAGGGGCTTAGCCCAAACATGTTCTAGCATAAGAATGTCCATTTGCACAAATCAAGGTCTATAAAGGTTGGTGTGGATGAACGTATGTTGCCTGCATGGAGCACAGACCTTAACCCCACGAAAAACCTTCCCAATGAAGATAAATTTTTATTGCTAACACTATTATTATTATTAATATTATTATGAATACTACTACTTCTACTACAATAAGGGTGGACTAAATCTGTAATGGGTTATTTAAAAAGCCTGTATGGGTGTGATGGCAGGTGGCATACATTTGGCCATACAGTGTTACCTCTATATAAAATTATAATACAAGATAGACTCTTAATATTGAGTATCACAATTTTTTTTTTATTTAAAAAAAAAATACCATTCTCCAATATCTTCAAGGACAAGGTTTATGGTTGCAGCTTCTATTACAGTACCAGGTAGTCATCAAGAATTTTAGACAATAATGCTTCATCTTACACTTGGGCGAGTAGCAGTAAAATAGTGGTTTGGATATCAGATAAAATATATGTGATATTGGAACCTAATAAAATGGTAACAATTTGATTTGGAAATTTTACATGTAAAATATTGACCTTTTTTTCTTTGTGTTGTTCTTGAGATTATAAAATTTACAATTAAATAGATTTTTATTAAAAATGTTTAACTATTAAACTGCTTGAGTTAAATGAATGAAGGCGTAGTAGTTTTTAAAGAAAACAACATTGGATGAATATTAATATTGGCCGATACGCAAGGTTTCGATATCAGTATCAGAGAGTAAGAAATGTTGTGTTGTGCTGGTCTAATATATAACTTTTTATTGTCTGATATAACAAAACACATAATTTGAGTTTAGGGCATTTGCTTGCACGTCCATGAACAAGAGGAAGCAACATAAGAAAAAAAAACATGTAATATAAATGTAATAATGTATGTAAGAAGTTCACTTGTTGAAAAAGAGATCACTGCATCCTGTAAAAATAGACCTTATCTTACAGCAGCCGTAGTGTCAGATGACTTGAGCATTTGGCTGTCTAGTTACAATATCAGTCCCAGAAAATTTGTTTTTTTTAGTTTACATTCACACAAGTCACAGTTCACCCTTCGCTGTTAAGTCCCCCGTACCCCTCTGTTTTTTCATGATTTCCTGTTCGCATTTATTGGCAGAGGCTGTCAGTGCTGGTTTTGTGCCCGGGTGGTGTGTAATGGGGACTGTGCTGGGTTGGGCCTCATTCAGCCTCTCAGCTCAGTGCGGTGCTGTGCGACCAGCTTTCCCTCTGATCGACCTGCTTTTTCCAGCAGCACCAGAGCATGCTAAGGGACGTGCCTATGAAAGCATTACCTCACTGGCTCGCTCATGGCTTTGAGGAGCTCCAGAACTGTGTGGCAGCCTCCAGTTCCATCTCAACCTTACTGATCTGGGTAATGCAAAAAAGCCGCCTCTGATCACGTTGAAGCTCTCCTTCAGTTCATTTACAAGCAGAGTAATATAAGATGCAGTCATAGACTGTGGAGTGTTGCTTGTTTATTTGTGTGTGTGTGTGTGTGTATGTGTGTGCATGTACAATGCTTTGTACGTTACCCTCATTTTGTAAAGGCTTTTCATATATGGGAAGTTTTGACATCATTATAATTATTTTAAACTGTTTAGGTTACTGAGTTTTACAACACTGATTAGAAGAACTTGTGATGTACTATAGAACTTTTTTTGCTGTGAGTATTTTAGGCTCAGTGTTATGATCCATGGGGGCAGGAGTGCCAATACATATTCTGGGCCTCTTGAAAACCTAACATACTGGGCTTCAACCTTGATGAAGCCAACTCATTTAAATTGCCTCTCATTCTTATGCGCTTTGAATGAGGGGCTCAAGAGGAATCCATACCTCCCCCTTAACGGCACGCTTGCATGAGGGAAACATATAGTTGCATATAGTGTAAATCTTTGAACACCATTTCTAGCCACTAGTGCGCTCTCACATCAGAATGTTAATAATACTTAATGGCTTCATTGCCTGTGTTTGCTTTTTTTTTAATCCCCCCCCCCCTCCATAAAAAACTAATATAATTATATAAAAGTGTGCAAAATGCACTGCTTACTGACAAAGTAAAGTATACATCTTCTCGTGTGCGAAAAAATCTAGTCTCAAGTGTGACAAACAGATTAATTCAGTTGTTAGGTCGTGTTTTTTTCACCATCTCTCTGGCTAAAGTTAAATCTAAAAAACTTTAAAACTGTTATTCATGCATTTATTACTTCACGTCTTGGCTACTGCAATTCACTCTATTATGGTGCAAAACAGTCTTCAGCTGGACGCCTTCAAATGGTCCAGAATGCGGCAGCTAGACTACTGATGGGTAATCGTAAATTCAATCATATTTCTCCCCTTGTAAATAATCTACACTGGCTTCCAGTCAAACTGAGAATTGATTTCAAAATTTTACTCGTTGTTTTTAAAGCATTACACAACCAAGCTTCATCTTATTTATCTGACCTTTTACATTATTATAATCCAACCAGGTCACTCAGGTCTGCCAATCCTGGGTTATTGTCTGTTCAAAGATCACGGCTAAAACATTGTGGAGATCGTGCTTTTGCTATAGCTGGCCCCACACTCTGGAATAGTTTGGTGGTTTCAATTCGAATGGTGTCATCGCTTTTCATTTTTACAACAAAACTCAAAACACCTTTCCTGTGTATGGGTTTTTAGATATATACATTTTATATATTGTATTTCATTCTTGCTTATTTTTATTTTATCTGATTTTTATTTTTATTTTCTGATGTGTACAGCACTTTGGTCAACCTTGAGTTATTTTTAAATGTGCTTTATAAATAAAAGAAGTGAAGTAAAATGAAGTATATACATAAATGTATAACTCATGGGTTAAAAGTACTGCCATAACACTACACAAAGTAATATGAGGGGCTCGATTTTGTGTGAAATATTACAATGATTTTAATATTCTGTATTTTTGTAGGCTTCACTTTGCAGGCAGTCCTATTTTTCTCATGCCCCACATGGTATACTAATGAGGTTAAGTAGACGCGTCAATTTTAGTAGTCTAATAAAACCCCCTGAGTAATAACTGTTATGATTCATCTATGAGTCCTCTGTATCTGCTAGGCAGCGGCCACAGGATGAGTAATAGCGAAAAGCTGTTGGGTTTAAATCCCGGACACGTTAAAGAGGTCCACTGGCTCACCTCAATCCCTCAGCATGGCCAAATGCAAACTTTCGGACCCCATAAAAACGAAACCATAATATCCCTGCATACAGCCATTACGCACACTGGCAGCATGAAGCGCTTTATGCCTCCACCATGGTAAATGCTTTTTCTTTAACTCTCTAGCCAAACATCACTAATTTTTTGGCTCTTCTAAAGTCAGACTGTGTAATAATTGTTCAACACTTCATAACCTTTCACAAGGTAACGCTGTGGACGTTTTAGGGGACGTAGGCCTTTTAATGAGCACCATCACATAATATGGGTTTAATTTATCTTGGAAAAAAATGGCTTCTAGGTTTTGGTTTGCCTAAATGAGATTTGATGAGACTGATGAAAAGTGTATGGAATTAGACCTTATTCAGATACAGGTACTGTAGGGGTAAAGTGAACACGCAACAGTGATAATTAATGCAAATGCTAATTACAGTTTTTTACTCATAAAATTTTGTGTTCATTATGAATTTATTCAATCCACCCATTGTCTTTACCGCGTAGCCTGTGTTGGGTTGCAGGAGGCCTGGAGCCTATTTCAGGGAACACAAGGCAGGGTACACCCCGGACACGCTCACACACCCAAGCAAACACTCCTGGCAATTTTGAAAAGACAGGAGTGCCACGTCTTTGGACTGTAGGAGGAAACCCTATAAGCAAAATGAGGACATGGAAACGCCACACGCACGGACAGGAGGCGAAATTTCGAACCCCAACCCTGGAGATTTGGGACAACAGTGCTAATCACTAAGACACCATGCCACCATTGCATAAATTTATTATACATCTGAAATGAAATCTAGTTTTTCAACCACTATTACTAACTGTCATTTGGACACTTAGACATGATTCCTATGATCTGCAAAAAAGGGCATGTAACATTATATCAAGGCTTATGTTATAATATTTCCATTCCCTCAGGCATTTCAAGACAACAAAATAAGTTGACAGAGTGAGAGTGGAACATTCCGTTAACAAGATCAAACACATAGGCAGGCAATCAGCAGCCCGGTACGGCTCACGCTCTCTAATGGAAATATTCAATTTTTCAAACTTGAAGCCGTTGGACTCATAACTAACAGCAGAGAGTCATAACTAACAGTGTGTATTTTAGATTTTTTTTATAAGCTTTAGATGCTGTAAAGTGTGCTTAAGCAAATTGGAATTGAAATTTGGAACTATGTTATATGAAATTGTACTATCTTTCATCTGTGGTTTGTCTTTTAATGATTATTATAGTTTTATTCAATTATGTATTTGTTATTTTATTACTTTGCTGTTTGGAATAAATTGATTCTATTGTACACCACTTTGTCTAACATGTGGTGTTTTTAAATGTGTTATATAAGCAAAGGTGACTTGACTTGAAAACTCCGACCTCAAAAGGTTTATCTGTGATCTTTTATTTTATTGAAGTCCCAAACCTGTGAGCCTCACAGCCTCTCTAGTGCATTAGAGGCAAAATTCTCTAAAGCTTGAGGTCAGCGACCCACCTCTGGTTGTGCACTTATGCCACTTACTGTGCAGCTCTCCCAAGGGATGATGTTTGGATTGGTGGGGGAAATATATAGTCCATAAAGGCACAAAAGACTGTCATAAAGCTTTGATTAAGCCTCGGGTTAAAAGACAGAGGCAGAGGGAGAGGCTGAGTTATAGCAGTGGATGGGGCCGGCGTTATTGTTCCCGTGACGAGGCTCTTAGCATGGATGGCTCGCTGTAAACAGCTCCTTCTCCGAGGAACAGACAGTCATTAATTGCTGCAGCCATCTCAGCCTCCACTCATGAACCTCCAGCCTAAGAAATCACTGTACTGCCACTAGCAGAGCCACAAAAGCGCTTAGGGCCATGACTCTGTCTGCTGGGAGGGCCTCTTTTTTCATCTTCATTTGTAAATGGCTAATGTGTCAATTTAATGGTTATGATGAGCCTTATCGCCATTGTCTTAGCTGTTGCACATGGTGTAGATTCTGCACAAAGGAAAAGAAATAGCTTTTATAAGATTAACAGTTCTTAAGCAGTTTTAGTGGCATCATTAATTCATTGTTATGACTTTGAATGCTGCAGATTGTGGCATATTTCTCATCCATCCAACAGCTCCTCCACTCTCATCTCCACTCTTTCACCTTGCACAAAACCATGGATACTTATGCCAGTGAAAAGTGCGACCAACTGTTTTTAAAATTATCAAGTTACAAGAGTATCGCTATTTCCATGACCTTCCAGATCAGTATCAAAACCGGCTGTGATATTACTTTACCTCGCTGCACTGTTGGTATTTAGATCGTTGTGAAATATGAATAATACATGAATTCCATTGTAGTTATCAATATCTACCATATCAATTAAACCTGATGCTTCATCAGTATTTAAAAGAATCTAAGATATGTTGATTAACAAGATTTGTTGGCATAAATTATGGTTTATATTACATAGTCCTTGGTCTATGTAGACAAAACAGATATTGGAAATATTATTTCTTTTTAGAGAAGGTAAATGTTTTCTATACATGTCCAGTTGAGATTGTGTAACAGTCAATTAATGCACTATAAAACACACAAAATATATATTAAAATAAAACATTTTCTGCTTAACCATAAATTTTTTTGTAGTATTAAGTCTTTACCTGCATCACATTACATCTGCTGAGCAATTATCTCGGGACAAAGAAGACAGAGCTTTGATTCTGTAACACCATCTTCTAAATACAACACTGGCAGACAGACATAATCCTGCCAATAATTTATTTACCCCTACTACTTCCATTATTTAGTATGCGCCGAGACACTGGTGAGCCTGATGCAATTAGTATTACTGGCCTGCTGATCAGGGATAAAACCAACAAGTGCTCAGATTGTAATTGTGTGTGTGTGTGTGTGTGTGTGTGTGTGTGTGCACGCACGCCTTACCTTTACCACAAAAGCACCACAGGACAAGATCACTGTTGAATGATAGCACTAGCATTAGATTGAACACTCTCCCTAAATCTTAACTTTATGATGCTTTTGGGAAATTAGATTCTGATCATTAAATAAAAGCAATGTTTTAACATTAGATAGAGGCTTTGATGTGCTGCAGCCTGCTGACTATAAATTAACTGGTCATTGAATAATTGCAAAAGGTGTTACCCTTCAATGCAGTTGCTGGATTTTGTTTGTTAGATCAGGTAGTTGCGTCACTGGGCCCTAACTTAGTCAGTGATAAGGAACTGACCACGAATGAGAGCAGGCATGCTGATTTCCTGAATTTTCCTTTGTTTCTAGCATGTAGTTTACATTGATGCCAGCATGTAGTATTAAACTAAATAAAAAAAAAACCTGGGTTGGCATGGTTGCTTAGCGGTTAACACTGTCGCCTTGCACCTCCAGGAGGTTGCATGTTCTCCGCATGCTGGGTGGGTTTCCCACGGACACTCTGGTTTCCTCCTGACATAGGCTGCAGGCCTTGTGCGACCCTGTGGATTAAGTAGAATAGACAGTGAGTGAGAATAAGTGAGTGATGACAAGAAATGAGTTTGTTAATGAAGCTAAAATAAGTTGGCTCCTTGTATAATAATAATAATAAAAAAAGATTTTTTTTATTATTATTAATAATAATAATAATAATAATTTTTTTTTATTTACTTTTTAATTTATATCAAATTCATATAGAATTTACACCAATTGTGGCATAATAGAATGACCCAGAAATCTATTTCTGTTAAAATTTGGGGTCAACAGGTCATCAACATATTTTCCTCATACGCTGGGGCAACATCCTACCCATGCTTCTTCTTCATTATTCGTCATCACAACACCTTCTATTCCTATGAGTTCATACCAATAGCCAGTGCTCTAACAGTTTATATTGTTGGGTGACCTAACCCCTTCCAATCCCAAGCATGCACACATCCACTGTGCACAATTTGGAAACACCTATCGGATTCTTTGGAGCAATGTGGAGAAACAATCTCTACACACATGGACCATGAATCAGAATCACATATTATAACCCCCAGGAACCATGGAGGTGTGAATGTTAACCACTAAGCCATTGTCCCACTTCACCCCTTGCTGGAATAGACTATATGGTATTCTGTGCTGGGTTTCTAAACTGGAGCAGATGGGGTTATTTTTAGCCTCGCTATTGTGTGTGTGTGTGTGTGTGTATAAAGCTGTTACATTAGTTTATAGCAGTTTGTCTATTAACTGAACCTTCTGACTCCTCTTTGGCAAGAGTAGGTAAAACAGGCTCATGCTGCCACAAAAATCCTTTATCATCAGATACTGTACAACATTGTTGAAATAGGTTTTGAACATGTTTGTCATCCCACATAACAGCAAACAAGACAGTGGGTTTTCTCGTCACCAGGCCCATTTTAACCCAGAACAGATTGCTACTGTACTAATGCACTGGCTGTTGTGGCCTCCTGTTTTGACACACTCTTTAGTAGGGTAGTATGCGGTTTGGGCCATATCCCCGGTGGCCCCGCCCACGCCTCGCGTCGCCCCGCCTCCAAACGAACCGCAGTGATTTAGAAGTTCAGGAATCCCACGCGACGTCACCATAGGGTGACGTAATGCTTCTCTAAATAGATCGTATTGTAATCTTTGCTCAGTCCAACGTGGTCCCTTCAGAAAGAGCGCTGCATCTTCTCTACACTTCTGCGGTAAGTAGTTTGGAGAGCCGCGATGCGGCTGGCTTAGTTTTTTTGGGTTGCAGATCTCGAGGGCGCAGGCTTGCAGGCTCGGTCCCGGTACAATGGCTTTTTTTCCCCTCCCGAGTGCGCTGAAGTGACAAGTCGCGGCTGTGCGCGAGCAGCAGCTGAAGTTTGAGTCTAACGGAATGCGCGCGGCGCGGCACGGCGTGTGTTTACTTACGGTGTTCAAAGCATCAGTGTGAGTAAACCCCGCGCGTTGGAGTTGTCTCTGGAAGTCAGCAGGAGCGTGTAACAGGTTTCGCCTGGTTTGCTTCAGGATGCACGAGCTGTGCGCGCGCGCTCATGCGGAGCTCCTGATTCAGCTTCGTGTGATTAAGGTTTAGAAGTTCACTGCGCGCTGGTGCGCTGCTTGTTGCACTGTGACACACACTTACTGTGCAAAATTTTCACTGCCACATAAGTGTGTGTGTAAGTGAAAAGAGAGAAGAAAAGATAGAGGGAGAGAAGACACCCTGTGTGTATGACAGCAGTGAAGTGTTGTGCGCCCGGCACCCGGTCTCTCGGACCCGCCGCCGCTTTTCTAGTCCACATGGAGCTCAGCTGCATCAGACACACTGAAAAGGACGCAACGCTTTCTAGTCCGAACTCACGCATAGCTTTATAAATCGTGCTCCATATCACGGTCGTAGTTTGTAGGGTTTATGTGTCGATAAAAAGAACTGCTATGCCTGAGGGCATTACGTCATTCTGCAGGCCAGTCGGAGTATTTGATTAAGCATTGAGATGGTGAAGGATTCAGGAGACTTGTGCTGAGCAAGCACTAAAACCTCCAGGCTGAAACCATGCTTTAATCCATACACACGCTGTCTGGAGGCTGACTAGTGTCAATAGGGTTCACAGATGAAACCATCAATTTCTTTACATTACCCTTAATTATAAAAACAAAGTTATTATTATTATTTTTATTATTATTATAAATGACTAATTATTAATAGTAATAATATTACTATTACTAATATATTACATATTACTAATAATAACAATAATTACAATTACACAATAATGCCTGATTAAAAATACATGTGAAAAATAAATAAATAATAAATAATAATAATAATAATAATAATAATCACTAAATCAGTGTTTTATAAGTAGTAATTTTCTTACATTTTTAGTTGTTACTTACTATTTACCTATTCATACAAAAGCTTTTTATTCACTTATTATAATTATTTATGACTAATTAATATAATAACCTATAATAGTTCAAAGTGCAAGAATTGTTAGTCTGGAACTGCCAAAGGATACTTGTAATTTGTGAAGTTAACGTGTTTCTTGAGAAGCGTCGGGTTAGTATCATAACTTTATATCTACTGTAAATCCTAAAATATAGCATCTGAGTTAGTTATAAAACCTAAAGTAAAATGTATAATATGTATGTCTATTGAATAATTTTAAATGTTAACAGATTTCTTTGAATTAAATATTTTATTCAAATTTGTAATTCGCGTAAAGTGTTTGTTGGTTCCTTTTTTTTTTGTAAAGCGGTTGGTGCAAAGTAGTTCTTAACTATACCAACGAGAAAAAAAAGTTTGTTGACACACATATCAGAACATAATACAGATTTGTGTACTTGAAATACCCTTTTACACTTTCTGAAGGAGAAGTAAACCTAGAGAACAAAAGGTCATATCTCTGCTTTATAGAGGAGTTAAACTGGAAATGTGACTAGCTTTGGAAATCGAAGTTTGACAACCTTCAACGCTATCAGTGTAGCCGTAGGCGGCTCTCACCCATTCTTTCATCCGACTTTTCCATGTTGCTTTCATGTAGTCGTGTTAAAATTTATCTCTCCCAATTATTGTATTTGCTAAGCAAATATTAGTATGGATAGGAAACAATTACAGTATATTCTGTCTCAAAATCTGTGTTAAAACCTAAGTTCTCAGCATTTGACTAAGTTTAAATTTAAGTGTAAAATAAGGTAAAGTGATTGGCACAGGATGAAGGTGTCCAGTGTGGGGCCCCTTCGGCTGTTCATTATGAGGACTTCTTGACAATAAGTGCATTGCCTATATGAGCCTTATTCCTCGCCCCTGGGCTTGCGCTGATCCAACCTTGAACTGGTGCTGTCAAAGATTCAGGGAGCTGTGTGTGTGTGTGTGTGTGTGTGTGTTCTTTTGGGGGGTGTTTGAATTGCAGTGCAAGTTTGTGCATGCTGCAACCTACGCACGTCTCCTCCCTCTCCATACTGTTTGAATTCACTGTTGAACCTGAGTTTTTCGCTTGAATCTTAAGAGCAAAAGTTCCTCATGAAACTGTACTCCGATCTGCCTAATCTCATGTGCTCCCACATCGGGACCCACTTACTGTGAAACGTAACCAAATTTCCTCTGCTAAATGAAAACATATCAGCAAAAGCAAAGTCAATTGCCCCCTTTGCCCTGAATGGTGCAGTAGAATCCTAAGCAATCTGACAGTACACGTAGGTCCGTGTCTTCGAGTGGGGTCAGATTTGAGTTTCGAGTGTCTAAAAGATGTGACAGGGAAAGAGAAGTGAGCTTGTTCGTTTTAGAGGTCAGAACAATCAGCCGTGTACAGAGTTATACATCAGTCTGAGCTGTTATGATGACAGGTTTCAGAGTGTACATGAGACATGCCGAATGTCTAGTCTCACACACACGAGCATGGATGTGGGGTAAATCAGCCATATGTTGTGGACTGATCAGTTTACACTGTAGCTTTTTCCAACCCCGCCGTGATACTCTGCACCAGAATAACGAACTAAATCTCCTTCGTGCCACCTCTGAAGGATTTGAGAAAGCACTTTTTTTACATCAGAAAAGTGATTCAAATGTGTCAGAATAAAGCTTGCTATATAAACCCCAGTGTGCTTGTGCCATGGATGGACTTACTTCATTTTTTATGTGTGATCTTGGCTAGATTTCAGGAAAAGCCTCATGATTTGTATCCAATTTATTAAACTGTCTGATGGTCAATTAAATTATGCGGTGTAACCGAGCAAGCCTGTTCTGATACTAGGCTGGTTTTAAATGTGAAACACACAGACTGTTTGTTATATCTAAGAATGAGATGATAAAGACTGAAACATGATGTACATTCAGTCTCTTATAAATAAGATATAAGTCTAATGAGAGAAAAAAAAGAAACTGACAGAACAAAAGAGAACAAATTTATGTCATTACCTCTCATCACTCTGGTCCTCAGAGGCAGTGTATTGAGACCAAAGCATGCAACCCATAAGGCCGTGGGTTGGGACCTGGCCGGAGGGGTTCTGCCCGTCAGCCTGTCAATAAGGAAAAACTGCTCTGGCTAGCATAAAGTCAAATTTAAATGTTTTGACTGCATGAGAGGAAACAGTTGGCGAGACCCATCAGGAAAAAAGAAATCACATGCAAATTGTGTATGAAAGCGTTCTTGCAGTAGACTTTGTGTGTCCCCAGAGAGACCTAACCTGAGAAGCGCCGGAGAGAGCTAAATGTGCCGCCTTTTTCATGTCTCAGAACTCCTAACATGTTTATTTTCCACATATTTGGAACGTGAATGTTTGTTACCTGTCTAACCAGCGTGCCACTACATATTCGAGCTCACGGCCGTTAGTCTGGTTTTACTATTGTATATAGAGGACTCGAGTCAGGCTGTCATGCACTATTAAGACAGCTACTCATTAGGCTCTTCTAGACTGCAGTGCTGTTACTGAAATGAGGCATGAGAGAGAACAGTGTTTAATGCCCAAATTCCAAATGTATAAACTGTGAAAAAGTAAATACTTTTTTTTATTTTTTTTTTGGAAAATGATTATATATTGTGATGCAGCATTTAAGAAAAGCTCCCCAGTAATTCCTCAATCGTACCCCAATGTGGAGTTATCCTCAGGGTCTAATCATGGACATGCAGTCGCTGAGTTGCATAAGACCCCTGATGTGCTAAGAGGGCTGAGCGATTTGAGTTACACACCAAGTCCTTCAAATTTTATCATCCCTGGAAATAGAAATATCCTCTTCTTTCCTGTGACACACGCGTCGACCCGACCTATATCACACCTTGAAGAAAAGAGTGCTGTAGCAGCAACTATGTATGTGTAAGAAAACAAACTTCCATTAACGCAAGAGAGAGTCTGTTTACACACCTCATGTGGGAAACAGAATCACTGACATGCCATTCCATTGTCAGCCTGTCGTCAGAGGTATTCAGTAGGATCATAGCGCTGAAAAAGGGATCTCATGAGAGAAAGAGAGAGAGAGCGAGGGACATAAATAGAGAATGAGGTGGAGAAGAGGTGAGATTGTTCAGCATTGTTGGCTTGGGATTATTAAGCACTTGTAAGATGACCAGAAGAAATGGTTGAAAATTTTGCCATTGTTTTGTGACATATTATTTCCTCTACGCTCCACTCTATAAATGATTCCCCTGTCTGTTTGATAGTCACACTCATTATCACTCTGATGAATTAGAGCTCCTAGTATTTACCATTATTAGCAGTAAGTTGCCAAACTGACCACATCCCTGCTACTGAGCGTACGGCAGGGTCGAGGGGTCAGGATAATGCCGAGTGAGTGGCAGTTTGTTGATACCCAGGCGTTGTTGCTTGTTGCTATCTGGGTACCAGGTTGCGTTCTGGGTAGCTGGTGGATAATTTACACACTTGTGCTGTGGTCAGCAGTAGCACCATGGAGACACAGAGGCAGCGTGACACCTCAGGCTAGTAAACTATGCTCTTGATCCTTCTTCCTTCTCTCAGCCCTACGCCAACATGACCTTAACCTCGGCAAGGTACGCCCGCACAGGCAACTGAATACTCTCCTCCGAGATTCTGATAGAAAATCCAGCCAGGTAGCAGAGCTTTTGCCGGCACCTGATACTGAGCGGCATGCGGCCGAGGCGCTGATTTCTTTTCTTTTTACGTGCGTATTTTTCAGGTTTATGAGGAGCTGGAGCGAGAGATGAACTCCGAGCAGGAAAGGCCGTTCATTTGCAGCGCTCCGGGCTGCTCTCAGGTAAGTCGGACTGAACAATAGTGGGGATGAACGCATCGGTAACCTGATAGAGGCTCTCTCAAAGAGAAACACTGCTGCACAGAAAACAGTGAAACGCTACCCTGTTAAGAAAACTGTTTCCCTTGGGCCTTTTTAACATGTGAAGCCACTGTATTTCCTTAGATGTCTGGGTCACTATTTCTTGGCATGTTGATAAAAAGGAACCAGGAGTAGCACCTCAAAGTGTATGTTTCTTTTGCAGGACATTTAATATGTGTACGAAATTACGCCTAATAATTACGCTGAATTATATGAATTCATTCCCACATTATTATAAAGATGTTTACAGCTGTGGACCATGGGTCACAGTGGTCTAACTAACAGCCTGCACATTAAGTCTATCAGTTGCAGATATCTGAGATGTTTGTGTCCTAAAGCCGCATTCTCAGGCTATGAATGATTGTGTGTGATAAGGGCCACATGAAAATAACAGTGACCAGTTTAAGAGGCTGCAAGAGCTCGCAGTGAGAATTGCGCAGTGACCAATTATAGACGCTTCTGCAGTGAAGCGACTGATCACACTTACACTAAGCTGTCTGAATCGCTCCAATTGTTTTGAATACAATTTATAAGTGTCCCAGCCATTTCAGGATATTACAAAGCCTCCTGCCAAATCTATAAAGGCAAAGCAAAACCACCATCTGTTTTTAGCCCTGACTTAAACCACAATGCTTTTAGACTGACTTGTTTTCGGTGTCTCACAGCGTTTCCACACAGAAGACCATCTAATGATTCACCGCCACAAGCATGAGATGACCCTCAAATTTCCCCCCATCAAAAATGATAACATGCTATCAGGTGAATCTCTCTCCGTCGCTCTCTCTCTCTCACACACACCCATTATATACAGGATGTTTTGTAGTTTGTGTTTATTTAAAATATGGAATCCTTTGCACTAAACTTGATTTTTCTTTTTAAATAATAACTGCATTTTGTTTAAAATGATGTGCATGGGAACGATAAATGCAAACATGGTTTGGTGCCTCATAATGACAGTAATATGTGAACACTTTTGTGAATGAGCACACACTCACCCACAAACACACACACACACACACAAAACCATGTGGGTTGTCTGAGACTTCATTTGGCGTCTGTCTTTGATTAGCAAGCATTAGGTGTGTGTACATGAAGTTTAAAACGCATAACTATGTGGTTAAAATAATATTTATCCTGCCCTCTAACTAACTCCTCTAATCCCTCCTATCACTCGCACACTTTAAGCCCCATATCAGTTAGAGGGCTGGTCATTTCAGGGCAAAACCAAACAAACCGCAAAAACCACAATTACCCTGATGAAAACAGGGAGAAATCCAGTTCAAATTTCGAGACAGGTTTTACATCGTATATAGGTTATGGTGCCTTAGGAGTGAGTACCAACACGACTCACTGGTTAATACTGGTGACTTCAGATCAAGTTTGGAATTTTATCCACAGGACTGTATTAGTTTACAAAACCTTGTGAAAGGCATACTTGTGTTAATTAGTTTTCAGGCGGAAATGTTTGAATTTAACTTGGGAGAAAGTAGGTAAAGCCTGTGTAGTGGGTGTCTGAGTGTCTGTGTGTGCGTATGTATGCTCCTCTTCAGCAGCGCTGTGATTCTCTCCTCGTCATTATTTCTCTTTGGCAAGGGAGCAGATCAGGTTTCAAGACCGAGCAGCCTTGAAGCTTTAGGTTTCCCACTAGATGTGCATTCTTGTACATTTCTTTGCTTGTCTTGCGACTCTGTCTGCCAGTCCCTCACTCCCTCACTCCTTCATTCGCTCCCTCATTCACTCAGCTACCCCATACTCACCTTTTCACTCACCTCCTGGCTTCATTTCCAAGATTCTGTTTTTTTTTATTCTTTAAGTCAGGAACATCCACATTACTGTTTATATAAGTTATTTAAAAATAAGTTTACATGTTAATGCTGATGCTTCCTTTATCGCATATTTGCATAAGGATGTTGTTGACAGGTCAATTAATCCACAATGTCATTATACAGAACTAATGACGCTGACCACTTCAATGTTTATAGACTATATGTACTGTTCAAGAGGCGCTATGGGGGGTTGATATTTCTTCAAAAAAATGTGGTTGACCGTGGCTTTTAAAGTTGTAAATCATGTTTTTGCTTTGCCTGCAGACCAGACGCCAACCCCAACACGCTTCCTGAAGAACTGTGAGGAGGTAGGACTGTTCAGTGAGCTGGACTGCTCCATCGAGCAGGAGTTCTGCAAAGTCCAAGAGGAGGAGGACACCAAGCAGGTGAGGCCTGTGGTGCAGCTGCACTATAGGGCTTATCCTTTATTAAATACTGCTGCTGTCCCTTACATAGCTTCTTAACGATATTGCTACAGAAGTAAACACACACACACACAGAGCTTGGAACAGCTGGATCAATAGCATCTGTCTGAGTCTGCAAAGGACCAAAGAGCCTCTAAATAAAATTTAGCATGACATCTACATCACCACATACATGCCTTAGAGACAGCCATATTTCGTCATGGTCTGGGTCTTGGGCTGTGTAAAGTGATTAATTTGATGTCTGTGAAGTAATCATAGAGCGGTGGTGGTGGTCACCGTTGCATCGTCCTTATGCTGTTCTGCTTGTGAGAATGCTTATACTCACAGATGACCAGTTTGGGTTTTATAGCCCGAATAACAAAGAACCACAACGCGGCTGACTGCTGCACTAGCCTGAGCTGTGAGCTAGATTTCCTGCAGGACAGCTGATGTCGAGGTGGTGTAAGGAGTGTACCTGTTGAGCTGACATGCAAAGTCAGCAGTTAGCAGGTCGTGGCAAGATTCTGCTGAGTGCAATAAAGAAACTATAGGGATATAGACATACAAGTTAACAGCTAAGACGCATGAGAAGCCCAAATGCCCGAGGATATAAAGGGAAATTCTGCTCTTGTTCTTAAAACATCGAAAAATAGATCATTTCCGAAGTGTGGGTTATGTGCGTATCTGGAAAATGTTCCTTTTTTTTTTTTTTTTTTTTTTTAAAGGAAGAGTGTTTCCTAAGAAACAAGAATGAATTCATAAATCTTGCCTGTCAGTTAAAGTGTTTGTTAGTTCATTCAAAGCAGTTTTTTTCCTACAGATACTTTTTTTTTTATATTGTAACACAAAGACAGGCCCATAGTATTAGATTATTTTAATTAAAATGGTCTACCGGTAACAATTAGGATTTAGGTTTCTTTTTAGATGCTGTAGGTTTGACTGAGACCACCCACTCCTAGATTACTTCCTCATCACTGCAACTGAGAAAATCCCCAAACAACTTGACATTATATAGGAAAACGCATTCTATAGCGTTAATAGAATAATATAAATGATGGTGTAATTTTTTTTACTTTGGGCAGAAAAACAACATTTCAGACAGGACAGTGGTGCAATTTTGAAAAGCCAATATTTATTTATGGCTATAAAGATTACAGGGTCAATAATAAATGTAGAAAAAAAAATCTAATAAACTTTTTTGGCATTTTGGGAAATGAAAAATGCCGTAATGAAATTATAAATACTGTTACTAAGTATGCCCTGCATCTTTGTGGCTGGGTACTATATATGGGCATAAGCCAACTGTGGCAACCCAGCAGTGGCAGAACTCAAAGCCCTGACCTTCCGATCAGCCCAGAGCCTCAACAACCTGAGCCAGGTTTTTTTTTTTTTTTTTTTAACCTGTGTAAGCTCAGATGTACACATTAGTTAAAAATAATGATGGGCAAATTTGTGGCAAATTGAAGGAAAATTCCCCTAATAATATTTTGTGCGTATTCTTTTTCCAAGTTCAATTAAAAATATTTTTTTTTATTCTAAACCTTATTCATTATTACTTCTCTTTACATTATAAAACCTTTACATTCCTATTTATATGGACCTAAATATAGTAAGAATAAAAGATTTCTTAGAAATCCTTCGTGTCATGAGAGTTGCCCAAGAACTTGATCCTAAAACTGAGAAAATGTGTAGTGAAACAATGTTGTAGGCGGAATACAGAACAGGAATCACCAAATGACTGTGGTTATAAATACCACAACTATTATAGTTCTCTTTTCACTCTTTTATGTTCCATTAACTCATATAATAATTCGCTCTGAGCACCCTGGAAAAGTCACGATGTGTCATATTCAATGAACTGCTCCAGTCTTGTTTAGTATTAGTTCAGTTTCTAGAACTTTTCCTGGTTATACTGGTTACGCTCCAGTATATATTACTTGTAAGACAATAAGAAATGGTTAATACGCATAATAAGTGGATTCTATAGTGGTAGTTCAGCCCACGCTGACTTGCTACCTAGTGTTCTCATATATTTTTAGAGTAGGTGTTTCCTACTTCTCATTTGTATTTTGATTTACATTTTCTCTCTTTTCTCGTCAGAACATTGCTATTCATGCACAAGCCGGCCCCAACCAGCACCAGCAGCCTCACAGCCGAATGTCCAATCATGAGAGCAGTATAGTGATCCAGCAAGCACTGCCATCACCACAGTCCAGCTCAGTCATAACGCAAGCGCCTTCCACCAACAGACAGATCGGGTAAGTTCGAAGGCTTTCAGATTCAGTAGCAACAGTATGGCGCTGTACATGTTGGTGGAGTCATACCGTGTGTCTGCACTGTAAGAACATCCAACTTAATAAGCTAATCACCTTCTTGCTGGTAAATCATATAACCTCTTAATGTCCTTTCATTCACATCAAAACTTTTATATTCATTTGATGAAGATATAGATTTCTCCATTTTGTGGAAGTGATGTATTTGCGGCTTATAAAATAAAAATCTGTGATACACACTCTTTGCTATTGTTCCATTTAAATGTAAGTTACAACACAAAGTTAAACACAAGTGAAATCAAACAAATGAGTTACACAAGGGGAAGTTTGTAATTCACATGGCCCGAGGCTTGTGTTGAATGAGTGGAGTTTACTTACAGATTGTATAGTTGCTCATGTGCTTTTTTTTAAAAAGTGGAACAGGATTTTCTAAATGCGAACATGTTTGCATTCATAGTTTAAGAGGCTCGCTGAATGTGTTTCTTGTGCATCATTTTCTAAAGAAGGCTTCTTTTGTTTACCAGACAAAAATCACTTTCTTAGGAGCCTTTTTTAAAGTCGATATTTCTTAAAAAAAAAGATCAGTGTGGTTAAAAAGATTTATAACAGATATGTACGAAACGTAACTGTGCCAAGGTGTGCATCCGAATATTCCATTAGTTGACTTGTTTTAAATAAGTTATGGGAAAAGAATCACCCAAAACGGCACCTAACGAGTTGTCACATACTGTAGTTGTAGTTGTCATGTACTTTCCATCTTTCATCTCTGAGGCACCTAGCTGTCTGTAGTGTTTTTTTTTTTTTGGAATGGTAATTGTAGGGCATTGTGTGTGCATGTGTGTTGTTGTGCAGGAAAGGAAAATACTTGAGGACTTATTAAGTACTTCAAATACCTACAGTACTGTGCTTTAATGTATGTCCCCCCACATTTCTCCCTATTTTCTTTTTCTTTAAAAACTGATTCTCAGGCATTGGTAGGGGCAGTTTCATACACTCAAACGAAATCGCTATGGAACTCAAATTTACATGAACTCAAGGATGTAACAATTGTCTAGTGTGTATATGATGGATATAGGAGTGAGAGTGTACAGTACCTCAATGTAACAACACCCACATTTTACTTGGATTTTTTATTTATTTAATAATAACTGCTCAAGTCTTACTTTTGAATTCACTTTTTTATTTAGACCTTGACTCTTTTGCTTTCATCTAGCTAACTGTACTCTACATATCAATTAAATTGACTCAGTGTACCATCCAAACATTCCTGTTTTACAACCAATCAACCCTCTCAGTGAAGAATAAACTATCCAGAGTTATGCTATTTCATGATCCTCTGATCTCTGATCCTCTCATGCTACATAGTGTAGTTACCGCTGTAGCGATCCATGTGCATTTAAAGATGTATAAGCCACCAGACTGCAAACTTGAACTTTATGATGAGAGCCCCTGACCCCACCGCAGGAAAATGTTTCAATATGCTGGTGTAAAGAAGACTCGTATAAAACGAGACGTTTTTCCTTTGTCTCCTTACAAGGCATGAACTCCATCTAATTTGGAAAAGCCAGTAGAGGAAAGTCATGCTAATGTTTTTGCGAATGGTAACTAGCTATATCAATCCAAGTTTGCGTTCAAGTTTTTGTTTTTGCTAATGCCAGGTTAGACTAGCATCTATTAGAGTAGCTCGTATACATCGGGTCGAGAGCAGTAGAGGTCAATATTGCTATTGCTTATTTACATGATATTTCACTTCAGTTTAATGTGTTAGCAAATGACAGCGTTGGTCATACATGTGAACTGTAAACTTACTGAGACTGAACAATGTTGCATGGTTTCTTCTAACTGTTTAAGATATGTAACAAAAGTTTCCTTTCTACATGAAAACATGACATGAACATGTGTTTTACTTTTTAAGTATTGAGTACATTTGGAAACATTATTATCCATGCTTTCACACATATTATATATCGAAACCTATATACATCTATATTACTCAGTCCCTTTTCTACCCCTGCTGATGTGTATGGTTGAGGGATTTATATACTTTTATCAATCGTTCTGCTCCACTGTAAAAAAAAAAAAGGGGGGGGGGGTTGTTACATTGAATATTATGTAGCATTTCACACATATTCAAAACACACAGTCAACTTTGAATTTATATGGTTTGCAATATAGAACAAAATTAAGAATCTAGTGCAATTCTGCAGACTTGAAAAATACATGCCAACGTATATTACTCATGTGGCTCTTCTTGGTTTCTTTCTAAAGAAACGATTTATTTAATTAGTCACCTCTCCGTATCTTTAATATAGTATTTGCATAACTATAATGTATTTTAGTAACATATACACAATACATTAACCCAACTTTTAATATGTGAGGAAGCAATTTTTTGGCAGTTTTGGACCTTTTATGCACAAGTTATTCCCTGGAGTCTCTCCGGTGGTGATGTGTGCGCATGTGTGTTTTCCTGTGGCTCTTTTCAATTGCCCTGGCCCTTATAGAGCCTGTGTGGTTTGGTTAGCACGGGTGTGTCCTACACGTATGACATCAATAGCACTACTCTGGTGGGGATATTGACTATTTTGGGGTGACGCCCTTTTTGCGCAAGCACTCGCCACTTCTGATCCATCTCCCTTACTCTCCTTTGCTGTCTTTGCGTCAGAATATACCCTGTCTGCGACATAATCATCACCTGAGTGCACACATACACACACACACACACACACACATAATATCCTGCAGGAATAGCACAGTGTCATTTCCAGCTCAGTGCCTGCGGTTTGGTATTTTTGAAGGGGATTAAAGTGGTAAGACAGATCCGTCATGCAGTGGAGGTAGGCAATCAGCGCTGCCACAGGTCCTTTTTCCCTGAGCTGACCTGATGGTCTGTATCTTACATTACAGACCCAGCCACAGAGTACTTTAGCCAGAATATTCATGTCAGTTGGAATGGGTTTATGCATAATAACAATTTATCTGCAGTGCTTGTGGTTCTGTTCAAACTTATGATCAATGACCAAGGCCTTTGCAGACCTGAACTGCACCCAATATGTAAAAGATAAAGCCATTCAGTTGTTTAACCACTCTGTTAACTAGCAAGGCTCCAGGATGTACACTGCGTGTTAAGCATGCTTGCCATACTTACCACTCCCCAACAATCTTCGTCTCACACACATACACATACACATACACATACACATACACACGCTTCAGCGAAGGGTCAGTGTTACAATTAATGACTGGTCCTTGTGCACTGCATGGTGTGACGCGTGAGGTTAAAGGAAAACACAATGTCTTCTCTATGTCAGTGGCCAGACAGCACGGGGGCAGATGCCTAGATGGGACAGCTTGTGAATATTGGATGGGAAGACTGTCGGTCAGTTTGACTGACAGGTCGACAGTGGCTTTTGTTCAGAGGGATGGATGGAATTTCAGCCACAGGAGAGAGAGAGAAAGAGAGAGAGAAAGAGTGAGAGAGACAGATAGACATACATACAGACAGGCAGACAAAAAGAGAGGTAAGAATATTGAATATTGTAATTTACTTGCAGTGGACAACTCCGCTTAAGAGGGTTTGTTTGCTACAGCTTTCTCATAACAAGAAAAAAAAAAGATCTCTCAAGCATCATGTTCAGAAATTACATTTGTTGCTATCTTTGGAATATTTATTTTTGATAATACAACATTAATAAAAGTCAATGAATTATCTATTTAACTGGAGTAACAGTAACAGAAGTATATATTGTGTTTCATAAATACTACAAATTTGATGACCACATTAATAATAGTTTAATAACTTTAGCTTTCGCAACATCTTTATAAAAAGTCAAGCTGAGTACACACTCTAATCAGTTTTTTAGTGTAAAGTAGAAATTAAAAAATATTTATTCAGAATATAAGTAGTGATTACAAACAGAAATGAAATGCAACACAAATAAAATAAAATAGATCAATAAATGAACACATGCATTAAAGGAGGAAGCACAATAGAAAAGACGGTTAGTAAAATACTCAACGCCTACAGCATTATCTATTAGTCAACCTGTAAATATCACTGAGGCTTCTTCCTTCTTTCAAGACAAAGATAAATAAATTAACATCACCTTACACAGTTTGACCTGAAGTCTTTCAGAAATGTCCCAGCACTACTTTATAAACAATTTTCTAATGAACTTGTTATGAAGTACACTAAAGGCATCAATCAAATAATATCTTATATAATATTATATATTTGGGCATCAGGGATTAATAGAACACTGTAGAAAAACAGAACAATGTTTGCTGAATGAAAATATAGCCCATCCATCCATCCATCCATCCATCCATCCATCCATTCATCCATCCATCTATCTATCTATCTATCTATCTATCTATCTATCTATCTATCTATCTATCTATCTATTTATCTATCTATCTATCTATCTATCTATCTATCCTTATGTAGAGTACTGTGCAAGTCTTATGCACCCTGTATTTTTTTTTTTTGGTAATAACATTGTTACACATGTTTTTTTTTAACATTTGTAATTATTAAGTCAGTAAGTCATTATTAATAAGTCACTAATAATATAATACTTACAGTAACTCATTATTAAGTCAGTAAAAAAGGAAGATTTCCAAACATTATTAATCCAGCAAGAAATGCTAATGTTACTGAAAAATATCTGTAGGCAAGAAAATAAAGCAGCATCTTATGTAAAAGATCACTTTTCAGACAAAAAAAAAAACCCAAAGAGAAAGCTTCTGGGTTTTGCATGTGTGAAAAAAGAAGCGGGTGTGCCAAAGTCCTCAGAATGGCGGGTTCAGCAACATGAAAAAGTTTTCTTATAAAACTGCACAAATAGTACCTGAGACTATATTTGACTTGACTTATATTTGAAAGGCCAAATTGAGATGGCTGGACGATGGAGTGTGATGGCTGTTCAGAGTCTGTAGGATGTTCTTGGTCTCCAGTGGTCAGTTCCTACCTAAATTGGCCCAAGGAAGGAAGGAAAACCAAAGAACCGGTGACAGGGTCATGGGGGGCAAAGATGCATTGATGCACATGGGGAGTGAAGGCTGGCCAGTGTAGTCTAACCCAATAGAACAGCTACTGTAGCACAAATTAATGAAAAGGTTAAGGGTGGTTCTCTTAGAAAGATGTCAGAACACAGTGCTCATACTCTAGGGACATAATGTTATAGCTGATTAGTGTACAATATAAATTAACTGTTTATATTTTCCTTATCATCATAGCATAATTTAATTTACATCATTAATCTCTTTATTTTTTACCAAAACAAAAACTTTTTATTGTGTTACATTTATTTTTAGTCACCTACCCATTATAAAATATCGTGCATTGGCCATAGTTATGAACCATCATAATATATAGCTCTATATCAGCTCTGGTCCTATTGGCTGCCTTGATGAAGATGGATTTTAAATAATGTTTTAAGGTTGATAATCTTAAATCCATTTAAATCAAATGCATTGCCATGCTGAAGCTGAGCAGTGATCGAATGTTTGTACAGTGCAAATGAAGTGGCAAAACAGGTCTTGGTTTTAATACACACTGAGTCAGATTAGTCAGGTCTAAACATGAAGCGGCCTGACTTGATTCTTTCCATTACACAAATTACCATTTACAAGTTCAAGTTTAGGCATTTCCTAAGCATCATTTCGCTAAGCAGAATGACTGATGTCCGACGTGTGGACCTCGGATTAAAGATAATTTTGCCCTGATGTTACAGCTAGTTGGTGTGAGGGTCACAAAGAAGCCCCAGTCAAACCCATGAGAAAGTAGCCAGAGTTACGAGCCCTATTGTTTCGGAGGTTGCTGGTTATCCCAAGTAGGCTGTCAGGGGTGAGTGTGGAAATGTCCACCTCAGCGGGAAAAGCTCAGCAAGGAAAGTCCTTGGCACAGGATTGTTACTTTCTGAAACCCAAAGGCTCAGTCGACAGGAAGCAAAGGGCCAGTAAGTGCTTCTGTTCACAGGGGCTCCGCTTCCTTTTCATCTGTATTGTAACTGTGTTCCTCTGTCACATACACTGTCACTGCTGCCGCAGCTCACACACAACACTGCAACTGTACAGTGCCGTACCGTAGATTATTGAAGTGCTCTTAAAAGACTCATAAAGCCAAAGTGTTCATAAATGCTTGCAGAGACCTCATGTCTGCACAGACAGCAGGTGTACGCCAAATCTCCTGCTTATGATTAGCAGGACAGCAAAAAATAGTGTTCTGTCACGATGTGTGCCATTTTAAGTTTTACACAATTTTCACATTCAAGTGAAGCATGGCAAAAGAAGATGTGAATAAGGGTTTCCATCAATTTTTGCTTTTCGACCCTGATATATATGTCACTATTTATATTTATTTGTCTATATACACACCGTTCATTTCTAAACAGATTAAATGACAACATCAAATACCTTCATTAGTTGAAAGAGAGTAAGAGAGTTTTAAGCTACAGGACTTTAACATGGTATCGTCATAATAATAGTAGTAGTTCGTGGTTAACATTTTGGGCAATATATCAGAAGGGTCAGGTTTCACAACATTTAAAGGTGACACTGAACAAGTCTGATCAGTTTAATCATCAGTTGCTTCAGGGATGATATATTATTGCTGTGTGTGCACTTCTCCATGCTGGAATATGTAAAAAAAAAAAAAAAACTATCATTTTGTAGCCAAATGTATTACAATAAAATGTATTACTATAAAATATTTTTTTAAATATGAGAATATACATTACTTACACTAGACCCATTACACAGTCTGAATGGAAAGAGTTCTGGTGTTGAGGTTTTGAAATGCAAATTATGGTAAGCCGATATCGTATGGAGTTTACAGAATGTCAAATGGGCTCTGCATACTTCCTGTGTAGATTATATACAGTACTATGTAGCATCAAGGAACCTTACACTGAGCCTTACTGTGTCTGTTTCCTCTATTCCTTAGCCTGTGGATTATAAAAAAAGTAAAAACGGTCTCTGGTAAATTAAGAAGGCAAAAAGAAAAAGCAATGCTGCAACATGTTTAGTGAAGTGCTTTTGAGGTTTGGAATCAATTAAGCTTGGCCTTATGCGGAGCGTTCTGCCGAGGCGAGAGGCCCACAGCTGCAAGCCCAAGGACCCCCATCCCCCTCACCTTCCCGGAGCAGTTTGCCTATGTTCCCCTGATATGTGCTGTCCCTGAACAAGAAAGCCCTCCGATGCACACCTTGACAAAAGCCAGCAGAAAGAAAAAATTTCTGTGGAGAAATTACAAAGTAAAATGCGAATCTGAACATCATGGCTTGACCATTATTGCCCACTGTTGGGAGATGGGGAACGCCGAGATGATTCAAACGGCCTCGGCTTTTTTTCGAATTGAAACCATCTGTTCCTGAGTTTTGTCACCACTAAACATGTTAGACACAGCTAGTCAGCCGCGTGAGATAAAACACTGTACGAGGTCCTCAATGTCTCTCATTGCAGGAGGTGCGAGGGAGGGTGCTGGGCGGTGAATGAAGGCATGAACCAGCAACATGTGCAATGAGCAGGAGTTGTGGAAAAAGCATAATAATGACTTCTAATGGGCTGAACGTAAGATAAATCTTCCTGTCAGTCTGAGGGCTCAGATAACTCTCTTATTCTTTTCGGATAAGATTTATTAGACCAGTAAGCATATGCTTAAAACATTAGCATGTGCAATATCAGTAGCGTAAGTACTGTAGTCATCACAGGACATTGATAAACTTTGAGTACGGTTGCCGGCTACATGCTAACGATGAAGGAAGTCAGGCGTTTTTAGTTTTTTTTCTTGTAATGCTACACCGAATTCAGCACATACACCAAAAGATTTGCAGGCAATTTTAAACTACTTTCCTTGGCATTTATTCAGTGTTCTAAATCATTGAATGTGTGAAGGTTTGTTTTTTAAAATATACACTGCGAAATAAAACTTCACACATCAAGAAACGTAGCATCTGATTTTCACTGTCCCTACTTCGAATTGATACCAGCACTAAAATCTAAAGCTAAAAACGTATCTTAATATTTAGATTGTGAGCAGACAGTTTAGTAGGACAGTTTAGGAGGTGTGTGTGTGTGTGTGTGTGTGTCTGTGTCTGTGTGTGTGTGCGTGTGCAAATTGCTGTGAGAGAGCATCGGAGAGGTGCTGTATAGACACTATTTATATCAGGAAAGCTTCAGAGATACCAAGAACCACATATAAGCCAACTTACGGTCCTTAATGAAATAGTGGCATAATAAAAGTAAACTGTAAGGCAGTGAAGAAAATTTGCATAAAAGAGCTGCGAGCTTTAGAGCAGTTTTAAACTTCTAAACATCACACAACTGATTTTAAGTATTTCTTATTATGTGTGTGCGTGTGCATATGTGTGTGTGTATGTATGTATGTGACGCTACAGCTCTGCGTGCATTCTTGTTTTCACACCTCCAGAGACCAGAGGACGTCCTGAGGTAGTTTTGATGTGCATAGAGGAAGCTGAATGCTGAAATAGTACATTACCATATCTGTACACAGAGGCTCGGTGGAGAGAGAGAGAGAGAGAGAGAGACATATGTCATATAGTTTTAGGGGATAAGGGTAGGTAGCTCAATGCACTTTAGAAGAGGAAATGGGAAATGAATAACTATTGTGAATAGTTATGTAAAACAATGTGATTACGTTTCATACTCTCAGCTCCTAGATTTTCATGCTCCTGTCATCATCATTGTCCTTTATAATTATGGTTATAATTCTTTCAGCAGTGAATTATATTTTAAGGCAATTCTGCTTTGGGCCCGAATCATAGATGTCATAGATTTCAATGTGCATTGTTAAAGCTCAATGTGAATATCCACATTAAAATGATTAAAATGTTGACCATGGTATTATCATTGCATAATTATGATTCACAAATAAGAAATGTATGTTGATTCTTTAACGAGCTCAAATATTACATACAAAACATTTAACGCCATTTTGTGACTTGTGTGTAAGGTTTTAGAAAAAGAAAACCATTTTGGACATCAAGACTTATACATATAAAAAGAGTATAATGTGGAGAGAGAAAGAGAAAGCGAGAGAGAGAGAGAGAGAGAGCAAAGAGAGTGAATGAGAGATGGCAGACAGGCAGGATGTACATCTGAGCTGAATTAGAGTGAGCTCATTGTGTACAGCGCAGGCTTTAATAGAGCATTTGGAGAGGAACGCCCAGGCCCTGTTCCTCTCATTCCTCCACCGCTGTGTCATCCACAGCCTCAGGGCTGTCCGCCCGCCATGACAGAGTGTAGGGAAGATAGGAAGAATGGGATCAAGAGCGGATTGTTGGAATGGCTCTCAGGTTGAGGAAAAAGAGGAAGAAGATTCGTAAGATGAAAAGCTACATGGGTAAGGGGGTGATAGTAAAGCCAGCTGGAGGAGGTGAAACAGAGAGAGAGAGAGAGAGAAAGAGAGAGCACTCCAAAGGGGAGAAATAGGGTCTGATCAGGTGGAGCTGGGTGAATAGTGGATGTGGGCCCAAAAAAATAAGCGAACATGGTATTGAAGCCAAAGTGGATGGAAGATATAAAGCAGATTTCTAGTGGAATGCGAAGATGGGCCACAAGGTGTCACAAATTGTTGCGTAACCTGTGATGAAATACATAAACTTGTTTCTCTAGAGGCTTATGGCTTGACATGAAGAGTAAGCCTGCAGATGTGGTTTTGGCAAGAAGAAAACACAGCCCTGTTTTGGAAGTGTCACTCTGATGAAACTGAGAAACAGGTTTTGATAAATGCAGCCAGTGTTCCCAAGCACCGCAGAGCTCCTCTACATGACGTGGTATCTAAGCCAATGGACTGCATCATCAGAGCTGTCACCTGGGTCTGACTCTGGTTGATTGGCCCCGTCTGCAATCAGCAACTGGTGGGCGGGAGTATATCCACGCGATGAGTGAAGCTCTCAGGGTGATATATGGGCAGCAGGTTATATTGACAGGTGTAGGCAGGACCTATGGGCCAGTTTCAATCACATGAGGAAGAAGCTGGTCCTGTGCCAAATCATTGGTTTCCTCTCTGGACCAGTTCCCCCGTTGTGCTGAGGGAAATATTGGTGCATAATTATGGGTTTGTTTTACACTACAGGAGCTGTAGGATGCTGCTTTGCCCTGAGGAAGTCCCATCACAAGCCTCATACTCATGTTTGTGGATGGTGCTGAGCAGGTTTATGATGCCTGTCTCTGCATTTCTTTCACACCTGTGTAATTTATGTGATTTCACATGTTGAGTTATATAATTCAGGTCCACAAGCAATGGGACAAGGACATGCCAAGATTGTTGTCCCTCCCCCATGTGGTAATTGTCACCTCTTTTAATAAAAGTCTCGCAAGCCATTAGGACATGATTTATTTGATCGCATTCTTATACCTCCCCTCCCGTGGCACTCTCTTAAGCTCTACGCCCCCTTGTATCTCAATCTCCCCCCTCTCTCTCTCTTCGTGATTAAAGTGGTAAATCAGGAGCAGGTCCTGTGCTGTATTTACTCAGAGCGCCAGGCAGCTGCAAGCTGTTTGGACTCTCTCTGTTTCTCTCACTGTTTAGGCCCGTTGTTGTGGAGACCGCACCACCGTCTCCCAGTGGCTGGAAGCAAGCCCGGGGCTGTTTTGGTTACATTCACACAGAGTAAAAGTTCCTTGCTCTTGCCGTGTCTGCTCCAGTTAGCATTGACCTCACCAGCATGGCGCAGAAAAAGAGAGAGAGAGAAAGAGAGAGAGAGGCAGGCAGGCAGGGGGTGGGAGGAAGGCAGGAAGCCAAGAGCATTACATCATTGTTGGAAGAAGAGAAGAAGGGAAGGATATGAGTCAGTGGGCTGAATGTGCCTCTCTCTCTCTCTCTCTCTCTCTCTCTCTCTCTCTCTCTTTCTCTCTCTGCTTTCTGTGTGCTGTAACCAGGCCTCTTGCCTCTTGTGTTGAAGTCACTGAGGTTGATTCTTGTGATGTGGCTGCATGTTTGCTGTCTAATTTATATGCATGCAGTTACCTTTGTATACCATATGGAACAAGTATGTGACCTAGAGTATGCATAATGGTTCTCAAACACCCATGAAAATCCCATTCATCCACCCTGTTTGGTGCATTTGGAGCAAGTCCATGATGTGTAGAGCTCACAGAGCTTCAGTGCTACACGTGGAGTCCTCTTATCTCATTTGGACCAGAATATGCCCAAGTGTGTGCAGCAGGTTTAAGTGGGTTTGTGTTGGGGCTGGGTTTTGCATCAAAGATATCCAAAGGAAAGGATAGAAGAAGGTTCTGAAGATACAAAAACCTACAGTGGTGGAAGAAAGCAAGAGATGAGAAGACAGAAAGAGAAGTGATGTCATATGGGGAAGAGTGGAGTTGTGCGTGTAATCTGAGAACCGAGTGTCAGGCTGCACTTTCCGTCTGTGTGGTTTTTTTTTTATTCACCATGGCTCTGATTATTATTACCCAAATCCACATTCATTTTATAAACTGTGTAGTAGTAGTGGGTTGTATGGTAAAATGTGTAGCACAAAATGGTTTTAAATGATCATGGTATTGGTCTAAATCATGATATTATGTCCTGTGCCCAGGAGCCTATTTACCCACCAATAAAATGGTATATATTTTAGTTCACATTTTAATAAATGAAAAATAACCACATGATTCATTGTCATTCAAATTCAGTTGAAATCCAATTAGTCATTTCTTTGCAGAATATAAAACCAAGTGCAGTGTAGCAAATCTTTCCAAATGACTTAATGTATACTGCTACACTTTATTAGGAACACCTGTACGCATGCACATTCATGCAATTATCTAATCAGCCAATCATGTAAAAGTAGTGCAATGCACAAAGTAACGCAGATGTGACCACATCGGGCTCAACTTCTGTCAGCCAAGAACAGAAAACTGGGGCTACAATTGGCACAGGGTAAGCAAATCTGGACAGATAAAGACTGGAAAAATGTAGCCTGGTTTGATGTATCTGTGTGTTGATGAGGCACACATATGGTATGGGGTCAGAATTTGGCACCAACTGCAGGAATCCATGGACCCAATCTAACCTGTGTCAACAGTCCAGGCTGGTGGAATTGGTGTAATTGTGTGAGGAATGTTTTCTTGGCACACTTTGGTCACGTTAAGACCTATTAATCATCTCTCAAATTCCTCACTTTATTTGAGTATTGTTGCTGAACACGTGCAAGTCTTCATGGCCATGATTTACCTTCTCATTGCTACTTTCAACATGATAATGCTCAAAGTCACAAAGTAAAACTTATCTCAAACTAGTTTCATGAACATGACAGTTCAATATTTGGTGTGTACATCAGGACATGTTATAAAAATTAGTGGATGTTTAAATATTTTTTTACAATAATTAGAACAAATTGTTCTAACAAAATAATGCCCAATGTATTAGGTAAATAAATTAAATGTGTGTGTATGGTGGGGGCGGGGGGGGGTGGTGTTCACTTAAGGGGATGGATTAAGGGGAATACAAATGGAGAAAAATGGTTGGCAGTTAATGTTTTTATGGAGGCATATTAAACATGTTTTAAACATCCCTAACATTTTCAGTCCTGCTTGGTCTGACAAGCTGATAAAAGCTGGAGTTATTCAGTTTTTCAATCTGTTATTTGATTAAAGTGACTGAAATATGTTTGAATTGGTTTTGGCACCTTGCAGTAGTAGCAAGAACTTCTTACAATCTACTTTACAAAGTTGACCTTAAAATTACAATCAGACCTGGTATCTCTCTGTCTGTTTGTCTATACATGTGTATACTGATCTGATACTTAAGATCTGAACTTTGTGGTGGCCAATCCATGTATGAAAATGATGTCCCATGCTCCCTGAACCACTCTTTCACAATTTGAGCTAGATGAATCCTGGCATCATCATATTGGAATATGCGCGTGCTATCAGGGAAGAAAAAAAACATAAGTAGTAACCCCAGATCATAACACTGCCCCCACAGGCTTGTCTGATAGGCACTAGACAGGATGGCTGTATTACTTCATCCACCTCTCTTCTTACCCTGACGTGCTTATCATTCTGGACCAGGGTACATCTGTGCTCATCAGACCACATGACCTTTTTTCACTGCTCTACAGTCCATTCTTTATGCTTTCTAGCAAATGAAAGCCATTTTACCCACATAAGCATCAATGATAAGTGGTTTTCTTAAGGCTACACAGCTGTTTAGTCTCAATCCCTTGCGTTCTCTTCACATTGTGCATGTAGAAATATTTTTTAAATATTAAACATAGCCATGAGTTCTACTGTTGTTTCTTTACAATTTGTTTTCACTAAATGTTTATGTGGTCTCACTTTACGCTCATCAATGATTCACTACTATACTTCCATGTTTTAATAATGCGTTTTGTAGTTCTTATCCTAACTGTAGTAGTTTCAGCTGCCTCCTTAGTTGTTTTCTTTGCTTGATGCAGGCCAATAATTTGACCCTTTTGTAGTTATTATTAACTAATTAACTAATTCTGTAGTTATAATTAAATAATTTGAGTAACCTATGTATTCCAAAGTATCCTATGACCAGGAAATTCACATGTTTAAGAAATGAGAAGCTAATCACTGCAACCATATTAAACGCTGCATACCCAATAGATTTGCTTCAAGTATATGTGTGTGTGTGTGTGTGTGTGTGTGTGTGTGTGTTTGGGGGGGGGGGAATTCTGCCACTTTTCTGGCAGTCATGATAGCATTAACGATGGTGCGACTACTGCACCGTGTTTAGAGGAAACAAAATGCTACTCGTTGCTGCTATAATTAAATCTAAGTTTTGAAAAAAACTTATCTATAGTAATAGATAAGGATGCATACAATTTTGCCCTCTCTCTCTCTCTTTCTCTCTCTCTCTATATATATATATATAGAGAGAGAGAGATAGATAGATAGATAGATAGATAGATAGATACAGTAGATAGATAAAACCACAGCTTTTCGATCTGTTTGATATGATATGTTTGTCATACAAAGAACTAAACATATATGCTATGGTAGCACTATTCACTAATGCAAGACAAATTCCACAATGGTTTTTAGCAATTACAGTACAATTTTCAATTTTTTTTAATAACATTTATAACAGTTTATCCCAAGAACAGGATTACTCTCCAACCCGTGTCACATTTTAAATGTACATAAGAGCCTTATTATAGGAGTACAAAATCAAAACATGAAGAAGAATTCAATCTGGAATACCTGTAACACTGGTTTATATTTTTTCTAGGTGTGAATGAGTATATGTGTTGTATTACATGATGACTGGTGTGGTTATTGCCTCACCTTTTGCCTGTATATTGTATTGTATGTATATGTATATGTGTGTGTGTGTGTGTGTGTGCATGAATACAAGATGCCTGGGGAACCTCTCAAGGTTTTAAATTGTTTCTGTCTCTAGTTCAAACCCCATTGGTCTCTCAGGGTTAGGTGAGCAGCTGACAACAGGAAAGCTGCTTTTTTTCTCTTTAGCTAAGCTCAACTGCAATTTGGAGGCCTTCCTGCCCTGGGCAACCTTATGCGCTCTAGAGAGTGACGGCCTAAAGAGCTCTCTCTCCCTCTCTCTCTGTTCCTCTGTCTATTTTCTTTCTCCTTCTCCCTACACAGCCTTGTTTTTTCATTCCCTTGTTGCCTGGGTGGAGGCCCAGACTCGAACTGAGCTCTTGTGTTATACTGCTCTGTCTCACTATAATGCTAATCTGGGTTCCTCCATAACTAAATGTTATTTATACAGTTACCCAACCAAGTACTTTTTTTTTTTTTTACTGATTAGACGCCAGATGTGCATTAATTCCTCCGAAATGGACTGAATCAGTTACGGTATATTATTGATTACATTTATTTATTTTTCTCGACAGCACAGAAAAGTATATGTTAAATGTTATTGAATGATTGTAGTACTTGTCTTATTTTGTTAGGAGAGCATGAAAAAAAGGGAAGGAATGAGAGACGTTAGCACTAGAGCGCTGTATGTCAGTCTGGTCCTGGAGTTCCCAGGGCTCGGTACTGTACATTTTGGTATTTTCCCTCTCCTAACCCAAGCAGTCCCACAAAGTTTATTCTTGTTAATTAGCTGATTTAGTAGGGAGTAGGGAGAAATTCAACGTGAAGTTTGGGACACTGGTTTTCAACTCAGGCGCTGGGACGCCACAGAGGTTTTTTCGCTGTCTCTTGTGTGTTGCGTGAGGACTCCATTGACAGCCGCAGCTCTACACACTTTTGACAGTGCAGCGACATTTATTGGTAATGTTAGACTGAGTGGGTGGGTGTTGGGTTAAAAGGCCTTAAGGTTAACCACATACAATAACAAATGTGATATTTTTTATATCATTCAGTTAATAAGTCAAATATTTATAAAACAGAAATAGAGCACTGTAAGATTTCCCTGCACATTTTTTTCAGATGCATTTAAAAGGATTCTAGTGTACAGTAGTTCAGCAAGAAAACCTTTTGTTTAGTAAATTGAAAACAAAGCTGAAATGTGGTTTTACTTTTAGTAAACTGAAGCCTGAAAGTGGTTGATCTGATCCTGCCCTTGTATCTGTACAGGCGTGTGTCAGAGATTGAGTCTCTCACTTATCTTGTTAACATGTCACACAAGTTTGTGAAGGGGCCCTAGCATTGATCGTGATGGATTGGAGCATTGAACATAAATGGCACTATGTCAGAATACTAATGACAGTGCCTATGTGTATATATACATGTGTGTGTGTGTGCGGGTGGGTGTGCACATGTCAGCAGTGCAATTGCTGCCATTTAGCCTGTATAAATACATGTATTTGTTCAGGTGAGGAACGTTTTCCCCCTTTCCTACATGTACGTCCCAGCTGTCTGTCATCCCTCTTTCCTGGCCATAATAGTGCCCGGCTCTGGCGAGCGTTGATTATTCATTATTCCATGTTAAGCACATCCTTTTTTTTTTAAACGTTAGCATGCATGCTAAAATGTAAGCATCCACATGGCCTGCTCTGTAATAGAATGTAATTGTGTTGCCCGTAGCGGGGCAGCTGCGAAGCTTTGCGCTTACCAGCTCAATAATTGATGGCAGTTGTTTAAATGACATCACAGAGTGCCTGTTATGTATAGTATAGATTGAATAGAGCAATATGTGCCAAAAGGATTGGATATGATTGACTTTTAAAGTGCCAGTTCCACAGAGTTTGGCTGTGTGAGGAGTCGAGTGGTATACTCTGACAGATGAATGTTATCATTCGAATATATTAGTAATAATATTATGCAAGATCCTATCTGCAAGATCCTATCGTTTGTATCTTATCAGAAAAAGATGTTTTTGCCTTACAAGATGAAACACATTATGAATGCATCACCATTTTCTTATAGGGTCAAGTGCAGAAATTCTAGAGGACAGGAAAAGTGCACCTCACAAACACACACACACACTTGAACTGTAACACACACTTGAAACACAATTTCTTAAATTGTTTCTACCTTAATGTTACTTTTTTTTTTTTTTTGAAAAGTGCGACAGAAACTACTTTTATTTCGGTTTGTGCAGATATTATTTCATTTTGTTCCACCCCACTACATATTATAATTAATTAGGTCAAGTCTAATTCTTGAACATATACATCCATCAGCCATAATATTATGACCACTGACATGTGAACTGCACAACACACATCAGTGATCACCAATAATACACCATCAAACTGGTGACAGGAACATGGACACCCAAGGCTCACCCATGTCTTTGGGGACAAAAGGCCAGCCCGTCTGGTCCGATCCCACAGAAAAGTCAATGCAGCACAAATTGGCTGAAAAAGTCAACACCAGCCACGATATATATAAGCACCAGAGCACCCAGTGCACCACAGCCCATCGCACATGGGGTTCAGTAGGCGAAGAGCCCAAGCTGACAACCTAGCCTTCAAACTCCATGGATCCCAATCTAATTAAGCCCCTACATGATGTGCTGAACAAACAAGTACGATTCACGGAGACACACCCTACAACCCACAGCACCCAAAGAAATTGCTGTCAACATCCCAGTGCCAGACAGCACAATAAGCCCCCAGGGGTTTTATGGAGTCATGCTTAAAGGGCCAGAGCTGCCCTGGTGGCACAAGGGGAACCCAAGAACATAAATGGTTTTAGTATTAATGGTTTTAATGTTAGGGCTGATAGCTGATACTGTAGCACATGTCCTATTTGTATTTCTACCCATTTTCAACATATCAATGGGTCTTTGCAAATGAATTATTTCACATTCAGCTACTATACAGTTAGTCAGTAAACAAAATGCAGTTTGTCGAAGTATTCTGCTTTTTACAGAGGTTATCTTATTACGCACTACAAGGCAAAACATATGTGGACACCTGGCCAAGACACCTACAGTATAAAAGCTTGTTAAACATGCCATTCTAGATTTAGTCCCCCTTCGCTGTAAAAATAACATTCCCTCTTCTGTGAAGACTCTCCATTAAACTTTGGCGTGTGTCTATAGGGATTTGTTCATTCAACCACAAGAGCATTAGTGAGATCAAAAACTGATGTCAGGTGATGAATCCTGGAGAACAATCAGCAATCCAGTTCATTCTAAAGGTGTTGCATTGGGGTTGAGCTTACGGCTCTGATCAGGTCACTTAAGTTCTTCCTCTCCATTGTCGCCTTCATACACCTTGCTTTGTGCACATAGGCATTGTTGTGCTGAAACAATTGTATACAAAAACTCCATGCTGCATAATAACTATGATTCTGATACCAAATAGTATAGTTACGAATAGCTAGCTTGATTAGACTTGTACTCGTGATGATGGTGTGCAGATGCTGATTTATTAGTCAATAACAAATTTTAAGGTTTTAAAAAAAAGGATGCCAAAGGAAAAGTACATGGTGCCATCATGTATAAAAAAATTATTTATTGATCAATAATATTAGGAGTACTCAGTTGTTCATAAGATGTCATTGAACAGATAATGTTCCAGCATATTAATTATGGGCACAAAACAAAAAAACATGTCCCAAAACACGACATTTTCCAAAAGATAATATTTCACAAAATGCAACAATGTTTCACAAAACACATTGAAATTTTACAAAACACATTTCCCGAACCATAATAACTTTTCTTGAAACACAACAACATTTCACAAAACTTTGTTTTGACAAAATTTGCTTTTCTCAAAACACAAAGACATTTCCCAATACACAATCACATTTTTCAAAACACAGACATTTCAGAAAACACAAAAACATTTAACAAAAAACACAAACATTTTATAAAATGCAACATTTCACAAAACACAAAAACCTTTTCACACTGGTGTGTTTTGTAAAATGTGGCTGTGTTTTATTAACTGTGTTTATCTTCTGCAAATGGTGGTTGCATTTGTGAAATGTGGTTGTGTTATGTGAAATGTCGCTGTGAATTTTTTTTTTCGTGTGTGAAATGTATTGAGAAATGTTTTTGTGTTTTGTGAAATGTTGTGTTTTATGAAATATTTTTGTGTGTTGTACTTCAGGGCCACCGTATAATACGGTAATTTTTTTAAGGTTATGTTAAAACTTATTGGGATAAATGAATTATAGTTATTAATAAATCTAAGGTTTAGAAGGAGTGGATGTACAAGTAGAAACAAAACAAAACAAAACAAAAAAACAAAACAAAAACTTTCTGTAACTCACCAATTCATGCAGGTTTTACAACTTTTTATTTTTCACCCTAAATGCCACTTATGTCTCTCTGGTTCCACTGAGAGTACCTCTGTGTGCCTGAATGTGTCCCTGTATGCCTTTTTGATCCATGTTGATGAATGGACAGGTGCCGTAGATATGGCACTTTTACCACTTTAAACCACATTCTACCCAAACTTTTCGCACATAACGACTTAAGGATAACGAGCTTGTTATACTTCACAGGAGGCATGTCATCTTTTGCACTTTCAGTAAAGTGTTAAATCTATTACTGTAACTATAAACCTTTTTTTCTCAAAAGTTAAACCTTCAGTGATAATCAAGGGAAAAAAAATTGCTGAGTTACTCTATAAAATGTTTTATTGCAATATATCTTTTCATGCATACAGTACTTGCTTGTTTGTGGATTGAAGCTTCCTGAAGACACTACTGTGTGCCCTAAAATATGCTTCATTGTCACAGTTTAGACCAGTTTGCAGTTCGATGAGGATATGATGGACAGGAGCCATGGTAATGACTCATTGTGGAAATGTTTGTATTAACTTCTTAGAATTACAGAACATGAAAAAATGGGAAGTCTGGTTACTGTGAAAAAGAATACGAAGTCCCCTACGTTAACGGAAGTGTGCATCATTGTTACTGTTGAGAAAATAAATACGTGCTTGCCGTCACATGTTGATCCATTTGTCTGTCTCTCCAGCCCGGTTCCTGGCTCTCTCTCTTCACTGCTACACAGAAACAGACAGCGACAGCCTCTGCCAGCCTCCATGCCTGGCACTCTGCCGGACCCCACCATGCAGGGATCCTCCGCCGTGCTCATGTCTGTGAGTGCCTACAAACATTCACTTCTATGCACCTACGCACACACACGCACACACTTACATAAACGCACTTGCATGCGCGCACATTGACACAGATGCTGGAGAGTAAGATTGTCTCAGTTTATTTCTTTAATATCTGATTGAATTTCTGGAACAGATGGCGCGAGTCCATTTAATTTGCAGCTACACATACTATATATTTTATACTTTATGTTATATTTCTGATTTTACTTAATCAGAGTATAGAATTTTTCAATGCATTTTTGATTGATTTCTACAATAATCTTAAAACATATTGCTGTACACTGTCTACTCTGACTCAGATTTCTGCAGAATTTCATCAAAAGATTCACATCACGATTAATTTGATTGCATATTGCAATTGCATTTTTAACTTTGATAATTAATGTACAATTTTTGGTTTTCAAACTTATTTATCCATGCTAACAATAATAAGTTAGCACAATTATTTAAAAAACAAACAAATTCTCAAACTATTGCCAAACTTTACACAAATCCCTGACTGTGCATATATTCCCTGTAATAAATTGCAGCTTTTTGCGATTAAATAATTGCCCAGGTCCGTATTATGATTTTGATATTTTTTTTGCAATTAATTGTGCAGGACTAATTTACTTGATTTTTTTTTTTGCTGACTGAAATGATTTAGTGGTTTTTTTAATCCACCTTCCCAGGACCTTCTTGCACACATCAGTAATACAGTAATATAGCTTCCTAGCACAGTGTCCGTAACTTTAATTGCGTTGTAACAAAGTCAATAAGTGCTGGAGAGGACATATGAAGAGGACTAAAGCGAGAGTCAGCGTGTTAGAGCGCGCGCATCAGGGTTTTAATGACACAACACATGTTCTCATTGTAATTGAAGCCAGTCCATATTGATGGTGGGGAAAAGAAGCTTAGTGGTGATTGAATTAAAGCTGGACAGTTTTTTGGCAAGAGCCTAATGTCCCAGGAAAGGGGTGCAGTGTAGGGACATATTTTTATACCAAATATTTCTTCAGTAATTTCTGCAGGCTGCTCCACGTCCACCTGGCCGGGCTCGTCGGGAACAGAGGGGGGGTCGTCTGGGGACTGGAGAAAAAAAATATCGCATAGTTTAGAAAAGGAAATTAGTGTTTCTCTCACACATATGTGCACTCGTTTGTATTAACTTCGAGATATTTCCATTCACCATTTTTTTTTTCAGATTATAGCTACATAATGTTTCACCTAAACCTCAACCAATTCTTAACTTTAGTACCTAGAAAGCCAGTCTTTCCACTTTTTTTTTTCATTTTTTCCTACTTTTTTCAAATAAAAGCTGCAAATTTATTGTTTTTCTTTAAATGATAGTCAAACATACATCAAAGTTAATATTCCTATCATAAGGACATTTACCCCTTAAAGGCTAAAAACAAGTCTCCCACACACACACACACTCTTCACACAATTAACCACTAGTGCAAGAACCAGGCTCTATTTTTAAGCCTCACACTTCTGCAGAGTAGAGCTTCCTGTGTCAGTTTTTTTTTTGACCACTCTGTTGCTCACGCAGATGCAAACGTGAAATCAAAAGCATCCCCCCCCCACACACACACACAAACCAGTGTCGTTGTGGCCTCTCCTCAAATACATCCTAAAATAGGTGTCATGTGACCGATCTGAAAAGTGTTTAACACCAGGTTTGCATTGGATGCGAGAAATCTGTTAGAGTCTGGCTTGACCGCTGTTCATGTTCTGTTGCTTTGCTGTGTGTTTCCTCATGAACAGATGGAGAGACAAATGTCCATGGGCTCCAACATAATGGGCATGCAAGGCCACACCCACAGCAGCTCCTGTTCCTCTCCTCATGTACCATCCATGCATTCAGAAGCAAAACTGGTTAGTCAGTACATGCGCACACACACACAAACACAAACATACACACATGCACATACATATATGAGGTTTTTTTCCCCCTAAGCAAGCTGTTTGAAAAAATTTGGTTTAAAATATCTTGAGGTACACACGTGCATAAACCCTGGTGGTGTGGCTGTATATGCCACGTGACCTAATGTGCATCATTAATGTATCACAAGTGCTCACATAAGCGTTTCTACAGCTTTGTTAACACTTGTTAAACTATGGGGTGACCTCACCGGCAAGAAAGCACTCAGTCTGACCAAAGCAAATACGAGCGCTAGCAAATTCATCACTTTTTTTTTCGTTCTCTTTTATACCTCTATAGTTTTTGAAGACTCGCTGAGCGTTAAACCATTTAAAGATCTGCGATGTCTATGATGTCAAATTGACCTGCTGGATTTTATTATTTGAAATTTCCAAAAATATGCCGTACTTTTGCATAAGGAAAGCATGGAGACGTGTTTGTGGCTCCTCCTGGTTCATTTCTGTTCACACAAACAGAACATAATGATGGATCGAAATCTATCGGAAAGGCCAAGTATGTGCACCTGAAATTTCAATTCACATAAATCCTTGTCCAGATATTATTCTCGCTGGTAGTGCGGAAAGTTGCAGAGGTTTTCGGTATCGTAAGGAAAACAGCAGAAATAAAGGTCTCATTCATCACCATCATAATGAGCGGCCGCTCTAAAATTACATTCTCAAAACAAAATGCTGTCACCTTTGCATGCCGGATCGGTCCTGCCACACGAAAAAATGTCCAAGCTCACCTAGGATTATTTATGTGTATCTTGGAGTGATTACAGTTTAAGAGTAAGTAAGATTACGTGCCTGGAAACGGCGTCTTAGCGACTTCAGACTTCTAACACTTTTCTGCTATGTTTCTCGTGTAATATAATGTAAATGCAACGCTGGCTCCAAGATCATAAACACTGTCCGCACAATGCAATATTCACATTACATTGCAACACACAATTGGCATACGGATTTCTACATCAAGCCATGTTTCAATTTCAATTCGTTACTGATGTATTTATTTCTGTGTTTTTGTTTGGTTTAGGAAATTTCTGTAACATGAAATAAACTTCTTGAGGCCAAAAAAAACCCCGCTTATTTGGAAAAAAAAAAAGGCCACTTTGGGATGTTTTATATCATTTTGATTCAGGGATTTGATTTTGTTTACATCACATGCAAAGCTTCACTAATCCCCTGCTTCTCTCATACACTAATGATGTTTGAGGACACAGCCAGATAGTATGCTTCTTCTTCCTCAGTCTCTATACAGTATGTAACTCATTCTCATTTTTTTTTTTTGTATTTGTATTTGTTTTCTCCATGCACCAGAAGGCTTTCGTTAGTATTCATATTCATGTGTATCATGAGTGGCAGATGGACTCATATCATACATTAAATGATTGCTTAAGGCCTTTATTTTGCATAAATAAATAAACTAAGTGTACTTTTCTGTGTAGTCAGGTCTGTCTCTGCCTGTCTGGATTATATAGAAATTGACAGTTTTCTCTTTTTCCTCGTTTGTAAGAGAAGCATACAGAACTGGAGAGAACGAGTGTGTAGTGTTAGTGCGTCTAAATCAGTTTATTTGCACAGATTTGCAAATGTCTTAGTGTCCAAAAGAAAAGGAGGATGACGTTCTCAAGAACTTCATGTTTAGCAGGGGAGTGTTTCTAGTCAAGGGTTTTGCAAAAATTGAGGTTGTTCAAGGGTGAACAGCGTTGGAGCATGTTTAGAGTTAGGTCTCAATCACTGAGGGAATAGAAATCTTCGGTTTACGTGCCAAGGTGCAAGGACAGCGTGTAAGAAATTGTGTTCAACTAGAATATGAAATTTGAACATTGGGTGAACGTCAGGACATACAGTAGTGCATAGTGGTTAGCACTGTGGCCTGACACCTCCAGGGTCTGTGTGTGTGGAGTATATATGTTCTCCCTATGTTTTGTGTGTTTCTTCCGGGTACTCCGGTTTCCTCCCACAGTCCAAAGACATGTCGAGTAGGCTAGCTGGCATTTCCAAATTAACCGTAGTAAATGTGTGTGTGTGTGTGTGTGTGTGTGTGTGTGCACTGAGATGGATCAGTACCCATTAATGGTGTACCCTGCCTTTTGCGCTAAGTCCCCTGGGATAGGCTCCAGACCTCCTGCAACCCTGTACAGGATAAGTTATATAGAGCGTGAGTGAGTGAGTGAGTGAGTGAGTGAGTGAGTAAGTGAGTGAGTAAATGGACACTGGAATTTCAATCATTTGTTTACTAATATAACATAATGTAACTCTACTGTGCTCATAGAAAATGTAGGTTCACCATTCATACATACACTGATCAGCCATAACATTAAAACCTTTCTTCTTAATATTGTAGATCGCTCTTATTCCACCAAAACAACCCTGACCTGTTTAGCCATGGACTCCACAAGACCTCTGTACTGTAGGTGTGCTGTGGTATCTGGCTTGAAGCCATTAGCAACAGATCCTTAAAGTCTTGTAGGTTGCAAAGTAGGGAACAGACCCAACCATCCACATGATGCAAATGAAAATGTGATTCATCAGACTTGTCCACCCTTTTATTTTACGATGGTCCAGTTTTGATTGTTCTGATTAAAATATAAATATGAAATACATATATTAATATATAAATCAGCAATGCAAACATAAAATCTTTAGACTTTCACTATGCATGTTACTATAATTCTGTAATTTAGAACGTTAAAACCTTAAGCATGTGCAGGGAAATATAACAGACAAAGTGTGAGTGTGTTTGTGGAGGGGGTTAGTGGGAGGAAGACTGTGACTGAAAGATACTGGGACAAAGAGGAGAAGGAATATTGGTGAGAAAAACGATACAAACAAAAAAGTGTGTGTGTGTGCTTGTGAGTGAGAGAGAGAAGGGAGTGTGTGTGTGTGTGTGTGTGTGGATCAGAATGTAAGTGATTAGTGGTTGAGATGGGAGAGAGGGAATTTCTTTCTCTCCTATGCCGAAGATTGATCGTGCCGTGTTTCTTTTCTGTTCCCCATGGAAACAGGCCGAGGGAACATAATATTAGTCTAATGTACTGTCTTATCGCTGCCCTGGCTCGGCTCCAAGAACATCCTCTGAGTGCTGCCTCTCTGATTGGAATTCAATTAGAAACGGACAGATATTTCCCTAACACACGTCGCACCCCTCTCTTTCTCTCTCATACACACACAAAAACAAACACCTAGTCATTTTTATATAAAAAAAAAAAATAATATATATATATATATATATATATTTTGTTAAAGATATCCAGATTAGTCTTTGTTTCGTGACTGGTGTCAGAAGACCAGAAGTCTTTCTTTGAGCAGCAATAGCATTTATTACCTCAGGGATTCACTTAGACATTAATGGTAAATTAGCCGTGAAGTACACATGCAATATGCATCATGTGGAGTCAGTTTTCCAGACAGAGATTGGACTGTGTAATCTAGTCCAAGCCTAGATATAAGCCATTATAAAACATATAATGTTTTCAAAGCTGATCTCTTCAGGAAGCTGAAGCCCCTCCTGTCAGGGCTTTTATTTACTTATCACGACGAAAGAATCGCTTTGACATTCGTTGCACTTTTACGCAGACGCTATTGCTCTGAAACATCCATGCAGCTGGACTTTAGTAACTATCTGACCTGTACTTAAGTCCATTTCTTTCCTAATGAGCGTAATTTCCGCTACGATCCCAGTTGGACGACGATTTGGGGTGCTATCGGATGACCCCCATGCTGATCAGAGCCATGTGTCCCCCACACCGTTGAGCCGAGGCTACAGAGCGCAGCACACTGATCCTGCCTTAATCTCATTATCCGGAGATGTTGACTTACTCTAAATGGGAAATATCCCCCCCCCCCCCCTACTGTAACCCTTGGCCACATGAGACAGACAGAGAAAGAGAGAGAATAGAGGGAAAGCGGGAGAGAGCAAATAAGATGTCAGAGAGGAATGTATAACATGGAAGGACAGATAAGGAAATTTCGAAGAGCAGGAAGAGAAGAGGTAATAAAAGGTGAGTAAAAGCTAGGAGTAAGTAGGTTAGTGTGTGTATGTGTGTGTGTTTGTGTGGCGTGTATCAGTGTTAGCTTTATACAGTGAGCCCAGATTGATGAGACTAAATTGATTTTTCGGTGGTTTAAGGATCTCAGGGCTGAATACTGCATAAGCTTCTTTCAACCTCCCCAAGGGTTCACTAATACAACCTCTCACACACACTTATACAAACACACACGCATGAATGCAATGCTGCAACATTTTTATGCGCACATCCATTGTCCTTTTTTCTCTTTTTACATATATTCACACACAGGCACAACACCATAAGCACAATGCCACTGGTATAGAAGCTGATGCAGGCAGAGTGTGACGTGTGTGTGTGTGTGTGTGCTCTGTTTGTGGGTCTGTGTGTGTGTGTGAGCCTGCATGAATGTTTTGTATTTAAAGAATCTGAATCCAGAGAGGAAATGCTGTACAGAGCACCCTATTCTGCTCCAAGCATGACATCACACACACACTAACACTCCTCTGTGGCTCAGGTTCGTATTAGTGTGTGTTCAGAGCCACACGTGAGACAACAGAACCTCACAGGAAGACGTGCGCACACATACATATTTGCACAAAGTTTTTCGCCAACATCCATCACAGACTCTGTCTGTGTGTGTGTGTGTGTGTGTATACAGTATATGCGACTATTGGATGTGTGTATGTGCAAGCACTTCTGGGTGTGATCCTGTCTTTTCCCCATGAACCCTTCTTAGTTTGAGTTGTTCGGAAAAATGAAAGCACTTGTGTCTCTGGGGAGAGGGAAGCCCAAACACAGTCTTATCAGTGGGAGGGAAAAGGTTGCATGCGTGCCAACTGTACAACCGCAGATCAAGTTTCAGCTCTTCTCCCCTCGACTTCTTTTCTAGCCCTTAATTAAGATTATCACCATATGTGTATTTGGGATATATAAGATTGTAGGGATTTGTAAAAGCCTGGCTTTTAAAAGTCAGTTTAAAACTCTGCGTTTGTGTAAAGCCTATAGCATACCTCCACAATCACTTTTATAGCCGCACTTATAACATGCCAATCCCCTGCTTTCTGGTTCCAAGCTAGGCAGGCTTCACATGATCTCTCTCGAATTTGTGGATTTAAAAGCGCAGGCTCTTACGCCTAGCCTTCCGTGAAGTTCCTCCCAAAGCAAAGACCTTGTTGGAATGCTAGCCTCGTTAGTAATGTGAGTGACGCCACACAGCAAAAGTGTGATTTGTTATCGAGGGGTAATTATCTATTGTTTACATTGTTACTAGGGACAATAAATTTGTCACTAAGAATCAAGCTAGGAGGTGGGCTTTTTTATGTGGTCAACAATGCTATGTGTTCATGCACCATTCCTCCACTGGGTCCAAGTGCTGGCACACGCTGCGCTGGGTGACATCATTCTTGGCTGGCTGTAAATGTACTCCTTTTTACTTGGAGTGGGGGAGAAAAAAAAAAAAGCGAACCTATCTTAAAGAAACGTTCACTGAGGGATACTGCATTCAAGATGATGTAAAAAGGTTTATGAGAGAACTGAGACTTTGGGATTTCTTAAACACACTAGGGCTGACATGAAACCTGTGCAGGTCTGTACGCTACTACAAAGTGTTTGTAGTTCATTAACACATCGTGTCATAATGAATTCTGGTGCAGAGGAATGATCCTTGTCAGGATGTACGAAATGTAATGTGATTTATCTATAGATTTCTGTGGGGGCTTTTTTTTTGTCAGTGCATAGTCGAACATGGAGCTGTGTTCAGCGCCTCAGCAGCACCTATGGCTGGAGGCCAGGCTGTGTGTGAGGCAGTATGTGCCGAGTGAGGGCTGGAATCTAGGTTTCGGGAGCAACATCTGTATGAATGGTGGCATTGTCAGAGAATGATGTCATTAGAGAGTGGCGATGAGCTCAGACGCAGCTGTAATGTGCAGATATGATCGACTGAATGCATACATTTAATATCAAAAGAAAACTATATCGTATGTGAATAGTACATACAATATATACGTAAATCCATGTAAGGCCCTGTGAGAGAGTTGTTGCAATAGAAATGATCATTAGAATGAAGGTGTAAATATGTAAATAAGTACGGATCTATACTGTTTCAAAATGTGACGTGTGAGAATCCGAACAGCACTTCGTAGCTCCTCTTTTTTGATGACGAGACAAGAACAGGCTCCTATCTTACTGTAGGTTCCTGGCTTTGCAGCTGGCTGTAAGTTTATTTATTGAGTGGACAGAGGATTGAGAGACTACCATGTGTTTGTCTTAGTGTAGCAGCTTGTTGTTTTAGCTGCAATAACACTGTTTTAGCTGCATGGGCATCCACGCTTCACAGCCTGTCAGTGTAGACAACCACCATAAAATCTAACTTGGTGGTGCTGTTTCAGTTGCAACCCATATATGTGCTTTAGATGTTGCATTTGTAATCTCCTCACTATTTACAGGACAGCTTTATCGTTCATGAGGGGTATTTCTGAGATTGATGAGTAAACACACACACACAAAAAAAGGCAGGTGGTTGCCAGATTGGGAAACACCATGCCTTGTGTTTCTCCAAATTTGACATAATTATTAAACCATTTATTCCAGGTTGCTCACACAGAGTGAAGGCTAACTCACTCACTATTCAGATCAGTACCAAATGTGACCTCGTTCGGCAGTCACAGGCCATCCACACCATTACACTTTTACTTGGTCTTTGAAGTCAGGTATTTTTCACTGACCTGTCATAGCAAACCTGGCAGCTTAAGGTACAATCAGCTTTGTTTTTACAGTAATGTGATCCAACTGATAGTCAACTGAGAGTTTCTTTTAAGCCCTTACTTGTAAGTGATATGGATGAACTGTGAAGCCTTGAACTTCTCTAATGTCATGCACTGCACTATCTACAGTGTAACGTGATGGATGTTTGTGTCCACAGCAAGAGCAGCCCTGATTACAGCTGCTTAGCCCTAGTTAGTCCAGGACGTCTGTGTGTTTATGCTTTTGTTAACTGAGCCTGATTAGGCCTCTCCTGCATTACCCAGCCTGCCACCCCGAGGCACAAGCAGTTTGAGAGAGAAAATTATTTTGTACAGCTTCAACTGAGAACATTATCCATTCTGCAAATAGTGAAGGAGAGCACTTTTACTAAAAGCATGCACAGTCCTACAAGTAAAAGCAAACATCCAATTTGGTATTGAGTAGAGTTGGATCAGTAAGGAAGACTTTTCAGTCTGTTTTCCCATTTGCCTTTTGACATTAATCAGTGGCTGCAGGGGCAGCTGGTATAAACTGGTTAGCAGGATTAAGCCCCTGTTTCTTTGAAAGACACAAAGACGTCAGTATAATGTTTCATTCCTGGCATTTAGCAGATATATCAGATTATTTTTTTGCTAACAAATATCTTAAGGTAGGTAAGTCTGGACCACCGGTGGTGGTAATAAAAAGCCAACAGTAATGTTATGAACAAGCAAGCCTGAGGCTGATCTCTTACCGTTGTAGAGTATAGATTCATGCTGCCCATTAGAAACCGTCACGTCAAGTGATTACACTGGATAAAACAGAAACTAGATTTTATCCACGTTTAAAAAAAAAAAAATAATAGAGACCATTGATACAGCTGCTTATTTGCCTTTAAGCCTGTGTCAAGTAGATTGCCCTATTTATTTATTATTATTATGCCATCATTGACACGTACAGTAGTGTTATAATGTACGAGCGTTAGTAGCCATCATTAGTGGGTAAAGAGTTTGTAGAACTAGTTAAAAGGTTAAAGCTTAAAATAAGCTCATCAGCATGAGACACATAACTTCCCTTCTACTCAATATTTTGATTTCATTTATGACGCAATGTTAAATTTCATAGTGTACATCCCATTTTTTGTAGTAAGCCATGCTGTGTTCACCATCTAATCCAGGGTTCAGTCCTTACTTTCTTTTACTTCTTCTGTACTAGTTGTCAGTTTTTCCTTTGTGGGGACACTCAATGCCACTTGGTCTAACTCACTCCAGAAATCTTCTTTCTACTTCACTTCTCATCCTACCTGTGGAGCGTATGCTCTGATGACATTTATCATTACCCCTTTCACTTCCAGTTTTACACTCATCACTCTATCAGACACTCTTCTCACTTCCACTACACCTTTGGCATTTTAGACGTACAACATTTCCCTTATTATGTACACTATAGTAAAGCAGTTTGAACCCACTTTCAATGGTCTTAGTCTTGATTCCCTTCGACTTGGCTTTAGCACAATATAGCTACTTTTCTAAGGACCATCATATCAGCTAGCTTTCTCCCTTTATCAGGTATAGTGTCATAATTCAACATTCAAAGTTCCTGTTTTAACCTCTTTTAACTAGTTGTCGTAGTGTCTGTCTCGTTTTTTGGAGTAAGCCATGTGCTGAAGTCCAGAACAATTATGGTGTGATAGAGGAAAAGATCGTAGGTCAGCATGTTCACTCTGAACCATTTAATTAATCCAATCTCTGGCCGTTTTCACTAGGGCTGATGCATTGAAACAAAACAAATCAAATTGCTTTCAATAATTGCACGTGGCACACATAGTCATGTCAGTAAGGCTTGTAGTAATACCAGATTTTGTGCCTCTCCCTCCATAAAAGCCTTCCCATAAGAAATCAGTTAAGTAGGTTCCAGCTCACAGCTGCTGGCAGAGCTCGGCTAAGTGGGGTGGTGTTTAGGGGGGAAGGCCTCATAAAATGAGATAATGGGGGTGTGGTGGAGAGTTTGGGCATGCGCATTAGAGTTCACCACAGCTGGTTGGAAAGAGACAGCCCTTGTGTCTGGTATGGAGGTTTAGGGGTGATGAGGAACCAGGTGGGTATCTAATACTCAAGAGCCCAAAGAGACCAGGAAATGGTGCCAGGAAATTTGGGGCTCAGATTTATGCAATAAGCAGTAAAGCACACATAAAGGCTGGTCTAGTCTCCTGAGGTCTACAGTGGTCTATGGCTGTGGTTCAAGCATTATGACTGTGCACTCTGTATGGTTCAATGCTTATTAACCTTTTTTTTTTGAGAGCAAAAGGCGATCAGTTTAAACATTAAAAAAAAAAAAGCTCTTAGCTATAATGTCAAATACACCATTCCCATGATTTTTTATTTTTAAAATAGTTCATGGAATTTGTTGAAAAATAATTGAAGAAAAGAGCAAAGATGAGGGAGAGAAACATACAGTACGTTCAGTAACAGGTGCTTACTGATAGCAGCAAGAGCTGTGAGCCTTGCATACAGTATATTCACCAACCTCTCTCTCTCTCTCTCTCTCTCTCTCTCTCTCTCTCTCTCTCTCACACACACACACACACACAGAAAAGAGCTCTTCTTCTACCTAGGCTCCGTTTTCCCTCTGATCTCATTTAGTCTGATTTATTTCTGAAGCATTGGGTGGGGTACTCTCTCTCTCTCTCATTCTCTCTCTCTCTCTCCCTCTCCCTCTCTCTCTCTCTCTCTCTCTCTCTCTCTTTTCACACTATTTTATTGATATGAAGTCATCCCTCCATATCGTGGAACCTGAGTCTGTTGGCAGGATGCACCCCAAAGCACTCAGTACAACATCACTCAAAATCTCGTGTCACAGTCGAAGTGACAATACATGTCATTAAAGTGTCATTATGTACCTGTAAGAGAGAGAACCAAGAAAAGAAACATGTCAGAGGTGAAGGATAATATAGTAGAATTTAGACACTAGTTGTAACTTTAGCCATCAAAAATGCATGTCCTTAAATTACTTTGTAAGAAAACCAACATTTTATGATGCTACATAAGAAGCCTAATCCATTTTGACAAAATATATTATTTGGAAAATAAATCACAGCTCGTGTTGAGTTGGATATGCTTTTCATTGCTTGCTTTTCTGGAGACTACTGTAGTTACTGTTGCTGTAGTTACTCTATTATGGTCTGTATTAGGATGGACACTTGCATTTTAACTGTTTAAGATGTACAGTACTATGCCAAATCTTGAGCCAAGTCTTTAGCCACCCCCCCCCTTCTTCATATTTTGCAGAATTTAATGTAATATGAAGAAATGAGGGGTGGCTAAAGACTTCTACACAGTAATGTATTAAAAGGCTGAAAAGACAAGACACTTTCAAAAATTGTCCATTTCTTTTACACTTCATTCATGCATTTACCATAATCAAATATGGTTTCTGGTAATATATTAAGTTGACCAAAACAAACCTTAAAAAAAAATCCAGTAACACCTGAAAGAAGATTTTTAATAAATTTTGACTTGGAAAACAAGCAAGTCTTGGTTTACTAGTACTGAGTATCATGTATCACGCATGTGCTTCTTGTCTTGACGCTGAGCATCACGTGATTACAACTGAGCCAACAGTTTTTCTTTTTCTTGTGCTGCCGAATTGTGGGTAATCGTCTCCCCTGCTGGGTCTTAGTGCACGTCCCTTACTGGTATAATCAACATCCGTGCACGCGTGTACTGTTTACTGTAACACTGTGACCATGTGTGTGCGCGTAAAACATACAGTGCACCCGTAGAGCATTCACACCACATCACTTTTTCCACATTTTGTTATGTCACAGCCTTATTCTAAATTAGATTGAATTATTTTTTTTTCCACCAATCAGGCCTATATGGTAGAGTTTGCCAAAAAGCACCCGAAGGACTCTCAAACCATGAGAAACAAACTTCTCTGGTCTGATGAGATTTTCTGGCCACTCTACCATACAGTATATGCCTGATTGGTGGATTGCTGCAGTGATGATTGTCCTTCTGGAAGGTTCTCCTCTCTCCACAGAGGACCTCTGGAGCTCTGACAGAGAGACCATTGGGTTCTTGGTCACCTCCCTGACTAAGGCCCTTCTCCCCTGATCGCTCAGTTTAGATGGCTGGCCAGCTCTAGGAAGAGTCCTGGTGGTTTTAATCCTCTTCCACTTACGGATGATGGAGGCCACTGTGCTCATTGGGACTTTTAAAGCAGCAGAAATACAGATTTGTGGAGGGCTACAGACAATTCCTTTGACTTCATGCTTGGTTTGTGCTCTGACATGAGCTGTCAACTGTGGGACCTTATATAGACAGGTGTGTGCCTTTTCAAATCATGTTCAATCAACTGAATTTATCACAAGTGGACTCCAATTAAGCTGTAAACGTAGAAAAAGTGATGCGCTGTGCGTACTCTCCGGGATGCACTGTATTTTATTTCATCTGTATGCGTGTGTGTACAGCGCGCATGTAAAGCAAAAGCAAGTCTCATTAGACAGGTTAAAAATCTATTTTCTCTCCCTGCTTAAGCCTCCTTTTTGTGTCTGTGTGCGCGCACGTTATTGGACACACTTGGCCCCAGGCACACACACACACACACACACACTTTTTCTCTACACAGAAACACTGCTCTGTTGCAATTCTTTTTAAAGGTAAAGTGCAGGTTAATTTGTTTTATTTTGACTTTACAGCACTGATTCCAACAATGTGTCGCTCAATCGAGTGTCATTAAAGAGATTTCTTGTATATTTTTCTGATAAAACAGTGTTTCCGTTGTGTGCGCGTGTGTGTGTATGAAAAGCTTCGAGAAAGGGTAATTGTGTAAGACAAGAAGGGGAAGAGGGGGAGCTTACTTTATTTTCACACACATACACATACACACACACACATACACAGCGCCTGCATGCACAAACAGAAACACTTATATGTCGGGATTTATTTTTACTAAGTAAAGTGCAGGTTAATTTGTTTTATTTTTACTTTATATTTTGTGTTAATTATTTGTATGTATTTATTTATTTTGGGCTGTGGAACAAATAATTTGAGTTTCCATCATTTCTTATAGAAAATAATAATAATAATTAATTTGGTTTATGAGTGTTTTGGAATACAAGCCCGCTTCCGGAATAAATTATGCTCGTAATCCAATAGTTCCACTGTATATTTTCACTGGCAAATTAAGATACAGAAAGGTAAACCCCTGAAAAAGTGCCTTTAACAAACCCTGACATGACCATGACCTTGTGTATTGTGTGCAAGTTTGAATATATATTGATAGTAGGGTGATATTACAGATTGTTTTTTGCTTCTACACGTCCAAGAGGGCCATGAGTTACCGCTTTCAAACAAACTTCGCAAGATGATTGATACACCATATACTTATATCTGAATAATTTTGATAATCGGTCAACTGTGATAAAGGGCAGAAATTATTAGAACTATGAAAGTAAAAACACTTTCAAAGTGTGAATGAGCATTATGAAAGCATTAATATGATCAAAATAATGATTGTGTCTGGGGAACATAAAATTATTCTCACATAGTCTAACTGTATGTCTGCAAGCGACGTAGTAGTAGTAAAGTTGATCTAGTAACAGTACACTGTCTGTAACTATGTGAGTCTATAAGATGTACACTACATCACAACGTAGGGTGAGTGAGACAGGGATAAGAACAAAGAAGAGCACGCAATTTACCCATGCCCTCACAGGCCTCCACCTGTAGCAAGATAATGAGTGTTTAGCCATGGCTCTGCCGTGACAGGGAGAGGCCGGACTGTCATTAGAGGCTCATGCAGCTGCTGCTTCAGGTCTGTGTGAGCAGCACAGTCAGCCTGTACTGTTCTAATGTCTGTTTACACCTCATTATCATGCCTGATGAGGCTTCTGCACACACTGCAGCCGTGCTGAGCAAGGCTTTTGGCTAACGTCATCGAGGGTTTGTACGGACGTAATGTGCACCGGATATATTAGACGTTGTCTAGGGAAGTTCAGTATTACTGGACAGACTTTCTTCTGCATCGTCTTTTGGCCTGTGCCTGTTCTTTGGTGAGAAAGTTTACTTTAAAAAAGTACAGATTTTTATGGGAATTTTTGTGTTTGAAATTTTTTTCAAGGAATTTTGTAGAGTTTTTTTTTTTTTTTTTTGCCAAATGGTTATTTGTTCAGTGTTTTGTGAATTTATGTGTGTATGTGGTTGAGGCAATGCTTACATGTAGGCAGAGGCCTTTTTTATTTTATGTTAAAATGTGAGAGTTTGGATAAATGTGATTGTGATTTAAAAGTGTATTTCAAAGGAATGTATGTATATATGGAAAACATGCAACATTTATTCTTGTGTGTACATATATGTTAAGTGTGTGCTTTGCATCGTAAGAGCAATATTTGGGGGTGGGTAGGGGGCCTGCAAGGAGCTAGAACGAATGGTGATTGCATTAGCATACTGATAGCACCCGCTTTCCCTTTGCCCCAGAAGTGATGGATAGATAGCTCTTCAGTGGAGAAAAAAGATAAACTCTACTACTCCCCCTCTCTTCTTCCTTTTCCTTCCTCCTTTCCCTCCTTCTGCTGGCTCACAGCCAAGATGAGAGTGACACTTCTGCTGATGCTAGCCTGATGCTTGTCAAGCCCGCCGAGCCCCAGACAGTGGCATTCCACTGCGTGGGAACTGCAACAACCCGACAAGAGTGGCTGAGGGAGATAGAGATAGGTGCACAGCTGCATTGCCACAACTGCTGTTAGCCTATCATGGAGTGATGGGTGGTCCGCTCAGTCAGATATGTTTTTGTGGCCTATGACCCCAATATGTCTGGCGGGTGGATGGATGAATGATGGTGCCTTAGTGTTGGTGGTTTGACACATTCTTCTTCCATCCGTCAGGGCTGGATATAGTAAGTTGCATCTAAACATGCATTAAATTAGACAATGAAGCATGTGGAATGGCTGGTGACACCAAGCCACTGAAAATAGTGCATTCAGTTTGGTTGGCTGGATTGTTTTCATTTTTCTGAAAAAGTCTATATGTATTTAAAATATCCTACATACCATGCATGTATATTGTGATTTCACTGGGATTCAACTGTATGCATTTGCTAAAATGGATATTTTCAAGATTCTGCTCTCCTAGCAAAAACGGAATAACCTTACAGAAATTGCGAACATGAGTTCTGTTTATTCCAGCTCAAAATCTTCAGCTCGCTATGAACAAACATCTCCAGGATATTTGACTCGGATATAAATAAATCTATAAAACCAGGCACATGGCAAACAAAGGGAAGCTAATTAAGTCACTGTTCAATCAAACTGTCATAGTTGTCTCTTTGGTGACCAAATAAACTAGCGTACACAATGTGTGTCAGAGCAACAGAAACAGAACATGAGTTAAACTGTGGTAAAGATCTACGCTTATCTATGATGTCTGCTGAGAATGTTATGCTAGTATTCCTTGTGGGCCCATTAGTTTAGTTCATCAGTCATTGATTTGAAAATACCCTGCCATGCTCAGTTGCTGGTGGTAGTTTGTGTGTGAGCTTGGGGAGATGTTAAGGAATGCAGCAGTAGTTGGTGGACTGCGTGGGGTGCAGTGTTTAGTTAGTGGGCAGTGTAAGGTGTGCAGTGTTTGAACGTTAGTCAGTCTTCTGGTAAAGCTGCTTTAGATGTTTTCAGATGTTTTTGTTGTAAGTGTAGCACTGTACAGCTATGTGGTTTGCATTGGTAGTCGCAACGGTGAACACTAAGTTCGGTGCCCGTATTATTGAGAACCTTGTCTGCTGTAAACTGCTGTAAAACATGGGTGTGTAGGTGTGTGTGCAGCTGGCGAAAGTACATGTGGAACCAGTGATGTGTCTGGCCACAGCACATTGCATGGGAATGGAAATAGCTCAGAGGGATTGGGTGGCTCTCCTTGGCTGGTACAGGAACAGTGAAATTCAGTACATGAAAAAATTACCAAATTGATCTGGATTTATTTTGGTAAATAGCAACCATGATTTGTTTAAAAACCCTAAAGCGAATATAAACTTGGATTCATTGCTGTTGATTCATATTTTCGTGAGTGGGGTAATGCTTTTTAACTCGAAAGTCTTAGACGAGCTGTGCTGTGGTGTTTTATGGGTAAAGCTGTCAACATCTGAGTTTGTCCACCCCGTAGTAGTGAGAGGAGTGACAGGGGGAGTGAGTGGGAGTGAGGAGGGGGAGGTAGGGGTAGATGGTTGAGAAAAACAGAGGAGTAGGGCGGAGGAGAGGTTGGATGAATGATGCCGTGTGCTGATCCTGGCCAGCTGGCCACGCTTCTTGGCAAGAGAAGAGACTGCTCCAGTCACTGGCTCTGACTGACAGCATCTGGAGTGGCCGAGTGACAGTTTCTGTAATATTGTCATTATACAGTACTTTATTATCAGCGTATACTACAGTCTTTCCTAAAAACTGTAAAAGCTGGATATTTCCTATGTTCCAATTGTGCCTAGATTCCTATTTCTCTCTTGCTTCTTGTTGACCATTAAGTCTGTTTCTTTATAAAAATGACTCCACCTGTGCAGCTCAAATGGAAATACTGTACATGCTGTAGACTCAACACACTCTAAAAATACGTTTACTTTCCAGCGCAAGTCTAAAAGGCAAAACGAATGCGTCCAGACATAGATGCAGTTTTTTTTTTTTAAAGCTTGCCTTCGTTTGCTGTCAGGCAGATCACACTACTGGCCACATTTTGGCAGCTTATGACTGGGTTTGTGGGTTTGTTAATAGTCTGGGTGGTTAAAGAGCTGCCCAGAAAAACAGCTCAGAGAGAGAGAGAGAGAGAGAGAGAGAGTGCAGGCAGGTAAACACACACTAAACACAGGCACTTTGACTGAGTGTTTCAAGGCATAAAGGTTTTCTGAGTAGGTCTGTGCAAAGCATTTAAGTCTCCCACACATCTAAAGCAGAAAGGAAGACAGAAGGGGAAGTTGTATAGTGTATAGGCCATATTGGCAGTATTGCTGTCATTGGTAGAGTTCATAGGAGGATATGAAAGTTGAGAGTGATGACAGATAGTGGAAGATTGTGTTTATGCACATCCTAGAGGAAGTGTAAATTGCAGTCTTGAGTGCGTGTATGAGTGTGGCTCGGCATATATATATGAACAAGGCACTCAAATGAAGAATTACAGCCATATTTCCTTGTGAGTTTTATGTGCATCTAAAAGGAAAGACAAGTTCTGTTTACTTGCCTCTTATGAATCATGGTTGCACCCTCTGGCAGCTGTGTAACTTGTTTTGGTCATACTTCATTAAAAAAGGCTTGTGTGTTATACCTCTGACCAAAGGTGCTTTTCATTAGAGTGAATCCTTCTTTATATTGTTTCCATGTAAATAGCAGGGAGCGCTATACATCACTAAATTCATTTATGTTCTAGCTTGCAGCGCTTCTTAAATGGCTGTTTTTTTTTTCTTTTTTTTTCTTTTTTTTTCTTTAAAGAGACTGAAAGCTGCTCTGGCTCACCATCCGGGTTCAATATCTAATGGCAACATGAATACGATGGGTCACATGATGGACATGATGTCGTCGCGGCAAGAACAGACCGGCCATCACCATTTGCATTCTCACCCTCACCAGCATATGCAGGGCCCACCCCATGGTTACCCACACCACGGCCATCACCATAGCCACACCCAGACAGGCCACCATCACCCGCAGGGTCACGGGCACCATAACTCTCATCCGGGCCACCTACACCCTGCACATGGACATCAGACGTCTCCTCACGCACCAATGCACCCCGCTGCTCCCCAGGTACTTCTATATTCTATATAATCTAAAAATATCACTGTCAGTATCCTTAGGTAGTGTTTAATAAAGACAAGCGTCATCAAGTGTCATTGATGTGAACATGAGCCCACATGATTTATATTGAGTTGAACTGTTCTAAATTACCTTTCTGTGTACCATATTGTTTGGTGATAAACAGCTCCATATCTTTGTATTTATTTGGATTTTATTCCTGTCCGACTCTTTCATGTCAGTCATTTTTACAGGCTGTGTCTGAAACATACTGTTGTTATTTACTATAAAAGGAGCTGCAAAAATAATCTTAGATAAATTATTTCCCCTAATGTGCCATTGATACAGAATCCATTATGTTCTGTGTGATCAGATGTTTCATGTTTTTTCTTTAGCATGGATACACATTAGAAGGGACTTTTTTCTATAACAACCAAACAGAAAATCAGTTTCAGAGGAGCAATGCTTCTGTATTCTCAGCACACATGCAAAGAAGTCAGGCCAAACATTCACAAACAAATAGGCTAAAGACATTTAAACTCATAACGTTACAAAGCACAGGTTATGTTTGCCGTACATTGCCGTACATTGACTTTACTGACATACTTTGGTACCTGATCTTTTTCACTGGTTCCTTTGTTGTTGTTTTGGGGCTCAGGTGAGACTCTGTGAAACTTAGATGAAAATTCATCCCTCATAACTGAACCACCACATTGACTGTATAGTATTTTCGTATTTGCATGCAAATGGTGACTTGATGGTACCATAAGCCCTCAGTTCATGGGAAATTGCTCGGAAATGGGATCCAGATATGTGGAAGTCAACACTTTTCCCTACATTTGGGCTGCATGGCAGAGATTTTCCAATAGTATCAAGAGCAAAAAGGCACTGGGTCTAAATACAGCCAATGATGTGTTCTCAATTAACTTCAAATTATGACCAATCAGACCAACTGTTGGTCAACCTGAAATGTCTGACTGTCATTACACCAAATTCTAGAATCTCAGGACTGTTAAAGAGGCTGCCAGTTTGGTGTATATAGTAAAAAATATTATATTAGATATAATGAATTACGTCTGAAAAAAATGTCTCTATTCAAATGATTCAGAATTCCTTCTGATGTGAGCAAACTAGATGCTCTAATTGGCTTCTCACACGTCTTGCTGTATGGTAAGATATTCATTAGGTTTTGAAAGCTGCAAATTATTTAAGGTGTGTGTTACAATAACTGTACGTATTTTATGGCCAAATATATAATATACTAATGATCAAGTGCAACTTGTCCAGTCAAGTCAAAACAATATTTTGTATACTTTTGTATTAAGATGTGGTACAGTATATGGTGTATGGAATACACATAAACAAAAAATGTGTACATTTTGAGGACCCTCTGATCTCAAAGAGGCGTTTAAAACAATACAGACTGTGTGTTGTTTTAAACCTTTTAGACCTTTCTCAACTAAAATGTATTATAGTGCATTGGCTCAAGCTATTTGATTCATTCCAGCACATCTGTGTTTTATTAAAGTCTAAACATTATTAAACATAAATATCTGTATGCATATGTTTGCAACCAGGAAGAAACGTCTGCGTCTTTTTGATAAGCAAAGCTAGTTAGTTATCTAAATAAAACAATTTAAAAATATATCTCAATAAAACAATATTAGATTACATTTCCAGCAGGACCTTTTTGAATTTTGTAGCTATCAGAGCTTCCTAAATATACAGCATGTGTTAATTTATTAGGATCCTATGCTGGTATATTCAGTCAGTAGCCAAGTTTGACAGCAGGCTAGCTAGGTACAATGAAACTGTCACAGTAATGTTACATAAACCAGAAACAGGGTAGTGAGTTAGCTAACATTATGATAAGTATTAATTAAACTATAACAGATACGTTTGGTAGCAAAAAATGCTAACATTATGAGAATTATTATTTGTGTTAACTATATTCCAGGGTTATTTGTAAAGCTGTCCAATAATTGGTTGATATATGAAGAGGATGGGAATCACTAATGAATAAATGCGCTGTTAACATGACTGTATACACATTACTGAATTATTATGGAGATCCTCCAAATATCACATATTCTATCTGTAGAGTAGGTCCAGCTTAGTACAGTTTAGTAGGTCCCCTCTTCTGCCACCAAAACAGTAATGACCAATGTGTTCTGTAACCCTGCTATTGGATCAGACTACAAGGATCCCCATGTGCATCACTGAGCCTTGGCCACCCATGACCCTGTCGCGGTTCACAGGTTTCCCTTCCTTGAACAACTTACAGTAGCTACAGTTACAATATCTCACTCCAATAACACCTGGAAGTGAGAGGGTATATTAGGCAGCAAGTGACCGCTTTGTCCCTGAAGTCGATCTGTTGGAATAAACAAGCGTAAGGATTTGAGAGACTTTGACAAGGGCCAAATTGTGATGGCTTAAAGACTGAGTCAGAGCAAATTCAAAACTGCAGCTCTTGTGGGAAATCCCCGGTCTGCAGCAGTGAGAACCGACCAAAAGTGATACCAGTGCGGCCAAGGCTCACTGATACACCTGGGGAGTAAGTGCTGGTCCATGTACTCTGATCCAATATGAGCTACTGAAAAGTGTCAGAACACACAGGTCATTGCTGTTTCGGTGGCACAAGGGGAGGCCTAATCAATATTGAGGGTGGTCATAATGTTGTGGCTGATCGGTGTGTACAAGTTGGAGTTGAACTAAAAACAGATGACAGGGTGTAAAATATTCTTTTTATGTCATAATTGAATATCATAAAGTGTTTCTTAGTGCTTACCTATAGATTGTATTACTGTTACTGTAGGTGTGATGATTTTGAATGTTTATAAGGAGAATGAAATTTAGGTTGAGTTTAAAAATGCAATAGAAGAATAACTAGTCTATCTAACCCCTAAAGCTCTTTCTTTAGAACGTGGACAGTCTATCAGAGCTGCCACTTTCAGATATCACTATAATTTGCATTATGGTCAGAAATGTATTGTATTTTTTTAGTAGAGCTTTGACTAGAATTGTAGATGTGTGTAGTATAAAAAACTCATTATAGGGGAAAAAAAGAAAAACATTCTTCTCTTTAAAAGAAAGAAGATGCAGCATAACATTTTATGGTAGGATCACTAATACATAATAAGAAAGTTATAAAAGTAAGTGTAATGGGATAAGAAATGAAAGAATTTCAGGTTTGTGACTTCATTGCCCAGCTCTTTATGGAATTTTCCAGCTCAGTCTGTCTTTTCGTGTTGCGGAAATTCTGCCTCCAGCGTATTATTAAGCCAAACAAGACAGCCTGTATCCACACCATTCATCAAAGCTGCTGCATTTTCCAACACCCTAATGCAACCTGCAGTGATCTGATGACTGCAAGAACCAGCCACAGCCAAGTCCACGTCAAAGAGCTTTTTTGTGGGCATGCTAAGCTGCTAGCAGACCTGTTTCACTGGACATCTAGAAGTATTAGTCTGAATGGACCTGGGCGGTGGAAAACTGGACTGTGGCACCACTTTATGAGGGCGGGGTAGCCTGTAAATCAGTGTGCTTCTCTCCCGACCACGGCCATCACAGGGCCAATTGGGCACGTGCACAGAACATGTGTTGTTTTAAAGGAACCTCCCAAAATGCTAGGCAGATTTTAGACAGGTGATTTTTTGACAAGTTCTGTAGAAGGACATGCAGTAGTGATGACTGATGGCTGATTATATGGTATTGGTTTCCCAAAAGACAGCCTTTACATTTTTTAACAGTTATCCCCGGCTGCACAGCAAATGCAGCCCACGCAGACGCTGCAGTCTGGACCACCCAGCGGGGGTCGGCGCCGGCGCGTGGTGGATGAGGACCCAGACGAGCGCCGGCGCAAGTTTCTAGAGAGGAACCGGGCGGCTGCTACACGCTGCAGGCAGAAGAGGAAAGTGTGGGTGATGTCTCTTGAGAAGAAAGCTGAGGAGCTCACCCAGACTAACATGCAACTGCAGGTATGGACTGTGTCCCAGTTTTCCCACATGCATCCTACTCTGTTTCCATTTCAAACCATTTCAGAGCTGATTCTGCTAAACGTATTCCATCAGGGTATCATATTTCACAACACATTAGGTCAGGTACAGTGGCCCATAAATGTGCTTAGAGTGACAGCTGATGCTACTGTATCCAGGGAGCAGATGGAGCTCAAATAGGCCTATGTGTGAAGGAGCAAAGGGCACATGCTGTCTAAATGAAACTATAAAAGGTCCAGTTGCTGGTGAGAGTGGGGGTTTTTGGAACTGAAAACCCGAAAACCACATCACAAAAGTTAGGAGATTTGCATGATAACTACAGTATATCAAAACCACAGTTTCTGTTAAACATTGCATATGGTCCCAGCTCAATTCCAAAGTATTAATCAGTTCAAAATATTCATATTAAACAATATGTTCTTTATTATATTGCTGTAAATAAATCTGTAAGTTAGAGTGACAGTGTAAGACTTCACAGTGTAACTGATTAAACTCTTTTTTTTTTTCTCCCTGCTTACTTGGTTCTCACACTGCTTGTCTGATTCTTATTAGCCAACAGACAATAAAAGACATGTTTAAGTAGTTTGTTCGCTTTCATCACACTGGCATTCTCCAAATAAGTGCATTGCCCAGGCTTGTTTTGGCTTCCTTCTCCTCATTAAACAAACAGGATATTCAAATTCTTTATTTAATAAGACCAGCCGCAGCCATGTGCTCGTTTGTAATGAGACTCGTAACCACAGATGAGCGAGTGTCTGCTGTGAAGTCTGTTAACCACACACTCAAGTTAATTTTTAAAATTGTTGATAATCATCATCATGGTTATGCATTACACCATAATAACACCTCTAGGTATGAAAGATTTCTTTTTTCATGGATATCTAAGCAGTGTGTCATTTTGACTGTAGACAAACCTGATAATAGATACTGACACATAGAAGGCACTCTTTAGTAGTTCATCAGGATATAAGTTTATAATCTCAGATTATTGCTAACATACCACCGAAGTATTTAACTCTTCTGGTGGATGAAATGTTTGAAGTGGCTGTTTGTTGTTGGCAGAATGAAGTGAGTATGCTGAAGAATGAGGTGACTCAGCTCAAGCAGCTCCTACTGACACACAAAGACTGTCCCATCACCGCCATGCAGAAGGAATCACAGGGTTACCTCAGTGAGTGTTACAAACATCTGCCCAGTGGTGGCACTACTGTATATAACGCATTCTCTTTTCAGTGTTCACACACATTATGGCACACACACATACACATTCTGGATAAGCAGTCACTGATAAGGGATTTTAATATGTGTGTATCATACTTCTCATTGTATCATAAAAAAAACACAACCAGTAAATGCTTATTTGATCATTTACACCTTTTAACTCTATGACATAAACTGAAAGGATTTTTTTTATATATACAGTATATAAATCCCAGCATTCTCGGCATGGGGGGGTGGATACTGGCTCTCATCACTTATTATAGTATTTCTGCTCATGCAGTTTTAATAGTTAAAAAAAAAATTAATTGAATTTAAATTAAATTTTTTTTTTAATTTTTTAATTTTTTATTTTAATAGTTAAAAATATTACTTTACTTTATTCCCCAATATATACTGTAAAGACACTCACTGGCCACTTTATTAGGTACACCTGTTTAACTGCTTGTTAACGCAAATATCTTATCAGCCAATCACATGGCAGCAGTTCAGTGCAGTTAGGCATGTAGACATGATCAAGACGAATTGCTAAAATTCAAACCTAGCATTGTTGATGATTTAAATGACTTTGAATGTGGCATGGTTGTTGGACAAATCAGACAGGTTGGTCTGAGTATTTCAGAAACTGCTGATCTATCATGATTTTCAAGCACAGCCATCTCTAGGGTTTACAGCGAGGAGACTGAAAAGAAGAAAATATCCAGTGAGTGGCAGTTCTCTGGGTTGATCACAGAGGTTAGAGGAGAGTCGTCCGACTGGTTTTGAGCTGACAGAAAGGCAATAATATCTCAAATAACATCTCATTACAAAATTTCAGGTATGCTGAGGAACATCTTCGAATGCAAAACGTGTTGAACCTTGCAGCAGGTGGGCTACAGCAGCAGAGGACCATACCGGGTATCACTCCTGTCAGCTAGGAAAAGGCAACTAAGGCTTCAATAGGAAAATGAGACAATACAAAAATTAGAAATATGTTAAAATATTTGAGTTTGATGAGTCTCCATTTCTGCTGTGAAATTGGGACGGTAGGGCCAGAATTTGGTGTGAACAACATGAACGTACGACTCCTGCCTTGTATCAGCAGCTCAGGCTGGTGGTGGTGTCATGGTGTGGGGGATTGTATCTTAGTCTTGTTGCTGACCACATCCATCCCTTTATGACCACAATGTACCTATCTTTTGATGGGTATTTCCAGCAGGAAAATGCACCATGTCACAGAGCTAAAACCATCTCAATGTGGTTTCTTGAACATGACGGAGAGTTCGCAGTGCTCAAGCGGCCTCCACAGTCACCAGACCTCAGTCCAATAAAGCACCAGGAGATTCGCATTCGACAAATCTGCAGCAACTGCGTGATTCTATCATGTCAGTATTGACCAAAATCTTCAAGAAATGTTTTTAGCACCTTGTTGAATCTATGCCATGAAGAATTAAGGACATCCAGTTATAGAAAGGTGTACGTAATGAAGTGGCCAGTGAGTGTATATTTGTAGCTGATGTGATCCTGACCTGAATGAGTGCTGAATGCATGAGACGTTAACTCACATTCAGGTTAATTAATGTGACCGTTACTTGTTTCTTAAAGATCCCAGAAGATTCATATTAGATCTGATCACAGATCAGTAAAAAACATCTTGCTTGATTTCTTTCTCCATTGTGATCCACACCACTATTCTCAACCAATGGCCAAAAAAAAAAAACTCTTATCTCCTGTATCTGTATCTGTTTAGAATACCACATCTGTTCAAATAATGTATTTGCCTTTTGTTTTTGGTTCCATCTCTACAACAGATGATATTCCATGTTAATACTGTCTTCTAGATTATTGCAATTTGAAGGAAGTCTGAATTTTGCTATCAATCACAGCCCAGCCAACTGTGACTGCACACACACGTGCGTGCACACACACACACGCACACACACACACACACACACACACACACACACACACACACACACACAAAAACACGCAAAGCTAATGTATTCCTCTGGTCCTCAGGTCCAGAAAGCAGTCCAGCAGGAAGTCCGACCCCTGTGACCCAGCAGCAGGTCATCCAGCACAACACCATCACCACGTCCAACACAGCCCCCAATCACTGCACAGACATCAACCCCATCCACTAGAGACACTCTTTCTCTGTCTTAGACGCTCGAACAGCTGCACCGTGAGCTCCGTGAACAAAGGCACACCTCTGGGCCTCTGTGTCAGTTCTTTCTTCCATATGTATTTGGTACATGTAAATCTCATGATTTTTTTTGTTTGTTTGTTTGTTTAGTAATTTGAACATAGTTTCAAAAGGAGGCTCATCAAAATGAATCCATTGCTGAACTTTTAAGCATGACCTGTTCACAGAAAGTCACCGTGATTTTACATATCAGGAGAGAGTTTGAGACTGTTGTGTTTTTGCGTGTTTTACTGATTTTTTTTATTCTTCTTTTTTTTTTTTTTTTTACTGATTTTACTGACTGTCCCTCGAATACTACTGCCTTCCCACGTATGCAGCATTCGAATTGCAGCCTTGATGTGTCCTTTCTCATTGCTCTGAACTGTAATGCCAAAAACAGCTGTTCCTTTTATATCTTTCTACCTACAAATGATTTAGGAGAATTAATTGTTCTGTCACACTTCCAGTCTCCTGTAAGGCGATGAACTAAGAAAACCTAATTGAGAATCCATTATGTATTGATGACAATAACGATGTTAAATGGAAGCAATATACATCAGTCTGACGTATGCTCAACAACTTAGCTGTCATTTATTTGCATTTTACCAGTTTTAATTCACATCCCCACATCAGCATTAAAGTAGCTGCTTAGCTGGTGCTCGCCTGTGCTGTTTTCAGCGGTGGCCATGAATTTTTAAATTAAGCTTGCAGTATATCAAGTAGTATTAGATTTGATTTCGAGTGTCTGCCTTGTTGACCATGCGTCAGAGTTATGGTGAGGCCCACTGTTTATGTGTGTGTATGTGTGTGCGCGCGTGAATCTCATTGGCCGCTCTAGCCATATGCCGAATCTCAGCACGGTGACACCCTGGAGACATCTCTGCTTACTAAAAACCTCTGGGCCATGTTACAAAGGCCTTCTGTAGAGAAAGAAAATAATGTAATCACCAGTAATCAGTGTTTGTTTAAACCTGCACGGCCATTGTTCTTTTGCATTAATATAAAGTTGAAATCTACCCTTTTTCGAGCATGGCCAGATGAGTCTGTCTCCTGGTTGCTCTATGATTATGCAGTATGCAATACGATCATACAGTCTAACAGACTCAACAGATGTTGATTAGATTGTCTGGATTGAAAGACGTCCAGATCGGGTGCTTCGGAAAGCTTTATGGGCAGCCCTGCCTCTCAAGGACCAAGCAAAGAATTAATAGAGGTCTACAGATTTTCCTACAGCAGATACGTCGGGGTCCGTAGGAGGTCAAATCTGCCGCTGCACTGGAGATCTTCATACTGATAGCAGCTTCTTATCATTCTAAGGACATTCCAATGTGAACCCTATTTTTGCCCTTTGTATCTTTGTACAAAAGACCTCTTTTACCTCAGGACTACATAATCCCAGACACGAAGCTGCCCACTGTAGCCACGAGAGGCTGAGCAGGCCTTGAACCCCTGATGAGGTTGCATTGATTAACTGTCTCCCTTTAACGTCGACTCATTACAGAGCGCTTTAGTTCATTTGTCTGCCTCTAAGAGAATGTAGCATTTTACTATTTCTAAACAGGTACCAATCTAAACTATGCTTTCCAACTCTCACAATGTGCCTCAACTATGTTGTGACAAGAATGTCAGTCATTATTAATATCATACAATTTTTTTGGTTTTGTTTTTCGTTTTGTGTTGAAGGTTTTGTGCTCTTTTGTAAAAGTTCAAAGCGATTGCTTGTTTGCATGGAGCTGTGTGTGGGGCATTCACTTTGGTGGACACTTGGGTAATCCTCTGGACGACGGAGGCCTGTGATGAGAGCACCTTGACTTTTTTTTACTTTTCCCAGGCATCCATGTTCAAGCCCAATGAAATTGTTTGCGCCGAAATGTTCCCCCTCCACAACAGGAGAGAAGGGTCATACTTCCAGCAGCTGACCTCTCAAGTATCCTGCAGCTCAATGTCAAGGACATTTTAGCCCTCTTAATTGGAACGTATTGATTTCCTTCACCTTCCTTCACCAAGCAGCACTGTGTCTGGAGCGGGAACGTGCTCAAGCACCTCCACTCTTAGAGGAGGATCCATGTAGCTGTCTATGCACTTTGACCTCTGCCAGTGTAGCAGAGTTTGAAATAGCCATATTGAAGACTCAGTGATTCTTCTGTTCCCACACCAGCGAGATGAAGCCCCTGTCGTCCCATGGAGACAGAGGCATCGCAGCCTTTTGTATCTCCCAAAAAAAAAAGAAAAAGAAAAAAAAAGGAGTCCCTTTTTTGGGCTTTCCTACTGGAATCCAAGGAAATGTATATCTTCACTTTCAGACTTTGTGTCTAGATGCTCTTATAGCTTTAAACGATTTCAGATATCTCTTTCAGATGTCTCTTTCTATCTACGAAACTTTGTAGATAACCTTTGTAGGGTTTTCACACTGTGAAGGTGGTTGGGGTAGTAATGTGAAATAGAACAATAATGTTTTCTATTGAGTTTAAGACCTCATGTGTTGTGTTTGCATTCGGTCAGTTGCAGCAGATTCCCCAATGGACAATGCGACTGAAGCCAGCACTTGCTACATGTAGCACTGTAAAAAAAAAAAAAAAAGGCTTTTTCTTTTTCTTTCTTCCATACTTGTGGTTTGTTACGGGCTAAACACAAAGCTGATAATAGGACACGTGTGTCATCTCAGTGTGCATTTCAATACTGCACTCTAGCTCTCTCCTGCATAGCAATGTAGTGAGCTAGCGAGAAAGTTGGCCACCATAGCTGTCTTATTCCAGACTAAAAATAGACGTGATGTTTGTGCAGAACTTTTGCATTCACATTCTAAATGACATTAAAGGTTGTATGTAACTGGCTTAACCAGAAAGGCTCATGAAAGATAACATTGCAGTGGGTCCCTATGGAGGACCACATGGTTGTCGTTGGATACGATTCTCATCCAGCGGCATGTCTCAGGCCACGCTGGAGTAGCAAAGTTAAACAACCATCAGACGTCCTGCAGTATTTCATCTCCTCAGTCGTTTCATTTCAAATGACAGCGGATCAGGTTAACGTCCATGACGGGCGACATCACCTCTGCTCACTGCAGAGGCCGAGAGCGAAAAAAAGATTCAACTGGAATGATTTGTAAAAGAAAATAATACAGATTAATCTCAACTTCTTGATTTGGACATCGTTCCTTTTTTACAATGGGCGAATAGTTTTGTCTTTTTCTACTTGCTTTCTAAGAAAATGGAGAGGAAAAAAAAACGTGTGCTTGTATATGTGAGTGAATGTTATTTTTTTGCGAAATGGTGGACATTAAAAAAAAGTATAAATGTATCATTTGAAGCATAAAAATATAAATATTGTATAGATTCTCATTAATCTTGCTCATGTAATGCAACCACCTTTCTTCTTGAAAGGAGTCAATGTTTGGTACATGTTGTAAATAATGTCTGCATAGCACTTCAAGTGTTTGTTCAAATGTCTGTTCATTTTCGAGCGTAAACCTTTCCTCGTTTATTCCATGTCCCGGATTCAAACATGCCTGCATAACTTTGTACATTTTATATATGTTTGTGTTTGTTTATTTGTTTGTCTATGCATATGTACAGATGTGAGATCACAGCAGCTATATTACAGTATGGAAATAAAGCACTTGTTCAGTAACAAAACAAGCCAAGTTTTATTAAGGGATGGATCAGGTGGATCAACTTACACTTACAGCTACCCCTTTATTCGGGCTAATAGGTCTTGAAATATTGCCTGAACTATACAGTACCAATGAAAGGTTTGGACATAAATGTACTTTTTTTCTCTCTACATTTTAGAACAATACTCAAGATTTCAAAACTATGAAATAACACATATGGTATTAGGTCATTAAGGAATTACAACAACAACAACAATTGTTATTTTAAGGTCAGCTGCTCTGGAATAGTTCTTGCATGTTATTTGTGAATAACATGCACGTACAAGTATTGTCAGGTGCATTTGCAAAACCCATCAAACTCATGATGAAACTGGCTCGCATGAAGAACATCCCATGAAAGCAAGACCGGAACTTACCTCTGCTGCAGAGGAGTTCATTTAAAGTTTACCAGCCTCAAAAACCACCAACTAACAGCACCTCAGATTAGAGCTGTTATGCAGGGTTTACAGAGCATAAGTAGAATACATATCTCAATATCACCTGTTCAGATGAGATTATTGCACATTTTGGATGCCTTCAGCATTGTTTTATAATGTAGAATGGAATAAAACTCAGGAAAGACCATGGAATTAGAATTGTGTCTAAACGTTTGACTAGATGTATACAATGAAGGTTTTTTACTTTATTTCAAAACATAGTTTTTTTTTTTTTTATTTTGTTTGATGTAAACTATAATGGTGGCACAAAAAATATACTTATTTTACCGAAAAAACACTAACTATTCTGCTTAATTTAGTTGAACTAAATATTTCACCAAGGATGAAATTAAAACCCTAAACCAGTGAGGATTTGTCTCAAATTACCACAAGTTGTGAAGTCAGTTTCCACTTAGTCAAAGGTTAAACCATACTTTTTCAAAATATGATCTAAATGCTATTTCTGCACATATAGACAGTCAATACCTTGAGGATTTTACAAATATATCATTCATTGGTGTTTGCTTATTATTATTATTATAATAATTATTATTATTATTAATGAACAGCTTAAAAAATATGGAAACTTAGAAACTGTCAGAATATCTTATGTTTTGATTATTTACTATTGTCACTATTATATCCATCTGGAAACAATATTCTGTAACCGATATATTTTGCCCTTTTACCATTGGATTTTTACCATGTCTACTTGACTCTTTCCTTCTTCTGCGATTTGTCACTTATCAGTTTTTCTTTTTCTTTGATTATGATGCAGCAGTTTCACTGATTGTGTATAATCTGTGTTTTTATTAGTCTTTTCTTTTTTTGTATCTCACTTTTGTATTGGTTCTGTTCAATTTAGTGGCTTTTTTAAATTTTTCATTGGCGTTTGTTCCAAATCCTATAAACTAATCATAACCCTTGAAACCATAGAGAACTAACAACACTCATACTATTCCAGGCTAAAACACACAGCGTTGTCTCAACCTCCTGGACTTTTCGGGACTTGCTTTTCTTTTCTTGTTTTTGTTTGTGACTAGTTACCCCTCGCCAAGTTGACTGGGCCATACTCCATCTAATGTACAAAGCTTGAGTGCCCCCATGTGCATAGGCTAGTTAACTCCCACACTCCCTTCAACTGCCTTTCGATCTAGAGACAAACCCTTCATTAAAAAAAACAACAAAGTAGGCAAAAAAATTATTAATTCAATTTGCCATTTCAATTACTGCAGTACATATTAGACAATATGATTTTGTGCCGCCAATGTGTGAATCTGTATTGGAGCTACCTTGTTACAGTAGATGTAAAGCTCTATTAATTCAAGGGTCTGATTGTCAAAAAGTCCTGGAAATAGTGACATTTTGTTTCAATTGATCAAATTGAAAAGCATACTTTTATACAAGGATTTCTAAAAATATGCTATAGTCTGTTATTTCTTATGAGTGTGTGCAGGTATGTGCTTGTGTGAGCGTGTGCACATTTTTCTTGTTTTACTCCTGTTCCCATGCAATGAGTGTGTATCATCCTAAAAGGAAGACTGGCTAAGTGAAGCACTGTGGCTGTGAGATATGAAACAAACATTAGGGCATCAATCAGTCCATCTATAAATTAAGAAATATCTTTTTTTTTTCATTACACATTAATTAATACACTGATCAGCACAAATACAAGCATGTAGTATTTTTTGGCTTAACACATGCTCCTTTTCTTGAACTTTTTAACTTTCCCATTATTTGACAGGCTTTTGTAATAGGAAATAGACAAGCTCACACATTTCTCTCATACTATATAAACCAAGGCAGGTTTGTAATGGCAGCACACACACACACACACACCTTAACATACTCAAAAATTTAAATCAGTTAAAACAAAAAACAAAAACAGGAGTTTCACTTTTCAGTGTCTCAGAAGGAACCCAACAAGACATAAAGTGGAGTTTACATCCATATGTGGAGAGCAATCAAATAAAACAAAAGCATTTGGGATACAATTAACTTATATGGAGATAATAGATGGATCACAAAGAATCTTTTGTTGGCGATATGATAATTAGGACATTTGTTGTAATAAAATAATTAGGACATTTGTTGTAATAAAAGAATGCACCTAAACTCTCAGAGGGGCGCCCAGTGGTAGTGCTGCACTCCTTTTTTATTAAAGCCTCTTATGGGATTGACACCTCATAATACATTGGTACTAGCTACATGCTAAATTGAAAAATTGTGTCCTATTAAATTAAATGCAAAAAAAAAAAAAAAGAACTAAATGAATTCAATGTTGGGAGTAGGAGAAAAACAAATGAGAACTATTACATCTGAAAGGGGTTGCCTATAGGAAGCACTGTAGAAATTAGAACATAAATCACTCCGTCTATCAAGCAATCAATTAATCAGTCAATTAGATTTAGTTTAAACCACTTTATGGCAGTCTGGCACGAGCTACACACAATATGGACAATTAGGTTTTAGAGATCTAAAGCATATACCAAAGAGGACCAAAACATGGGACGCTGATGTTTAAAAAAAGAATAAGAAAAGAAATCAGAAACACATTAAAAAACTGTTATTAAAACATCTTATAGAATTTTATCGACAAAAAAGGTGGCTTTCTTATAAACAGTATAAACAGTATGTATATTCTCTTTAATCTTTTTTTAAATTATTTGCTTAGAGAGTGTTCTTAGGGTAACTTCCTTGAAATACTGTAAAAAAAGATTTTACTTTATAATGCAGTGAAATTCTATCATTTGTAAATGTAGCTTAACTGTTAAATATGGCTTATGGGGAACACTGTAAGTGCATAATCTACAGAATATCTTTATACTTTAAAAAAATGTTTTATGCCAGATTGCAAGTACACTACAGCCATACTGTGCAGATTATGGCCATTTACTGCAACATACAGTATACAGTACCAGTCAAAAGTCTTTTAATTAATAAAAGCTAGAAAAACTCAGTAATAATAATAATAATAATAATCAAATCAAATAGTTTTTATGATTTCAATTACTTAGAAAACTGGAAAAATATTAGACCCTTTTGTGACAACCACTGCTTTGTGGTGCTAAAATGGGTGAACTGGGAAAACTTCAGGCTTCGGTTTTAGGCTATGTTTTATGGCATGTGATGGGTACAGAAGGAATAATATAAATGAGAAAAAAAATTCTGATCCTGCTTTTGTTCAGATACAGGATTAAGAAGAAGATAGTGTTGGCCAGGCTAACAGAATCTAGAGTCTAGTTGTTTCCAGTTCTGATCTACAGAGGACAAGCATACGCAATACGTATTTAAGTACAGTACTTACCATTGTGTAGGATTTCAAGGTAAACCAAACTACAGTAAGCATATCACTTGTGGTTTGATGTAAAATAAGTGTATTTCTTTTGCCACAGTCATGGTTTACATCTAACAAAAAATCAAATCAAATAAAAAAAGCTTCACCTTACACTACCAATCAAAAGTTTCTACACACCTTCTAAATCCATGGTCTTTCCTTATTATTATTTCCGTCTACATTGTAACACAATTTTGAAGGCATTGAAAATTATTTCATTTGAACAGTTGATATTGAGATGTGTCTGTTACTTACGGTATGCTCTGTATAGCCTTCATAACGACTCGAATCTGAGGTGCTGGTACCTGGTGGTTACTCTAAACGAATGGATTGATGTATTTATTTATTCATTTATTTATTTATTTATTAAGTGATTTATTTTCTACCTTCTAGAATAATACTGAATAATTTAAAACTACGAAATGACACATATGTAATGAAGTAACAACAACAATTACAACAAACATTCAGTTGTTATTTTATGATATGAAGGTCAGCCTTTCTGGAATAGTTCTTGCAAGAACAGTATTGTCAAGTGCATTTGCGAAACCCATCAAACTCATGAACGCAAGACCAGAACTTACCTCAGCTGCAGAGGAGTTTAGAGTCACCAGCCGCAGAAATCACCAATTAACAGCACCTCAGATTAGAGCCGTTATGAAGGATTTACCAACTGTTCTAAGGAGATTATTGCATATTTTTGATGCCTTCAGTAATGTTTTATAATAAAGAAAGAAATACAAATCAGAAAAGAACATGGAGTTAGGATTTATTCTGTACTTCTGACTGGTAGTGTAGCCGGAAGTTTTTTTTTTTTTTTACTTTATTTTATTTGATGTAAAACCATGACCATGGCAAAAAAAAAATACACTTCTTTTACCCCAAACCACAAGTGATATGCTTAGTTTTGTTAAACTTGGAATCCTACACAGTACTTAAACACTTGTTGTGTATGCCTGCCCTCTGTAGGTCAGAAGTGGAAACAACTAGACTCTAGATTCTGTTAGCCTTCTGTATCTGAACAACTGGATCAGTAAACTCATCTTTCTCTCACAGATTTAACTGTTTAACATAATTGTCCTCTAGCTGTACATTGTACAGTAAACAAAAGTATTATTAGTAATAAGAAGAAAAAGTAATTTTCCTGTAAAGCGTGAAAATAGATTGAAAATTAAAGATTAGGTTAAATTGCATCTCAACCACTAGATGGCACCAAAACAGACAATTCTCTCATTCACTCATGGTCTATACAGCTGATCATGTCACGGAATGGGAGGAGACTTAGGGCATGAGTCCCAATGAGGTGCCAATCAATTACATTACATATGATTCCATGGCTGTGTTGCAAATAAATAATGCTTTCAAATAAAAAATGAAAAAAAAAGGTCCTTAAATTGCTCTAAAAAAAATAAATAAAAGTACATGAATAATAAATGAAACCACACAAAAATATTTGTTTAAAAACCTCACTTTATTTGAAAACTGATTCACAAAAAGAAAATCTGTACATTCGCATGAATAATAATTTACAGAGTCATTTAATGGTCAAGTATACAAACACTGTGTTCAGGTTGATTTAGTTGTGATTCATGAATAATCATTCAAGGCTGAAAGCATAAACTGGAACCAAGTGATTCAAGCATCTTAATGTCAGAAGGACAGCATCAGGCAAATCCTTTCGTGGACAGGAATCTATCTATCATGTCAAATGATCTTGCTGGCTGGTCGTAAGGCAAAATGTGTCCCCCACCTCTAACAATTACCTTAAAATAGAAGAAAATAAGAAGTGCATATTTCAGAATCTCAAACATTAGTACAGTATGCATAAATAACAGGAAAAATATGAGGAGGGCACAGACCCAAACAAATCAATTGTATACTCATACAGTATATATCACAACTGGTTGAACCTCTTATCTTTTAACTTAAATTTGTTTGAAAAGTTTAGCCCCAAGACATACCCTTAAGTCTTTAAACTTGGGCAGCAAAATTTGATTAAAATTTTTTTGACCCATACTGCGATTACGATTTTACATTTAACTAATAAATGCAACACTTTGCATTCAAACATATTTATCAAGTCTAACATTAAATAATGTCAGATGAGATCTCATTAAGAGGATAACTGACAAAATTTATTAATTAGCTCAAAATTATATAAAAAAAAGTTGTTAATTACAAATAAATTGTTCATTTTAATTATGACTGAATTCCTGACAACTCCACATAGATTCCAGACTATGCATATATTACCTGTAAAAATTGTACCCTTTAAAAATTAAATAATTACCCAGGTCCATATCGCAATTTAGATTTTTATGTGATTAATTGTGCTGCACTACTTACTGTATTACTGTGAACTGAAACTGCTGTACAAAAAACTGTGGCTGTAATCACAAAATTCCAAAAAGGCCTGTGCTCAGCCTATTCTCAATATGCTCATAATGAACAGACTTTCAACACTGTTTACATTTCCCCTTCTACACCTGTATACTCAAATGACATCGGGTGGCACCCCAAAGATAATGAGTTCCCTCCTCTTGTGTTTTGTTCCATGTCAGCTTTTCTTTCATTTAAATCTGCATCAGCATCTCTATAAAGCTGCTTTGTGAAAATGGCAATCACTAACAGCATTATAGCATCACTTACAGTATTCCAGTTTAACTTCGGACTGGTTGACTTTTAAATGAACACGGCTGCCTTAAATGTTACCCATTAAGGCCTGCATTAAAAAGATGCTTACCTGGTAGAACTCTTCCACTTGCCGGATATACCCAGCTATCTCTTTGTCACTGGGCTGCACCTTCCAATAGAAGCGATCAGCTTTTAGATACGCATCAGCTCCGGTCCAGTTCACTGTGGGTAGGAAGCGCTCAGTCAATGGAGCTGCAACGATCACGTCCAGCTGCCCACTGTACATCAGCACCTACACACACAAAAGTGATACATGGAAGTGAAATATAAGTAACTGAAGAGTATCAAATAGATGTCAGGAGCATGCACTGAGAACACTATAGCTCTGTTGTGCATCTCCTCACCCTGTAGTTGTCCATGAGAACACCTAGCCAAGGTTTGATGGACTTCATGACATCCTGGAGAAGATGTTTCTCCACCTCGGACCCATCGTTAAATGTCAGGTTTCCTACATGGATAGAGCTTCTCACATTGGGCAGCGTCACAAACTGGCTGAAGTACTCCTGATCTTCAGGCTCCTGTTCAGGAAAAAAAAAAAAAAAAAAAAAAATCACGATTGCATTCACACACTCTGGAAAAGTAAATGCACTTACACACCAACAAACTATTTGTAAAATTATACCGTACATAGAATATGTGCAATTTCAGAAAATACTGCCTTTATTTATACCATTTTTTAATGACCCTGACTTTTATCATTTTGTGTAGAAAGAAAGCTATTTCCTATTTTACAAATCCTATTACAGACATATTGTAACAAAAAAAAAAGTGCATTCACACTGGCATGTATTAGTTCTACTGTGTCTATTTGATTTTTAAAGTCAAAACAGTTTTTTTGACGAAAAAACCTATTGACATTTACAAAAGACTTCAAGCACTCTTAAAGAAGTCTGTACGTCTGTGAGTGATCTCGGTCCTTTATAATCAATAGATAACTTGTCTCCAACTTGCAGAAGAAACGCGTCCGTCTGTGGGAACTGTACACACAATCATACACCACGTGCACATTACAAGGACTCAGCTTGTACAGCTTGTACAGCTTGTACTGCAGAGTCATGACTTCAATTTCCATAAGTTTGTGCGATTAACAGGAATTCCTGGGAGGCCAACGTTTCAGGTGTGAAGCCGGCAGTTCGATCATGGCTCTGGTGTACTTAGAAAGTTTTTTTTGTTTGTTTTTTTACCTTGACGGTTTCCAAGCTCTACTGTAATGCTGGTGTAAGTGTACTGTATGAGTGTAGCAGGAGATTATATAGTGAAATAAAGGTCTCTTATACTCTCATAACTTTGTTCTGTTATTCACAATTAAAAAAATCCCAGTTTAACTTAAACACATGTAACAAAATTTCATTTTGTTACATGTTATTAAAGCATGAAAAGTGCTACCAAGTTCAATCCCTTTAAAAATGTGATGCCAACAGTCAGGCTAAAAGTCCATTAGACAAACAGCAGCAATTAAGATCTCCAGCTACAAAAACATTCACATTTCACTGAAACCTTCACTGTGACACATGCAAAGCAATTTGGTTAATTACTCTTAACATGAAGGTATAAAAGGTAGGATGTAACCATCTCTTTACCCGACACTGCATGTAGTTAAAGTAGTTTGTGCATCCTGTAGCGTTCTGGAAGAATGACGGATAAGGAACAAGGTCTCCATTCATTAGGATGTCAAAAACCTATCAGAAAAACAAAGAGCACTTTATTCAGCGAGAAAGTCAACAGCGTATAATAAAATACAGGATTTTTTTTTTTTATTATAGTAACAGTTTAACAATAATTGTCAGCAGAAGACAATTAGATTAGATGATTAGAAAGCAATGATGTGCCATGGTACTAAATGCACCTCAAAAGCTTCTATCCATTTCTCCTGCTGAATGAGTTTGACGCAAGCATCTGTCTGCTGCTTTACATACTGCCTCTGCAGCTCGTCCACCATGCCTGTCTGATACAGGAAATCTGCATAGCCTCCCATCATCTGACAGAGATAGAGAGATGGAAAGAGGGAGAGAGAGAGAGAGACCACAAATCAGAATCCAGTGCTTACACCTTCACCGCTCATCACACAGACTGTTCTCTAGATCACAATATAATGCTATAGAACACACTGTACACTCCCAGCATATATTAACTTTACCATGCTAGTATACAACTTAAAAAGATCTGTGAGATTGGAATGGTTCAAAATGTCTTGGTATGCTGAAGCATTAAGAGTTCCTGTCGCTGGACACTGGAAGTAAGGAGCTGAAAAACAAACCCACACCAGTGCCAACATGACTGCGCACCAGTGCACAAAGCAAGCTCCATAAAGACATGGATGAGCGAGTTTGGTGTGGAAGAAATTGACTGGCCAGCACAGAGACCTGACCTCAACCCGATAAAAACATCTTTGGGACAAATAAGAGCGGAGACTGCAAGCCACGCCTTCTCGTCCAACATCAGCGTCTGTCCTCATGAATGTGCTTCTGGAGGAATGGTCAAAAATTCCCATGAACACACTCCTAAACCTTGTGGAAAGCCTTCCCCGAAGACTTGAAGCTGTTCTAGATGCAAAAGGTGGACCAACATTATAATAAACCTTATAGATTAATAATTGGATGCGCAAGTTCATATGCATGTGAAGGCAGGCGAGTGAATACTATTGTCAATATAGTGTACATACCATAGTGTACATAACACTGTACACTTTTAATCATATGTAAACAGGCATGTGGCTAATGGACTTGACATGGAAAACTTGTCCTCGATAACTATCTACTTAACAACCTTAGACATATAGTAATGTGCAAAAGTCTTGATCCTCTTCATATTTGGCTTTCAAAAAGTCTTTTTTTGACCCATTTTCTGTCCAGTCCCTGTACTTGACCAGTTTAAGAGGAATGTTTTTGTTTGTTAAGCCACACAGTGACCTATTAATCATTCAAGCATAAAAAACATCTAACGTAAGGCATGAACCAGTGAGAAACAGGTGCAGATGATGCCGGTGATCAGGCGGTGATTAGTGTACTGGTGATTGGAATAAAGGAGAGGGGATATAAGATTACTGCTAAGGTTGCTACATAAATGTAAAAAAAAAAAATGATTGTGTCTTTAGGCACTTTACAGTCTGTCACAGTAAAGCATTTATTCCCATTTTGTTAATTTGATCTACATCATTGAATGTAATTTAATATGAAGAAAGGAGGAGTGGCTCAAGACTTTTGCACAGTACTGCAGTACTACAGTATGAATAAGTGACTTGACTATAAATAGATTTCCCTCTAAATACATCACTGATAAAGACAAATCTTCCATTCACTCACCATCTCAGGATCACATAGACCATCTCCAATAGCCACGCCCTTGAAATTGATCTTCACTTTGGCAGAAGGATTATTCTTGTGGATGTAGTACCCAATCGCAGGAACATACTTTCCTGCATAGGACTAACCATAAAGGAAATAACGAGAAGGATTATGAAAACTGTTCAACTGTTCGGTCTAGTACATTCCTCATAACTAGAAATACAAGCAAAGCAATTACTCATCTGATTGCCAAAATCATGGAGTGTACTCTGTTATCACAGTGAATAAGTGGATGAGAGGAGAACAGTGCTGTCTTCCCACTCACCTCTCCTGTGGCGTAGAACTCATTGGGCTGAAACTCACTAAAAAGCTGGAAGAACTGAACCAGTGCACTGCAATGCAGCAAAAACAGGAGATATGTAAAAAAACAACAACAACAGGAATCTGGACAGAAAAGCCTTACTTTATAATGCTGAAAAATCTCTGGACAGCTTACTTGTAGAGATCTCGGCCAACATCATCCTGGTTTTTGGCAAAGCCTTGATCATTATCAGTGAAACTCCATCCAGTACCCACCTAAAGGAGTATGCACAATTACTTAAAGGTCACCGACAAAGGTCAAACAAGTGAGCTATTTTAATATACTATAATCTTATTATTAACTATAATCCTTTAGGAACCGCAGATGCAATGATGCTGGAGTCAAATCCACAGAAACCAATATACTTACCGGGTTGTCAATGTATAGAACGGAGTATCTAGAAGTCCAGGGGTATTCCCTATAGCCCACTTGAATCACAAAGAAAAGCAAATCTGTTACTAAAACATTAAAATATCATGCGCTTAAAGCTTATACTGTATATCATGGAGTTTATATGCGGCACACTTTACAACACATCCAACATCCCAAATCAGGATTGCTCAACAGACAACATGTACTTACAAGTCAGATTTTTATAGACAAAGTAAGGCCCATGTTCCACGAAAAGGCCAAACATGGATGTGCCCCCAGGTCCTCCCTGCAGCCACAGCAGCACGGGAGCATTCTCTGGTTTTGTCTGCATATAGAAACTGACATCAGTGCAAAATAATCACTCGCATACTTTCACTGGGCCAGGTGAAGACTGCAAAAATGTAACCAGTTGGATCTCATTTTCTGCTGAGATACATAGTTAGTAGGGGAAGAATTCACTGCCAAAAGCATGCATCCATGGATCCACTTTCCCTAGTGGGAACAGTTCAGGCTGGTGGAGGTGGTGTAAGGAAAATATTGCAGGAAATGTTTTCTTATCCTGATAATATGAATCACTTTACCCAACTTCTAATTGCTTAGGATTCCAGCATGATATACCAACATGTCACAAAAAAAATGTCGTCTGAAACGGTTTTCATGAACATGACAATGAGTTCTGAGTTTGTCAGTGTCATTAGGTGACTGGAATTTGTGGAATCCATGGCATACAGCACTGCCTGTCCAGGGTGTACCATGCCTTGTGCCCAAAATCCCCTGGGATAGGCTCCAGGCTCCCCGCGAGAGAGCAAAGAGAGGCCCTGCAGTACCAAGTATTATAATAATGTTGAACTACAAGCATGTAGTTTGGAAAGATAAGAAATCAAAACAAAAAAATGCATTTAAACAGCAAGTCTATTACTGGCATGTTTTTTTTTTTATCTCCTAAAATACCACAGCTTTATTTTTTTTGATTATTAAAAAGTGTTCTTAGGTCACAATATTCCACTTCCAAGCCATGGCTCAATTCCGCTCTCAATGGATGAAAAATTATAGCATAGTTGGCAAATGCACAAAATTTGATTAAACACATTCCTGCTAAAGACATAATAAAGTTACCTTGTCAGTTAATATCACCATTTAAAAAAAAAAAAAAAAGATTGGACCCCCCCCCCTTTTTTCCTTAATAACTGTACAGTTTTTTGGCATAGATTCAACAAGGTGCTAGAAATATTCCTTAGATATTTGGTCCATACAGTATCGACATGACAGCATCACGCTGTTGCTGCAAAATTTTCAGCCACACAACTCGCTTTCCACCAAATACCAAAGGTGCGCTATCGGAGTGAGATATGGTGACTGTAGAGACCATTTAAGTCCAATTAACTCATTGTCATGCTTTGTGACATGGTGCATTCCAGTGGTCATAAAAGGATGGCCCGGTCAACAGGAATACTTACTGTAGGTAGGCTGCGGCATTTAATGATGCTCAATTACACCACCACAACCCCCCTGAACTGTTGATACGAGGAAGTTGTTTACGCCAAATTCTGACTCTACCACCAGAATGTTGCAGCAGAAATCACGACCCATCGGACCAGGCAACATTTTTCCAGTCTTTTATTGTACAATTTTGTTGAGCCCATGTGAATTGTAGCCTCAGTTTCCTGTTCTTAGCTAACAGGAGTGTCACTTTAAGGTGATTTAAGGTTAGATGTGCTGTGGATTCAGAGATGTTGTAACAAGATGTTTTTTTTGACTTACTGTTGCCTTTCTGTCAGCTGAGTAACCCATTTTTGCCCAGAAAACTGCTGCTCACTGGATATTTTGTTTTTATAGCCCACTTTTTGTGAACCTTTGTGTGAAAATCCCCACAGATCAGCAGTTTCAAAAACACTCAGACGAGCCCATCTGGCACCAACAACTATGCCACATTTAAAATCACTTTAAACACCTTTTTACACATTATAACACTCAGTTTAAGCTTCAGCAGGTCATCATGACAATGTCTACACGCCTAAATGCATTGAGCTGCTGCAGTGTGATTGATTAGATGTTTGCATGCACTTAAAAATGTGTACCTAATAAAGTGGCCAGTGTGTGTGCATGTGACAGACATTAATATTCATTAATATACATATATGAACGTAGATATGCATTCAAAACATTAAAATGATGCAACTTCTCATTAAACATGCGCGACTTGTGAAATTTACAAAAAAAAAAAAAAAAAAAAAAGAGTTCAAAGGGGTTCAAAGCGGTCAGTGAGAGTTAAGCAAAGGTTGTGGGAAACTGAAATGTTTATTTTTCTTGCCCCTTACTAAACACTACATGCAAAATAAGGTTTCAAGCAAGAGAAGCTTAATGAATTAACACATTAATAAAACATTACTAATTGCATTTTAATTATTATATTTCAGGACAGACAAAATTATGTTTTAAGTGCTATACATAAATATACATATGTACCCAACTACCCCAGTTCTTTTATTAGTATTTTTATGCTGTTATGACATAGCAATCGTAATTCCATGAATCCAAAGGTAGCAGTAAACATATCTGAATGCTGAGATGTGTGTTGATTTTACAGTCTTATCTCACCTGTGCAGGGAAGAACCAGAAGAAGAGGTTACTGTTGTAGCTTTTGTTGACTGTAAGATAGCCAGAGTAACTCTTCACATTAGCTCCAGGTAGAGGGCCCACCATGCTCAGCTTTCTAGCTATAAGCCAAGATGACAGAACATACATATATATATGTTTAGAATAGAAAGCTTTCCACATTCTTGCAACTATATAAATATTATTACATCTTATGAACAATATGCAACTGGAGTCCTCTGGATGAGTCCCAGCTTTTAAAAAAAATATTTTATTGGGAAACTTTACAGAGGAACAAACTGAAGTACCCTTCACCGTGCCAGATTTGACTCCCCCCTATAAATTTTTTGGGGATATTTTAATATTGAGTCTGTCAATAATGCAATTGCAAGACAGAACTATGAGATCCGTCAACAAGGTTAAGTAATTCATATAAATTTCATGAACCGGAATGATTCCACTGATGAAGACTGACTGGTAAAAAGACGAAAAAAAAAAAAAAAGAAACGAAAAAACAAAAGATTATTTAGATTTTAACCCATGTTGATACTTATACTTTTCGTTATAAGCCGTGATACTACTGTATGTCATAATGACTGGACCTGCGTAATGGCGGTAAAAATTGTCCGCATCTGTCCAGTAGCCTTATTATTATCGTTCACTCCTTAAAAAAAAAAACAGCAGGCTGCTCACTAGCTTTCGGTATCGCTAACATTTTTTTTTTTTTAAAGCAGAACTGGAATTCAGCAACACAGACAATCGGATTAAAAACTCCTCATTTTTTAACTTCTGGTTAACCAGCGGTAAGCACACTAAGCACCATCTTGCCTCTTTAACCCTGACTTTCACATTCATTTCAAGCCATCTTCAGCAGTACGAAGAACTTGTCTCGGTTCTTAAAGAGTAAAAATACATACACACAGCCTGCTCTGTTGTGTAAACTCGTACCTTCTTCTATCTTTCCTTGTTCCAGGTATGGACTAAGAAATAGTGGTTTCCCAGGGTCTGGTGCATCAGATCCTCCGCTCACATGGTGAGATTTTCTGCAGAAGAATGAAGAGCAGCCCCTGGACCACGCCGACTTCAACATCACAGCAAGGAGCAGAGCAGCCAGACATGCTTTCATCATTCTGAAGCTTCAAGCAAGAAAATCAGTTTTTTATTATGCAACACCTTACCAAAGCAGTTATGCTTCCTGTTAAAACACATCAATCTAATAAACCTGTAGAAGCTGTTCATCTGGGATCTCAGGGCAACAAGTTATACAGCATGTGCTGTATTACTTAACTAGGAAATAAACCCGAAGCAGTGAAAACATTAACATGAATGCATTTAAGAAGCTGTGACTTAGCTGTGTAATGTGATGCAGCGTTCACTAGCACGATCAACACATCAAAACCACACCCACCCGAAAGAAACCAGGCCATTACATTTAAACTAACTGAGCATTAATTCATTCATTAGTGCATATTTCTTACAAAACATGTAAAAGCACTTACCCTGTAAGCAGATCTCACTCAGAGACAGCCGGGCGCTATGAGGACTGCTGCAACTACAGGGGGAAACTGGCAAGTCACGTTGCTTGTCACATGATCAAGCAGCGGCACGTATCACGTGACTTCTGCTTGCCGTCATCGCTCAATTTATGTACTGTACACCCAGGAATACAATAAGTGCAAAAAGCAGAGTTATAACCAGAATAGGTAGTTTATCATATATTTTAATAAATAAAAGTGTTGAGAGATTGTCGGCACCATATTATATGCTGTACCAATTTTGTTATATATGTTTATCATGTCTGCCTAATTATGTACAAAATTATTCATTATTTCCATATATTACTTAAAAATTAATAAAACTTCATGGGACTTGCACTAAACCTAAATGAGTATTATGAAGGTAGGTGTGTTTATAAAATTCAAAGAATATGTACTTGTTTTACCTTCTTTATTGAGTTGTAAGAATGTGGAAAGCCTTCTAGTCTAAACAAGAAAAATTTAGTTCTGTCATCTTGGCTTATAGCTAGAAAGCTAAGCATGGTGGGCCCTTTACCTGGAGCTAATGTAAAAAGGTTTAGGAGTGTGTTTGTGGGAATTTTTGACCAGTCTTCCAGAAGCGCATTTGTGAGGTCAGACACTGGCTCCCGGCAAGGGTCGCCACAGCGGAATATCCAGGCCGCACAACAACTTGGCACAGATTTTGCCCTTCCTGATGCAACCCTCCCATTTTATCCTGGCTTGGGACCGTCACTGCATCCAGTGGCTGGGGGGTTTGCACACTCTGGGAATCAAACACAGGCCTTTTGGCGAACCCAGGCGAAACACCTACAGTACCACTGAGGCACCAGTGGTACAATATAATATAATACATTATAATATAATATATACACTCATATATATATATATATATATATATATATATATATATATATATATATATAGTGTGTGTGTGTGTGTATATGCGCTTCTGGAAGAATGGTCAAAAATTCCCACAAACACACTCCTAAACCTTGTGGAAAGCCTTACCAGAAGCTGGTATAGCAACAAAGGGTGTTATTAAACCCTATGGATTAAGAATTGGATGTCACTCAAATTGTGAAGGCAGGCGAGCGAATAGATTTGTCAATATACAGTATATTGTGTGCAGTGCGGTGGGTTAGCACTGTTGGAATCTGTGTGCATGGAGTTTCCTCAGGGTACGCCAGTTTCCTCCCTCAATTGAAAAACATATAGATTATGCTAATTTGTGTACCCAAATTGCACTTGTGTGTGAATAAACCTGTGAGAGTGTGTGTGTGTATGTGTGTGCCCTTCGATGGATTGGCACCCCGTCCAGGGGATTAGCCAGCTCGGCTTGTGCCCTAAGTTTTCTAAGGATAATCTCCAGCCACCCCTGGCCCGATATATAAAATATGAAACTAGATTTCTATAAGGACATAAAATGCATTAGAGACAGTACACACCAGCTACAGTGTTGTTACACGCCGCTTACGGCGCATGTGCAGAGCCGCGCGCACGCGCGCGTTCCTGAAGCGCGTGCACAGCCTCACCACACTGTGCTCGCGCTTTAAGAAGGCGGAGACCGCGGAAGAGAGAGAGAGAGAGCGCGAGCGAGCGTGTTGACTCGGCGCTCTGAAGTGGCACATGGAGCTCATACAGTAATAAATGCTCTTATACAGCGTAGCGAAAACATGACGTGACACGACACGCGGGAACTTTTAGCTCGTCCATTCATTTCCCCCCTCTCTCTCTTTCTCTCTGTCTATCTATATATATTTATATGTATTTCAAATATTTCCTTTACACGCGCGCGCACTGACGGTTAAAAGCGCAGAGTGAATGCGGCAGCGCTTGTGACAGTCGGACTGAAATTAGGTGACCGGCTGCGGTGATGGACGACCTGATCAGATCCCGTGAGCGCACGTTAATCGCAGCGGAGAGACAGTGAGCGCGGAGAGATGGCAGCCTCGAGTAACTCCAGTCTGTCAGGTTCCTCCTCCGTGTCCTCCGGTGAGTAACATTACAGCTCAGGCACTGGACACATGGATTGGAACACAGCATGCTTTCGTTTTTCTTTTTTTAAACCCCGTCTCCTTATGTTAAATAAGCTTTGGTTTCTGTTTCTTTGTCTAGAGAATGTAATGTTTGTTGCCTGTTATTCGGTGACGTTACGAGAAGCGTATGGCCCTGTGGGTTTGGCTGTTTATTAAATGTTATTAGTCAGTCATTAAAGCAGGACCGAGCACGCTGAGGTGTGTCACTCACGTACGCGTTAAAGAAACATGTCTTTACTTTACTTTGACGCAATCGATCGGAATTTCGCTCGAAGTCTCGCGCACCGCCGAAAGATAAATAAAGACCGAAAGGGTTACAAAGTTGCACGTACAGTACAGACTTGTCAATGTGCGCGAGCGTCATTTCACATGCATAACTAGTAAAGCACTCTCGACGACGCACTGCTAGACTCGGTGCAGGCTATTATTTTGGACTGTTTATATAAATAGTATACTATATAACTGAGTAGAGCCTGCTGTGCGGTTTTGTGGTTATTCTGACCCAGTACGATTCAGTAAGGTAGTTTTACAGTAATGAGCTCGTGCTGGACTGGCATGCATGGCTGTTAGACTGAGAGGTGCACGCCTTGCTGTTAAAGCAGCCACAGATTGCTGCTTGTAAAGATAGTGCTCTGTGCAAGGCACAACTCTGTCATTTATTTCTTTTTAAAAGAAAAAAAAAACGTTCAGCCTTCTTGCTATAAGCCATATGGCAGGTGCTAACAACCATAGCATTGTGACAGCCCTGACTGACAGTTCACTTTATCCACAGTATGTGTTACTGTTGAAGTAATAAAAAACATCCCGGATTATGACCATGCAATAAAGTGCAAGATTGTATCCTGGAGAGGAATGCAAAACAAAAAAAAAATCCAATTCATTTGTTTTATTTAGTTTTCATTTTGGATGTGATATCAATATCAGGGCAATGCGCATCGTGTGACACCTTATACTGGTGACATCCTCTCAGGAACTGAACCGGTTTCTTGCAAGCCATGTAATGTGCAAACACCAGAAGTGATATGCTTAGAAACAAGTGGTGTCAGAATCTCACAAGCAAGATATTTGGTGTCATCCAATATCCTACGTCTTCACTGAATGAAATATATTGTTGGACTAAATTACACAACTATCAAGTCTTCTACTATGCCAGGCTTCTGGGTATTGTCACTAATCCTGTATACCGCTTATCCGGTGTACAGAGTTGTGCGGGGCCTGGAGCCTATCCTAGAAGATTTAGGGCACAAGATGAACAATATTGACGGGATGTACCTGCTTTTTCTATTCACACACACTACTCGCAATTTGGAAACCTAGTCTGCATATCTTTGGATTGTGGAAGGAAACCCATTAAGCACCGGTAGAACATGCAAACTCCACGCACACAGACCTGAGGTGGGAATCGAACCTTCGACTCTGGAGGTGGGAGGTCACAGTGCTGCCCTGTCTTTAAAACAAATGTTCAAAAATGTTTGATTAGCAATTTTGTAATGTATTCGCAAAGGCATGGACCGTACTCCTCACGTTTCAGTGTTATGGGATGACGCATACATGATAACGGTTTATAAAAGTTTAACAGCATGTAATTATCTTGCATCTCCTTTTTTAACCAGTCTGCCATCAAAGTAAAGTTTCCTTAGGAGTGTTAAACTCTTTGATAGGTTCACCTGAGGCATTTTTGCTGGAGCTAATTTCTTTTCTTTTTTCCAAGATCAGACCAGAGCTATACATTTAATTGATCTGTCAGAGCAGAGATAATGTGCTTTTTTCACAGTCTGTTAAACATGCAAACAGATCAGTGCAAACGTTTCAGCTAATGACTGCTACGAAGGTAGAGTTGTGCATATTATTCCCGCTATGAGCGTGCCATTAAAGCTTGCGCTGTGAACCCCAGGATAGCCAATTATTTGACGAGCTGTACCCACTTTTTCTATTCACTTGAGCGACATTTCCCATTATTCATTCTATTTTAGTGAAAAATTCCATCAATGCTAAAAAATGAACTTTTTTAATTTCGCTTGTTGTCCGTGAGACCAGGGCGGCTTCCAATTTTCTGCCTCGTGTTTTATGCCTCTGTTTCAAACCCTAATTGCTCCATACCTTGCTCCATACTTGTGCAGTACGGTGAGTACATTGTAAATGATTATTATTGAAAAGGAAGCATATCTATACAGCAAATTAAAACCGAGCATTAAGCATGTGGCATGTAGGATTTTTCGACTAGTAAAGGATATAATGTGCCTTATGGGAGATAAAATTGAGCCCACTGCATGCTGCGTAATGATGTAACATTGCCTAAAGCCATAGCAAAGATGTATATGGCTAGTGTCACACTGTTTTTATAGCGTGTGAAGAGCGAACAAGCATGCAGGTGCTCAAACACATGGCGTGTGTTGGGAAAGATAAGAACCCAGGCTCCGGCTTGGACTCAGTCCATCAGAAAAGCAGAGGGAGGCTCTGGGATGGTACTGGCAGAATGAGTCCTGATAACGAGGAATTCACTGTCGAAGCAAAGGTCTTGCTCAATGGGTGTGCCAGAATCTGTTCTTTTTTGTTGTTCCTGTTTGTTTTTTTTACTGCCAGTTAATTAGATCATCACTCGTGCACAGAGCTTGCACTGTAGGAGTGTGTGATCCGTTTCGCAGTTCTGCAGGTGTGCAGGACGAAGTCGTTCCTGAGATGAAACATTTTTGCAGACGATGAACAAGTTTGCACATACACACAAACACACACTCATATCGGTCTCAGCTCAAATTTCGGTTTGTTGTGTACACCGAGATTCACGCCGTGCTTCCTCTGAAGGCTCCCACCTCCGCACACACATACTGTACATACACAGAATAACGGTTCCTCCTGCAGACAAATCCAACAGGAATGCGAGCCAAACCAGCACTGAGGTTCCTGAGCATTCCCAAATAGATTATGTTTTGTGTGTTGGTTAAGCGCTGGATTGGCGCTTGGAGAAGAAGGAAGTCTGTTGTGCCTGCGGTGTATCAAGGGCTGTGATTATTGCCGTGCCCTCGGCCCAATCTTCAAGCCGTCCCCGATGATTCTCTGCCAGGCTCCTCCTTACCCTCTCACAAGGCTATCATTATTTTCACGGAATCCCTTTTTGGCAAGAAGGTTGTACTTGACTTTCGCAGGGGATGTGATCCATACACGGTCCATTTCGTATACAAACGGGAGCCGTAAACAAGAAGAGAGCCGCGTCGGCCGGCTGTCTGCTGCGGATTTCGTCATGAAAGGAGTCTATATGCTTTGAAGAGCTCAGCTATATCAGGACACTGAGTCAGACTGCACAAATGCTAAGTGCTTTAATGTGAGGATTGCTACTACACGATGAGCGATTGTACGCGTTCATGCCAAACAGTTGAAGCCTGTCATTTGCTTCTATAAAGAAGCATCAAGAAATCAGTCCTTGGTCTTTTGTATCACATCTATGGGCTATTTTTGGACTGTGGACCAGCCAAGCCAACATCATAAAGAAGCCGTCAAGTAAAAAAATAAATAAATCCCTCACGGCCTCCCAAGAAGTTTGAGGTCTGCACAAAGCAATAAAGCTGAATCGGCCCTCTGCCTGCAGTGACAAAGCTGGAAACTAAGGGATCTGTGAATGGTATAATCTCGAAAGCCTTTCATGAGTGCACCATGGTATTTCTAGGGCTTTTCGTTTCAGTGCGAGGTTACTGTAATAGACACTGCGTGTTTTTGGTCATTTGAAGAATTTTCCACTGCGTCTCCCGTCATTCTGGTTGAAGCTTTACCAGCGGGACTCTTGGTTTAATCCTGGAGTTTTATAGGTGGTGGAAATGTTGCCGTGAAAAAGACAAAGTTTTCTGGATCGACGCTGATAAAAGCCCAGCACGTCCACTGTCTCTGGATTCATTATTAATTACAGGCATCTCTGTGTGCGTGTGAGTGTGCGCTCCGTTTCACACTCCTGGTGCTAATTAGAGTTTCGGAGTCGTCCACAGAAACGCGAGGTCCCGTGTGAATACACGCACGTTGTTCATCTCATCTCCATATACGGCGAGTCGTTTGTATAAACACGTCATCGAATCCTAGCGTGAACGCTTGGAAAAATATACCGTGGGATGAGGAAGGGAAGGGAGAGATGCGGCAGCTCTGCATAATGTTAACGTAACACTTACAGAACAGTATGATGTACAGATGGCCTCCCCACAGGAGACGGCACATGTCCCCACAAAAACCGGATCAGCGCGTGCATGTGTGTGTGTTCGAGAGGGAGAGATTGACTGAGTGTGAATGTTTGTGGGAGTCCTGGCTGCATAACATATGCTTGTGTTTTGGGAGAGAGGAGTGTCTACAACATATGCGTAGTGGTTTAAATTATGACAGTCTTCCATATTTAGCTGTGGGTTGGTTTGTTTGGATGAATTAGGATTCACAGGAGTTTTTTGTCTCTCTCTCTCTCTGTGTGTGCATGTGTGTGTGTGTGTGTGTGTGTGTGTGGTACAGGAGTTCTGTGTTCACTCTCATCCACCTAGGCTCACAGTGTGTGGTAGATAAGCGTTAGAAACTAAACCAGAGCCTACAGCACCAGTCAAGAACAGATGACACAGATCTGTGTGTGTGTATGTGAGAGTAAGGGATACAGTGTGATAGATATTAAGAGAAAAACAGGACATACTTGATGACACTCTGAGTGTTAGTCTTGTGTTTGCGCATGATATATATACGTACACACCTCACAAGCATTCAGGATCTCACGGGATATAAAACGATTCTTTAAATCCACACTCGTGTAAGTGCCTGTCTTTTCTGCAGAGCATCCCAGTATGTCCTTGGAGGGCTTTAACCAGAGCCTGTTTTACTGTGGCTGTCTGTTTTTTCCCCTAATCACAAACACTCCTCAGTGCCGTGCTCAAGCAAAGCCACACTGTCAGACACACAGACTGCTGCACAATTAATAGCTTTTTGTCCTTCTGAAGAAAACGCCGTACTGACATTCATTTCTTTTTCCCTTCCCAGAAGTGTGGAAGGACTTTTCAATATGTGTTATCTTCAAGAATTCCGTTTTGTCAAAGTTTTTTTTTTCTTTTTCTTTTTTTTCCTCCCCCCATTTCAGTGCCATTGCCATTCATGTCATTACAGCATTTCTGCCTGACATCTTCAGGCAAATCGTAAGAGCTTTAGGCCAATCCTTTATTCTCTTTAGGCCAATCCTTTATTCAACTTGCACCATTATTATCATTTTCATTAAAATACAGTCCGGTTATGTATCCGTGCACCTACTTAAATTTTAATTATCAGCACGGCAAAGCTTGCAGCCAAAAACGTACAAACACAATCGTTCGTCACAGACCATGTCTGCATGATTGCAGAATCAAAACTCTGATAATAAGATAGATGGGAAATGGTAGCAAGCATCAGGCAATTGACCAAAAAAAAAATCATACTCTTCAAGTGGTCTGCTGTAAAACAACTCAACTTGTCAAGTAGAGGACAGCATGGCTGTGCCCTTCAGCCTCCACAGACAATGCATTCTTCAAAACTAATTGAAACCTGTGCTCCCTGAGAGGCGGGAAGGAAGGCCAATCTGTGGAAAGTCTGAGTTCAGCTGGAAAATGCTTTTCAGGTACTCAGTTCCCCATGCACCAAGAAAGAGAGAATTATTACTAAAGCTTCCTCTGATGGTGGTAGATATACACCAATCTGTCATACAGTAGCATTGTGACCAACGACAGGTACAGTGAGACATTTTGTTACAATTTTGCCTGAAAGTGGGTGGGATATATTAGGCAGCAGGTGAACATTTTGTCCATGATGTTGATGTCTTGGAAGTAGGATTTGAATGACTTTGACAAGGGCCGAATTGTGATGGCTGGAGGACGGATCAGAGCAACTTTAAAACTGCAGCTCTTGTAAGATGTTCCCGGCCCTGGTAACGGTTACTGATGCACATGCGGAATGAAGACTGGCCCGTGTGGTCCGATCCAATCTCAAACTGAAAAAGAAAGGTGCACAGGTTTAAAGGTCAGAACACACAGCACATCACAGTTTGTTGTGTATATATAATTGTGTATGTTTATTCTTCCTGACTAGACTATCCAAGATGGCGCCGGTGAGGTCGGCTGCTGTCACGACTGCTCCGACCACCTTTTCTCTGTTTTTGTTCTTTAAGTTAGTTAACAGCGTTTTAAAACCGGCAAAATTACCACCATGGGGTACATTAGTTATGATAGAGACACTCTTGTTTCTATTGGTATACAATGTACTCACAATTCGACGTTTTTAACTCCGGATCCGAGCTGGCCGAGTGAGATCCTGAGGGACAACAAAGGACGCGACGCGAAGCGGCGGCCCCGAGGAAAACGAGCCGGCGTCAGAAACAGGCTGAGAGCCCGTGCACACCGCACACCTCTGCCTAGCATCCTGCTCGCCAACGTCCAGTCACTGGAGAACTAGCTCGATGACCTCAGGGCCAGGATAAAGTTCCAGAGAGACATTCGGGACTGCAATCTCCTCTGCTTCACCGAGACATGGCTGAACCCAGCGGTGCCGGACCACGCCATCCAGCCGGCCGAGTTCTTCTCGGTTCACCGCATGGACAGGACGCGGGACTTGGGGAAGTCAAGGGGAGGCGGCGTGTGTTTAATGGTGAACAGCAGCTGGTGCAACAGCGCGAGCGTTGTTCCTCTCACACGCTCCTGCACACCAAATCTGGAACTACTGTCCATCATGTGTCGTCCTTTTTGCCTTCCTCGGGAGTTTACATCGGTCATAATCAGCGCCGTTTATATTCCACCACAAGCGGACACGGACACTGCCTTATGCGAGCTGCATGAGGCACTCACACAACAACAAACACAACACCGGGACGCTGCGCTTATTGTGGCGGGGGATTTTAACAGTGCCAACCTCAAACGCGCAGCGCCGAACTTTTATCAGCACATTACCTGCCCCACCAGGGGCGAAAGGACACTGGACCACTGCTATACAACGGTCAAGGACGTCTACAAGGCACAATCTTGTCCACCGTTTGGTAAATCCGACCACGCCGCCATCTTTCTCATGCCAAAATACAAACAAAGGCTGAAACAGGAAGTTCCGGTTCAGAGGGAGGTCGCGTGCTGGACGGACCAATCGGTGGCCGCGTTACAGGACGCACTCGATGACGCAGACTGGGACATGTTCCGAAACAGCTCCGATGACGTCAGCGTGTTTACGGAAGCGGTTGTGGGATTCATCGGGAAACTAGCGGACGATACCGTAGACAAAAAAGGCCATTAAAACGTTTCCCAACCAGAAGCCGTGGGTGGATAAAACCATCCGCGACGCTCTGAGATCTCGCACCGCTGCCTACAACACGGGACTCGCGTCGGGGGACATGGAACCGTACTAGGCTGCATCATACAGCGTCCGGAAGGCGGTGAAAGAGGCGAAGCAACTCCAACAGAATGACTCTAGGAGCCTGTGGCAGGGATTAAGAACAATAACGGATTATAAAGCACCAACATCCGGTATGTTAAACGCAGACGTGTCTCTGGCAGATGAGCTGAACACTTTCTATGCTCGCTTCGAGGCTGCAGCTAAAGACGCTAGCGATGCTAATGCTAGCGGCGCTAACGGCCGCAGACAGGAAGTCACTGCCAGCACCGGAAGCGCGTTCATCATCTCAGAGCATGACGTGAGGAGAGCCTTCAAGAGAGTGAACACCTGGAAAGCAGCAGGACCAGACGGCATCTCAGGCCGCATTCTCAGAGCCTGCGCAGACCAGCTAGCATCTGTGTTCACTGAGATATTCAACATCTCTTTATCTCAGTCGGTGATCCCCACATGCTTCAAAGAGTCCATCATTGTTCCTGTCCCAAAGAAACCTCATCCTGCTTCCCTCAATGATTATCGCCCTGTAGCCCTCACCTCAGTAGTGATGAAGTGCTTTGAACGCCTGGTCAGAGACTTCATCATCTCTTCATTACCAGACACACTAGACCCACAACACTGCGCTTATCGTCCAAACCGTTCCACGGACGATGCAATCTCTCATCTCCTCCATACATCTCTCACTCACCTAGACACTCGGAGGGGGAATTATGTGAAAATGCTCTTCATCGACTACAGTTCTGCATTTAATACCATAATTCCCTCCACACTTACCACCAAGCTGGAGCACCTGGGACTCAGCTCATCAATGTGTCAGTGGATCTCCAATTTTCTGACTGGCAGACCACAGGCAGTAAGGATGGGCGGACATGTCTCAGCCTCCCTCACTCTCAGCACTGGAGCCCCCCAGGGTTGTGTTCTGAGCCCCCTGCTGTACTCTCTGTACACCCACGACTGCGTGGCCACTACCAGCTCCACCACCATCATCAAGTTTGCTGACGACACTGTTGTGGTGGGCCTGATCACAAACAACGATGAGACGGCCTACCTGGAGGAGGTTGGAAATCTGGAGAACTGGTGCCAGAGAAACAATCTCCTCCTGAACGTCAGTAAGACAAAGGAGCTGATAGTGGACTTTAGTACAAAGCAGGTGAGGAACTACCAGACCCCCGTCATCAACAGGAGCCCAGTGGAGAGAGTGGACAGCTTCAGATACCTCGGTGTTCACATCACGCAGGACCTGGCATGGTCCTGTCACATCAACACCGTGGTAAAAAAGGCCCGGCAGCGTCTCTACCACCTCAGACGCTTGAGAGACTTTAGACTGCCCTCCAAGGTGCTCAGGAATTTCTACTCCTGCACCATAGAGAGCATCCTGACGGGAAATATCACGACCTGGTTCGGGAACAGCACCATGCAGGACAGACGAGCTATACAGAGGGTGGTGCGATCAGCTGAGCGCATCATCCGCATCGAGCTTCCTGACCTGCACTCAATCTACAGCAAGCGGTGCTTGACCAAGGCCAGGAAGATCGTGAAGGACCTCAGCCACCCCAATAACGGACTGTTTACTCTGTTGCGGTCTGGGAAGCGATTCCGCTCCTTGAAGGCCAACACAGAGAGACTGAGGAGGAGCTTCTTCCCGCAGGCGATAAGGTCTCTCAACCACAACCACACCACTATGCAGAACTAACAATCTTTTCATCTTTTCATAATTGATCAAATCTATCAATCTTCCTACATCCATGAACACTATGGACAATTACACGCTCACCTTCCTTCATATATACACTACATGTCGTACGTTTACATTCTGGACCATTGCACAAAGACACTTTAATAACTTTGCACACCTACCTTCACAACTACACTACATTTTACAGTTTTACGTTTACATCCTGGACCAGTGCACAAAGACACTTTAATAACCTCTGCACAAAGACACTTTGTTCTATGCATATTTGCACACACAGCACAGTATATTTCAATTTGTACAGTAGATTTCTATTTTTGTACATCATATTTCTATTTTTATTTTTAGTTCTTTTTTTCCTAGCACATTTCTATTTTTATTTTTAGTTCTATTTTTCCTAGTTTAATTTAATTTTTTTATTTAATTTCTATCGTATTTCTTTTATTCATATTTATTTCTTGTTTGTAAACTTTAATTCTCTTCTAGGGTCAATGGCAGTCGTATAATGCATTTCACTACATTTCGTACTGTGTATGTTTGTGTATGTGACAAATAAAATTTGAATTTGAATTTGAATTGATAGACTAAGATGACACTAGTCCAGAGCTGTGTAATAATTCCAGTCCATCACAGTTTTGGGATACTCTAATCGGTTACTTGCTACTGTATGTTCTGCTGGTGTGGTAAAGTGCTGGTGCATTACAGACTGCGCTGAGCACTGGTCCTCTAGAACTGGATTTGAACATCTCTGCACTAGCCAGATATGAGTGATCTCACACATTTACGGTACTGTTCAAAGATCTTAGTCACATGCAAATAAATGTGGTAGAGCAGTGATGACTTCAAACAGCCCAGTGAACAACAACTCTTTGACTCGTGTACCTGCTTTTTTTTTTGCATGCAAACCCCATCAGCGGCTATTTATTTATTTATTGTTTTAAAGGTGGAGGCTTACATGACTTTTCTGCCACACAAATATTTTTTTTCCTTAACTTTTAATGCTAAGGAAAGCAAACTTATGTTTGAAATCAAAAAAGTTTTGGTACTGACTCAATAATAAAATGCTACAATAAAAAAGATCTATACCAAAGTTTGTACTAAAAATCATAAGGTGCCTAAGACTTTTGCACAGTACTGTATTCTATGCCGGGGTGTCCTAATTCGAAAAGAGGTGGTTGGCTAATTTGGAAACACAAAGGAGTGCATGACTTTGAACTGTGGAGGAAAACAGACTACATGGAGAAAACCCACCAAGCTCAGGAAGAATGGAGTGAGATTTAAACCCCTGGACCTGGAGCTGTGAGGCAACAGTGCTAACAGATGAGCCACTGTCCCTCCCACTACAGCACCTGGTGTTGCCAAGCACTAACCAGGCTCATCTCTGCTCTGTAAGCCATGTAAACGTTATATGTATAAAGCGGCTTTGTTGTTAGACTAGTCAACTATTCTAATTCCTAGATTCCCCCAAAATATTTTGCTTGGTAAATTTAAATACATTGAGCTCTGTTGGCTTAATTTATCCAAAATTGTTGACTTAACACAAAAAACATGTCAAGCTGATGATGGATCAATGTTTGTGTTGAGTATACACTCTTTTTATGTCATTTTGAGCATTTAAGTAGATATAAATTCGCGGGACCGTCATCTGTCATCACAGTTTTGTTTTATCTGCAGCTCCTCCCAAACCATTCCTAGGAATTTCACCAAAGCTTTGCATAACCTTTATTACAAAGCATAGATATGAACTAGTTATTCATTTTCAGAACTAGCAGATTCAGTGGGCAGCCAACAGAGGGGCAAAACTCTGAAACCGAAAAATGAAGTCAATGCAAAAGTGGCAAAACCTGCAGTTCTTCAACTGTCCACCAGGGACATGCTTACACTCTGTTACAATAAACAGTTTGGGTTTAAATAGCTAAATTTATTATTCATGACAACTGTACAGTGGCTGAATTTTTATTTAACCGTATAAATGCCATAATATTATGCATAATTAGGGGCGTGGTTGATTTGAGTGACAGCTGCGGGTTCCAAACACGCCAGGCTCTATTTATTTCACCCATATGACCTTTATAAATTAACTGCTAATTTTACTAAAAAACAGAAAAGAAATAAGACGTCAAAGGAGATCGTCAGGACAACATTCAACTTTATTAAAAATGGAAGGGTAGAAGAAGGCAGAAATGTCTTGCTACCAGATGGACCAATCACAGTTGTTGTGGTGTAAGTTACCATGGCGTATAGTTACAATTCTGTGGAGGTTCACATCAGGCTACGCTGTAGGGAACGGCTTCGACTTGATGCATATGCATACTGTAAATCAGGATAAATACTCCACCTTTCAGATTTCCACAGTCCACATATATACTGGCACAGCAGCCTTTCTTAATCTACTCACTCACTCACTCACTCATCTTCTATATCGCTTTATCTTGTATTCAGAGTCGCGGGGACCTGGAGCCTATCCCAGGAGACTTAGGGCACGAGGCTGGGTACATCCTGGACAGGGTGCCAGTCCATCGCAGGGCGCACACACACACACTCACTATATATAGCCATCAATATACTTTGTGTATATGTGGGGGTAATGACATTTTTCATGATGGGTGTAAAAACCTATTTACATTTGCAGAAGCACAGTACGGTAATGAGACTCTTTTTAAAGAAGAGTCTTTACATGCATTTAAAGAAGGCAGAGCGTCCGTGAATGATGATCCTGGCCGAGGTCGCTGTTCTTGTAAACATTTAACGAGTGAAATAAATGATCCTCGTTTTGTCGTGCTGTCGAACACCTTGTCTCCAGCTTGCAGAAGAGACGCATCTGTCTGTGGCAACAGTGCTAACAATTATTCAACAACACCACTTGCACATTACAGGAACTTGTCTGAGAGTTACCGCCAGGTCCTGGCAAGTATAGTCCTGACCTTGAGCCGAGATTTTTGACCTTGAGATTTCCACATATTATGGCATTAAAGGAATTCCTGGGAGGCCAGGGTTTCAGACATGAAGCAGGCATGCCGATTGTGGCTCTGGTGTACTGAAAAAAACTTTCTGCATTGCTGGTATTCCAGCTCTAGTAATGTGCTGGTATAAGTGCAATAGTGAAGCAGGGGATTATAGAGAGAAATAAATGTAGTTTTACTCTGTTGTATTCTGCACAATCAAAAGTACCGGTTTGCCTCAAACACCCCTTGTAGATTTAATATTACCCGCTTTAACCCATATAAATGTTATTTGCATATTGTTGCTTGGAGTGTTGACGTACAGTACTGAGATGTAAATGCTATGCAAAAAAATGCAGTGTCTCTTAAAAAACACAGGCTTTTTCAGTGATTGTTCATAATTGCTAACCTGGGGTCAAATCTGCATCATTAATGAGGCAATAACTACTGACTAAAAGCATTGCATAGCAGATGTTTCAAACTCAAATCCCACAAACCATATGTGAATCCTAATGTAGAGCTGTCTGAACGTCTGCGCATTTGACAAGACAGAGCCATGTGGTTAGCGTGGTGCCGTAAGCATTTTTCTTTTGTCTCACTCTCCCCGACCAGAGGTGACGTGTTTGGGAAGATCTTTCACGCATAAGGAATGCACTGTTTCCCAGCTCCTGGAAAAGCTAATCATTAACGTGATAAAAAGCTCTGTCTGGCAGAAACAGTCTGCCGTATGCCGACTTTTCATTCAGAAAGCATTTTGATGCTTGAAGGTGTTGGCATGATGTGTAGCGTGTGCGTGTGTGTGGTTGGTTGATTTTGGATAAGACAGTGTGCTTCTGGTTAAACTTTGAATGTCTTGTGTGTGTGTGTGTGTGTGTGTGTGTGTGTGTGTGTGGGAGGGAGGTAATTGTATATCTTCTCCGTGTTTGATTGTGAAGGGAATACAGTAGAAAAGTGCTGACTGGCTGCAGGATGAAAGTGCTGACAGAGCCTAAGACACCCAGCCTGAAATAAGACATGAATCCACAGAGACCGGAGCACAAGCACCGAACATCAGGAGGCTGTTTCACAAAGCAGATTTAACTTAGTCTGGGATTCTGACAAAGTTCCCGTTTAACTCGCTGCTTCAGTTCCACCACCCACTAGAAACACTTTTTTGGCACCAGCGACAGAATCCTGAAGGCTGAATGATTTTTTTTCCTGCAGTTCTGTGTATTTGCAGGTGTGTGAGATTTTTGGACTTACATCTCGAGAGTTTTGTGTAATGGACTCGCTGCTGAATAAACAAGATAATCTTGCATGTTTGCCGACGGGCCACGGGGAAAGCTTTGTGCCTGGTTATCAGGAAAGTTGTCAGTTTAATGGGATCTTCCTGCGACAACAGGCGGGTCTTTGCCACATTTATTGACAAAACACACCAGACTCTCTAGAGGTCCTGCTTACGAGAATAAACAAAACCTAACAAATGCAACTGTGGTGATTTTATCTAATGAAGCTCATTAACCATTTCAATTTGCTTTAGACAATCAGGCTTAGATTAATGACTGTGATTTACATTGAACAGATAATCATTTGAAAGGTTTCGGGGGCAAATGAAGAAATTCTGTTTGAAAATATTTGACTCATTTTATGATCACTTGCAATAACTTCTGAAGGTATTAAAAAAAATTGTCAAGGACAAGGAGTGGAGGTTGCATGGTTAAGTAACAAGTTAAAGTGCATATTAGTGGAGGTTTAGGCTACTCCAGCAATGGCATTTACCCCATTCTAAATCCACCTACAGTAAATGTATGTGCTTTACAACAGTCATGTGCTTAAGTCTTAATCCACACATTGTTGGATCAAGATTTTATATGAAATTCAATTAAAGAAATTGGAACAGATGTTTTACTGTAACAGGCTGCAAAGTGCCCAAAGATCTAAGAATTAAAAAATGGCTAGTCTTATGTTACCAGGTCAGCAGCAACCTCTTTTCCCCTCTCATCTGTTCCAACCGCTCAGCATTCAGCATCACTAGTACACTAAAATGGTCTGTTTTTTTGGAAGTAAAATATGAAGAAATGAGTTGTGGTATTTTCACCACAACGTAACGTATAAAGTATCTGGTGTGTTTTGTCAATAAATGTGTCAAAGACCCGCCTATTGTGACATATGTTAATCCATATTAAATTTGCTCGTTTCTCATTTGCCATGAGAATTTGGTTCATTTTATGAAATGTGAAAGTTGCACTCGAGCCTAGGAGTAGTTCCCAGAGCCGATTCCCCGTCCTCTTGAAGACATTGGTCTGGGCTTCACTTCCTCTGCACTGTGGTGCAATCTGCATCAGGTGTGGAAGCTGTCAGTGCTCCGAGCTGCATGCTGAGTAAAATGATTGGTTCATCTAGTCACATTGATTCCAGTCACAAGTCCTGCAGTGGTGGGGAAAAGGTTGTTATGGTCAGCCGAGGAGACAGAAAGCCTCACTGATGATATAAAACCAGACTTTCATAGGCCTGGAGCAATGCAGCTCATCCTTGTGGCTGATGCTAAAAATGTTCTTATATAAGCATGGCTTCTCATTTCCAGGTATTCCTGCATGATGACATGCTGTGCACGCCAGAAAGCTTCATCCTTAGTGGAAAGTCATTACAAAAAAAGCAAAATGGGGTGAACCTAGTGCCATGTTGCAAACCTGTTTGCGCAGAAGGGACGTATGGAATTGTATACTTAATCCAGGGTTCAGAGTGAATTCTTTTATTTGAAATTAAACATGCGATTAAGAGAATTGGTCTGGGTGTGGATGCAGGTATTCAGGGCAAGTGTAAAAACACCTCATTTTTTATTTACAGTTGATCTTGTTCTTGTTGGAACCAGCACAAATATGTGGAGGAAGCAAACAAAACAGCAGCATTGTACAAGAAACACGGGCAAGAAATTCATGTCATTTCATGTAATAAATACATTATGTATCTGGTTGCTGATGATGCACCACCAACGAGTTGCGAAGGTCAATTCATCTTTTACCATTTCACCTTGCAATGTCTTTTATGTCTTTCTTAAGAAGATAAAGTCTTCTATATCCTCATGAAGCAAGAAAAAAATTACTTTGAAAGATTAAAATGAAAAAATAAAAAATGTGTCTTGCTGCAAGTTAAATTTTTTTCTTCAATATAATACCTCTTTGTATTTAAATACATTTTTCCTGTAAATTTCCATGCAAAAATGAGGGTATTAATGCTGTGTGTTATTCTGCCCTTATGGTCGTAAGATGTGTACAGTAGCTCAACCTCTCAAAGACCAGACATGGTGTGAAGGATTTAAATTACTGTGTGACATGTTGTTGTACACAACTGCATGACAGTAATGACAGGTGGTAATATCTGGAGTTTCTCAGGACACAGTACTGATCTCTTGATGAAAGACATTAAATTCCTTATATATCATCCATAACATAATGACCACCCATCTAGTATTGATTAGACCCCACCCTTTGCCACCAGAACATTGATGCACTGTGTGTTCTGACATCGTTCTATAAGAGCAACATTAACCTTTTCAGCAGTTTGAGCTACAGCTTTTCTATTGGATCAGGTTTCGCTTTTACTCCCTTGTGCATGTGAGTCTTGACCACCCATGACCCTGTCATTGGTTCACCGGTTTTCCTTACTTGGACCACTTTTGGTCGGTCCAGTTCGACTGGTAACATCCCACAAGAACTGCAGTTTTGGAGTTGCTCTGACCCAGTCGTCTAGCCTTTAAAATTTGCTCCTTCTCACCTGGAAGTGGGTGGGATATGTTAGACAGCAATTGGTAAAAAAGATTTATATCTGTTTTTGTGAATATTGTAAATTTCTAGCCTAAATATGAATAATTTTTGAAAAGTAAAATAAGAATATTTACTTTTATTGAAATGTTCTGTTTTAAGTTTAATTGTATCCTCTAGTGTGTTTTATTTCTTAGTAGTTAAATGTTTCTTTTTCGGTCATGGGCAGCGTTTCACTGCATATCATACTGTACTGTATATGGTTGTGTACAGTATGTGACAAATGGGATTTGAATTCAAATGTATTTTTTCATTACAACTTGAAAAGACTGTCTAAGCTCAGAGAAACTGAGCTTAGTGAAACCTGAATGATGTATTTCTCCAATTTAATTGTACAGATTTATAATCTGGCTGGACGTGACTTATAGGTCAGCACTATCGCCTTCCACTTCCTGATTAGGATTCTGAATCTTGTCTCCGCTCCAAGTTTGCATGTTCTCCAAGTTTGCTTGGTAGGTTTCTGGCAGGCAGTCGGGTTTCCTTTCACTGTCCAACGAGATGTGGTGTAGACTGATTGGTGGATGATTGGGTGTGTGAGTGTGGGTGCTTGTGCCTCTCAATTAGTTGGGATCCTATCCAGGGTGTATCCTGAGTTCTTGGTTCCCAGGATATCCTCCAGTCTAGATTTATGCTCTACAAGGATTCGTATTGCATTAAAACTGGTTGTCTTTAGATTCATCGCAAACCCCATCTAAAGCCTTGTATAAACCCCATTTTTTTATAAACCCACTTTAATATGCACATAATTATCCAACTCCTACTTGTGTGTGAATTGATTGGATTTATTTAGCATTGTCAGCTGCTCTGCTAATTTGTTTTGCACTGCCCTTTGCACATGCACGTTCATGACATCATTAAGGATTATATGTATTAGTATAGGCAAGTGATGGAGAGTTTGGTGGGTTTCACTGCGAGTGTGTGGGCGACTGCATGTGTGTATATTGATTCTCCTTGAGTAAGAGGACTAAATAGATTCAGCATTAAACTGTGGTGCTCCCTAAGGGACTGGAGATGGGTTTGGTGGAGACGTGTGCCTGCCTGAGCAGTCGGTTGCTTGAGCAGCGGAGTAACTCACGCTAATGAAACAATGTAATAACCTTGAAACACACTCCCTATCTCTGGACTGACACTAAATATGCCAGTGACATGATGAAGTGGAAATGAGATAGTGATGGAGCTCTATTTCAACGTCCACTTACAGTATATAGACTTGGATTTTGACGTACAACCACATTGACTTGTCTTTTTTTCTCTTTCCATGTTTTCCAGATCCTGAGGACTACCAGCCACCGATATGGAAATCCTACTGTAAGTCCGAAACGGCTGCAGATTTTTTTGCAAAATCTCACCCCCACCCCAGGAATTTGAGTACTTGTTCATTTTGTCTCTCAAGTACATAAGCTGTTAAGCTCAAATCCACACACATGCACAGATGCAAGGTGTATACAACATGACACAACACCTATATCGCTAAGTTTCTATAGAGACCTACTGTTTTAGTTTGAAAAAAAAGCTTCTTACAGTACTTCTCGAGATGGTTCTCCTGGTAGTGAATGATAAGTGCAATATTACTACACTAACTAGATCAGTAGTAGGATTGTAACAATTTACTGTAGGCTTTCGATTTTATTCATATTTAAATAAAGTAAGGTATTGTAAAATACTGTTTATATTGCATGACAAGCTGGCACGGTGGCACAGCGGTTAGCACTGTGGCCTCATACTGCCAGGGAAGAGGGTTCGATTCCCATCTCGGGTTTGTTTGCATGTTCTCCCCATGCTTGGTGGGTTTCCTCCGGGTACTCTGATTTCCTCCCACAGTCCAAAAACTTGCAGATTAGGCCAAATTTCTCCTAGTGTTTGGACATGTAAGTCTGTGTGTGCCCTGCGATGGATTGGCACACTGTCCAGGGTGTATCCAGCCTTGTGCCCATGGTCTCCTGGTACTCCAAGCCACCAAACCTTTACTGTACAGTACATTAGATGGTTTAAAAATGTCAACTTAATCGCCCGTACACGTCTAAAAAAAGTAGCTTTCTTATTATCTCGAATGAGGAGAGGCTACAGGGATTTAAACAAAACACACTTTCCCCAAGCATTTCACAAGCGGAGGTGTTAAAACATAACCCTTGTAGAATACTATCTGAAGAAAAACAGGACTGCTTTCAGCCGGCGCCAAATCTGTAAGGTCTGGTGTTTGAGAGCTCTTTGACATCCCTGAATCTACAGTACTGATAGCTAGTGAGAAGCAGATCAAAGCATGTGGAATCGCCAGCACTAATACCAGACATCCATGCATCTGTGCTGACGTCACCTTTTTGTGTGGATCTCTAAAACTAGGCATGAGCGTGTGCAGCACATGCACGCATAGCACACTTTCTCCTGTATTCACCTTTTCCTCATTGATTCAGTCTGGGATAAAAATCACCACAGGGCTATAGAGAGCTGCATGAGTACAAATAGCTAAGAGTAGAGTAGTAAGAAGTCCAGTGCTTCAGAAACGTTGCTTGTAAATCTCACTAGTGAAAGCCACGTTTCTGACAACTGTTGCATCCAGCTGCACAAATATTGTTTCATTGTTTAAATGTGAACGGATCGTGCTGTCATACTTCAGTTATATTATTATTATATACACCTACAGAGCATTTATTAGGAACACTAATAGTAATACTGGGTTGAACCTTCTTTTTCTCTCCAAACAACCTCATTTCTTAATAACAAGGATTCCACAAGCTGTTCGAAACATTCCTTTAAGATTGTGGTCAATGTTGACATATTTTCCTAAATGCATTTGGTGCTATTACTCTCCCATTCTACCACTCCCAAACGGTGTTCTACAGTAGATGTAGAATGGATTTGGATCCGTTGACTTGGAAGGCCACTGAGAATGTTCAGACATTGAAAAAGTTCAGAGAGCTTTTTCGGAAAGGTTGAGTACACTGTGAAAAGTATTTAAAAAAAATTAAGAAAAATGGACAAGGAATAAAGTGTCTGATGGGGTTCTTAAGGGTGACAGAACTAGAAAAGATGATTTAAACTAAAAGGAAGATGAGGGAGATCAAGACAAGAAGGTGACAGTAATGAGCATAATGGATGCCAACTGGCGGTAACATCACCAGGAAGACAAGACAAGAAGAAGGCGAGGACATGTTCGTAAAATTCGTCTGAGAAGTACTCAAATAGAAAAAGTTCCCCACACTATTACACCACCTCCACCAGTCTGGACTGTTGACACAAGGCAGGTTGGGTCCATGGATTTACATTTAGGCATTTGGCAGACGCTCTTATCCAGAGCGACTTACATTTTTTTTTATCTCATTATACCTCTGAGCAGTTGAGGGTTAAGGGCCTTGCTCCAGAGCCCAACAGTGGCAACTTGGTGGTTGTGGGGTTTGAACCTGGGATCTTTCGAACCGTTGTCCAGTGCCTTAATCACTGAGCCCCTGGCCCCATGGATTCATGCTGCTAGTGCCATTTTCTGATTATAGCGTCTGCGTACCTCAGAAGAAATGAAGATCGATCAGACCCGGCTATATTATTCCAGTGTTTAACTATTCAGTTATGGTTCCTGTGCCCACTGCAGGCTTAGCTTTCTCTACATCGCTGAGAGGTGTGAGACCTGACTTGGTCTTCTGCTGTTGTAGCTCATCCACCTTAAGGTTTGATGCATTGTGCATTCTGAGATGCTTTTCTGCTTACCACTATGGATTGTTTTTTTAAGTTACTACCAGCTCAAGCCAGGCATTTTCCCACCCACACAACTGTTACTGTACTTATTGGATATTTTTTTTCTTTATTGAAACAATTTAAATAAACTCTAGAAACTGTTGTGTATGAATCCCACAAGATCAGCAATCGTAGAAATCCTTAAACCAGCCTGTGTCATACAAACAATCATGCCTTGGTCAAAATCACCAGGATCACATTTATTGCCCTGGTTGATGTAAGCATTACCCCAAGCTGCTGGGCCATATCCGTACGATTTCATGCATCGCACTGCCGCTATAGATAATTGAATGAATGAGTAGGTGTACAGATGTTCCTAATAAAGTGCTCAGTGGGCGTATCTTTTTTTTATACGCTAATACTATTGTTGAATGTTTTTAGCAATTCAAAAAGGAATCAAAATGTTCAGGCAGTGCTTGTTGAAGAGGGGTCAAAAATAAATCCCATCAAAACAACACTGTATTGTTTCATATTGAATTTTAGTAGTGTGTTTTTTTTATTACACCTTCATGACCGAAAAAATAAAACCAATCAAATTCAGTAGGCTTCATGCTTCAAATAAGGTGTATTGTGGGAAATGAGGGTGTGCGAATGGCATCTGTTTAGTGTGTTGCCATCTGGTAGTGTCAGAATAATGCTAAACCACTCTCTCTTTTTCTTGTTGAGACTTGCGTTTGTGATTGCTGTGTTCAAACTAATATAATACGTTAGCCATACTTTATAGCTTATTACAGCAGCCTGGGAAAATATTTACAGTAAAATTGGCAACAATGTTATGGGTTACCTGTTACCATAGAGACTGGGTTATTTACCTTATTATTTATCACATTAGTATATGATTTGTGAAATAGCCTTTTAATCGACGATGTCTTTTGGTTTTTGTCACTATATCACTATACAGGTAATACATTTGTCATACTTATGAAGCATCCTCCTTATTCCTGATAGCAGACTCTTCTATCCTCTTTTGTGGCCATGATGGTAGTGTGTGTATATCTCTGTATCGCTGTATTTCTAGTCTTGCCATAACCCTATCGTGATTACTGCATGTTGTCCATGATTTGCTGCTGGTCCTGAGTGTTTCTGTCAAAAATACACAGTCGGATGTCTTCCTGCTCCCCACATGGCAAATCTGCCACACGTCCCAAAGACCATGCTGCTGTCCAGGAGAACCTGTTTTCCCAATAAAGTCATCAAGGACACTTATATCTCACATCACCCTTAAGGGCCTTGGGACATCTGCTGCTGTTTTTACATCTTGATTAGTCCAACCAGTCATGCTGCTCTTATCTGTCACTGTTACTTCATAATAATAATAATATGATAATAAACTATGTCTATAGTGTTCTTTCTATACAGTACATGTGCGAGTTAAGTGTTGTACAATAAGGTAATAAAAAACTAATGTTTTTAATTGTTAAATGCATTAAAAAGAATGAAAAGGTATGAAAAAAGTATATATAAATTTAAAAACCTAATAAGCAAAAAATATAATAGATATACTGTACATACAGCTCCTGAGTCAAAAACCTGAATCCGTACAAATGGGAAACACCTGAAATGTTATAATGTGTGATCTATTGCTATAGACGTTTTTGTTGGCAGCGGTAACCATTAACCGGTGTTAACCTTACTTAAGCTAACAAATATTTTATAATTAGTCAAAAAGAAGAAACAGACATGTGAGGCAAAGCAGTAACTCTCAACCTGAAACACTGATCTGCTTTGTTCTGTGATCGACTCATTGTAAACCCAGATCCATCAGTTTTCCCTTACGGCAGTTCATTTTTTTTTTTTTGTGAATTGTAGTTTTAGTGAACGCCTAAGTGCACATACATAATCTATATCCATTTGCTTGCCTCGTTGTGCCGAAAGCATATGCTGGTGTACTTCTGAGTCCCAGCGAGGAGGATTAATGAATAAATATGCTGCGCAAGGCTCAGGGCATTCTGCAACTAAATAATCACTCTCATACAATCCGTTATGATTTATAGTCTTTTGAGTTAGAAGGAGAGAGAGTGCAAAAGGCCAGCCGACTTCTGATGTTGTGAATCCATACAGTGTTCCCTGCTTAAACATAGCACTTAGTGGTTAAGAAGAGAAGTAAGGAGGACAACGGCAGTTAGTGGCCAGTGAGACAGTGTGCACAGTACAATTGCTGGGTTGCAGGAGACAGGACACATACATTATTTGTATGCCTTATATTGTAGACTTGTACATTAATTTTCCTGCCTGCAATCAACCTTTTAGAAAATCACAGTAAATTATTGAACTTTAAATATTAAACACTCACTCATTCATTCATTCCTTATACCGCTTTTCCTGGGTCATGGGAGGCCTGGCCAATCCAGTCCAGAAGCACACACACACACACACACACACACACACACACACACACACACACAATACTGAGGGATTTGGAAATGCCAGTTAACTAAATCTGAATGTCTTTGGACTGTGCGAGGTAACCAGAGTACCAGGAGGATTACCACTGACGTTACCAAACTGTTTTTGTACCACACCACTTTTTTAGTTGTTGTGTTTTGGGGGAGTTTCTCCTTCAGTGTCCTCTTTATGAGGTGAAATACAGGCTCAGTTAAGTTAACAGTTGATGATTGACCTTTTACTTGTCCCCCTTATGTAGCCCTTTGTTGTATGTTCAGTGTGTCATTGTCATGCTGCACGATTAATTGCTTCCCAATTAGATTGGATGCATTTCCCTGTAAACTGGCAGACAGAACGTCTCTATAGACATCTGAATTTATTCTCGTTCTACCATTATGAGCTACATCATCAGTAAAGTGAGCCAGTTCCAGACGCAGCCATGCAAGCCCGAGCCATAACACGACCTCCATTGTGCTTCAGAACCTTTGGGCTCATCTCAGCATTTCCTTGTGAGGTCCAGTCTGGCTTGATGATTGGTTTGAATCTTGTGTTTCTGTCATCAAGTGATGTTGGTTTTGTTCGCTGACTTTTTTAATGTCTCGTCAGTGGTTTCTTTCTTTTTCAGGACATTTCAAATTGTTGTATTGGCTATACCCAATGCTTGGGCAATGGCCTCTTTTCTCAGCTTCAAAGTTCAAAAGTCCTCCGAGTTCAAAACATCCGCACAAATTATTCCAGACTAGATTTGCCCGCAACTTCGTTTACATGGAATTTAATTGCACTCATAAGTGTGCTTTTAAAAAAAACGAAAACACCATTCTGTTAAATTTTAGGATGAACTAATGGTTTATTTCAAGCTCAACTTTTTTACATACTGTTTTTTATTTAAATCCCAAAGTAGTATATCTTCTCTTCCTGCGGGCTGATTGTGATGAAACAAAGCTTATATGTAATCTCAAGCTCGACCAAATTCCCCATTTAATTTTTTTTTACTAGTTTCTATGTGAATCGTGCACAAACAAGACAAAAATTCCAAAAAACATTTCAATTTTATTTATTTTTTTTACAGTTTTATTATGTGTATAGCTACATAGATTAGTATTTTGATTGTTTAATCTTCCATTGATTTGGGAATAAATGTTTGATCTTTTCAGATGCTTTTAAGCTATGTTGCATACATGCATCCTTGGATGTTAAAGTGCAGAGGCAAAAGGTTGTCACGTCTGGGGTTATTATTAATGGAATAAACATCACCGTATATTGTGGCAATATAATATTGTGTAAAGATGATAAGATCATAACATTAAATCATATTATTAAGGCCCAATAAGATATTAGAACTGTTTATCACGCTGTAACAGCCCTTAACTGACATTTTTAGGATAACAACATTGTCCAATAACCAAGTCTTACAGTTGCATAAAAGTGTGTGTGTGTGTGTGTGTGTGTGTGTGTGATAGTGTACCAGCTGCAGCAGGAGGCGCTCAGGCCGAAGAGAATAACATGTCCACAGGAGGTCAGTAAAGATGCCCGCTGTTATACTTTATGTTTCCTTATGCTGCATAGTGATGTTCATAAATCACTTCTCTGTAAAATCCTACCTGTATTATAGCCTATAAACCTTACAATACGAAGCGGTTACTGAGCATAAACTGGATTTGTATAGACTTGCCTGTGTAAGATAAGATTAAGGAGAGTGTATACTGGGACACATAAACCTGTTTGTCTTCACCAGTTCAGTTATTCTCTTTTGTTTTTCTTTTGGTTTATTTTCCAGCTCAAGAGCAGGCCCAAGTACTATGGCAGAGAGTGAGTCTGTCATTTTATTATATTTACTTTGCATATCTCTTTTTCAGTCTGACATGTTGAGGGCGGGTGAGACTCATTTGCTATAAGTGGAATTCGATGTCTTGCACAAGTCTGAATGTGTGGGTGTTAATATGAGGAAAAATGAATAAGAGGATATGGAGCCGCGGCTGATGAACAATTATTTTAATATTATTAGATTCTGGTGGACGTTTTTGATCATAAATAAATTAGTTTTGGACCAAATACTGTAATAATATATATATATATATATATATATATATATATATATATATATATATATATTTTTTTTTTTTATTTTTTTTTTTTTTAAACTGTTAAACAGCATGCCAAAAGCATGAAAGCTGTAATTGCAAATCTGGTTTATTTCACCAAACACTTATTTCTTAATGTTTTTTAGCTAAAGCATTACCACAATTTGTTTTAAAAAATTATTTGTATTTTGTTTTATTTGAACTCTGCAAATACTGCGTGACCTATTATTATTATTATTATTTTTCCGATTTTCTCCCAAAATTTTTAGTCATGTCCAATTCCTCCTCGTCACTAGGGGGCTCCCACATTAAGCTACTACTACCACCCAGTAGCGAGGGCCGAAGACTATCACGTGTTTCCTCTGAACCACGTGACGCCAGCCGACCGCATTTTTTCGAACTGCTCGCGCACGCACCATTGGAGTGTAACACACTCGGAGGACAGCACTATCTGCTCCTTTCTTTACAGACGCCCCTGATTGGCTGTAGAACCATGATTAATGTGGGAGCACTAAATACCTCTCAGTCCCTCCCCTCTGAGAGAGCTCAGCCAATCAGCTCTCTCTAGACCTCCGGCTGCGAAAGGTCACATCATCACCCAGGGATCGAACTCGCGATCTCTGGATGATATATATTGTCAGCAGTTCAAAATTTCCAAAATGAAACAAAACTGTTTATTTTACCAATACATAAAAACATAAGAAACTGATTATTTTGCAGAGGTCTCTTATTTTTTTCCAGAGCTCTCCCTCTTTCTTTGTATATACTGTATATGTTTTATGTATAAGTATTTTATGTTATATAATTCAAGACACTAAATACATTACTCTAAAAGTGGTCAGGGACAGGGACCGGCCTGAAAATGAGAGCCAAAAACTAATAATAATGAGGGACAAAAATGTCCTTCAATAAGCCTGGAGATCTATTGCTCAAGACTGCATTAAAGATACAATAAATTCTGGCTCTTTGAAAACAGAAGAAACGACTGCATAAAAACACAACCCCCATTGTTCTGCTGCATGCCACATCTGCTTCATTTTGACATTTGCATAAACTTTTTAGAAATTCAGTCAGTTCAGACACTTCCAGTCTCTGCTGTATATTGCAGCTACTGTATATGTATAAGGTTTCAGTGTACAGCAATGTGATTACTGTGTAAACTGTAGCTGCACCACACAGTTTTTATTTTAAATATGTAGTTTTAATAAATTAAAGTTAATGACACTTGATCTTGCGTTCAGTAACTGCATCAAGCCATTGGCCCACTGACATCACCAAACCGTTGCATTCTTCTTTCCTGGTGCTTTTACAAGTTTGTACCACAGCTTTTTTTTTTTAAAGTTGTTTTGTTGTCAATAAAGATTAGCGAGCCTGTTCCAGAAGAAGCAAGCCCATGCCATGATACTACTCCATGACTCCATTGTGCTTCCAGAACTTTTGTGGCTCGTCTCAGTATTTATTTTTGAGGTCCAGTCTAGTTTAATGATGCACTAACCCAGAATAAACACAAATGTGTGTTTCGTATATTGTCCCATTGTGTAACGTCAGTGACCTCTATCGTTTCACCACCATAGTTCATGTGAATTAAGGTTCAGTGATATGCACTGAGACAATGGTACTGTTACAATGGGAAAGTTCAATTTAATCAGCAATTCAGATTAAGATCGCTCATCATGGTACAAGTCAGTGCTTTCCCATGAGTTGGGAATAATTGTGGAACAAGAGATAGAAGTTGTTGGAATTTGGCTGAGGAAAGACGTTTATTGTGGTTTATAAATAGTGTTTGTATGGTAAATTTTGAGCGACTCCCACATCTACATCACATGTCAATCAGTCAGTCAATTCAAATGTTTCATATATCTGTACAAGGATAGTGGCCTTAAAAATGCTTTTGACTCAAATTAGTTTGTAACAAGTGTGTGTTAGCAATTGACCATATGTGTGTGTGTGTGTGTGTGTATATGTAAGGAAATGTGAATGTGTTGGGCTTGATGATTTTTGGTGCAGGTTCCATGGGCTTATTTCTAGAGAGCAGGCGGATGAGCTTCTGGGTGGCGCCGAGGGGGCTTACCTTATCAGAGAGAGCCAGCGGCAACCTGGAACTTTTACACTCGCATTGAGGTATGTGCTCACACAAACACACCAGCAAACAGATGTGCACAAAGATATATTTTTATTGAGATAAAGGAATAGATATGTGCACCCAAATGCGGTATATACTGTACATTCACTAATGACTGTACATGCTCTCATTTACAGTACCAGTGTGTCTCATTTATCAAGCTGAGTTCAAACAGATTTATTTTATAATTAGTTATTTGGAGCATTTACGCAAGAACAGTGATATTTATTAACTTAAGTCATTTCATCTTCTTTCTTTGTCTTTTGCCTGCTCCCTTTTAGGGGTCGCCATAGCGAATCATCTGCCTCCACCTAACCCTATCCTCTGCATCCTCTTCTCTCACACCAACTAACTTCATGTCCTCTCTCACTGCATCCATAAATCTCCTCTTTGGTCTTCCTCTAGACCTCCTGCCTGGCAGCTCAAACCTCAGCATCCTTCTACCGATAAAATTTACCATCTCTCCTCTGAACATGACCAAACCACCTCAATCTGGCCTCTCTGACTTTATCTTCAAAACTCTGATGAACTCATTCTTGATCCTATCTAGCCTTGTCACTCCCAAGGAGAACCTCAACATCTTCAACTCTGCTACCTCTAGCTCTGCCTCCTGTCTTTTCTTCAGTGCCACTGTCTCTAAGCCATAGAGCATTGCTGGTCTCACCACTGTCCTGTACACCTTTCCTTTTATTCTCGCTGATACTCTTTTATCGCACAACACACCTGACACTTTTCTCCACCTATTCCAACCTGTCTGAACCCGCCTCTTCACCTCCTTTCCACACTCTCCGTTGCTCTGGACCGTTGACCCTAAGTACTTAAAATCCTGCTCCCTGTATCCTCACCGTTCCTCTTGGGTTTCTCTCATTCATACACATGTACTTCGTCTTACTGCGGCTAACCTTCATTTCTTTGCTTTCCAGAGCATACCTCCCCCTCTCCAAATTTTCTTCCCCCTATATTTATATATTTATATTATATGACATGAGAGAACACAGAACTATACATTCAGAAAAGCAAAACTAGTCATTCACTTGTAGCAAAATAGCTTTCTCCTTTTTCTTTTCTTTTACAGTTTACTGATCATTTTATGCTTACAGCCGTTTATATACTTTTCACTTATCAACATACACACTCGAGTACAAGGAACTATTTTAGTTAGCATTAGCTTCTAGCTTGATAAATGACAAATATATTTTTACTTTGTACTTGGAAATATGACCCCATAAATGTATTTTATGTATTCATATGTGTTCATAGTCATGACTGATCTCGTAAAAGATCTCATAAGGATGCATTTTATGATAAACATTGTCATAAATTATATGATTTAAAAATAAAAAAGAAGTATTCAGACACCACAAATTTCCATCAATACGGCGTCGCAAAGCTGTTGTTGGCAATTACAGCTTACAGGCATCCACGGTAAAAAGTAATTAGCTTTTTTTTAACAGCATTGAAGCTCAATTTTGGATAATTTCTCGTGCTACGTTGTCTTCAATTCCCCAGGGTTATAAGGGTCCCTTTGCTGGTCTCGCATTCGTAAAATCCTCCATGCAATTTCAATGGGATTCAAGTCAGGAGATTTGCTTGGCTAACGAAAAGCTTTATGTTTTATTTTAGCTGTATGCCTGGTGCTGTGCTGATATTCAACGTCCCTGCTTGTGTTTATTGCTTATAAAGTGAAAATAAGATAACATTTATTAAGTATCTTAAAGTAGAATCATGTCAACTGGACTTGAGCTGACATGACACAAATAAATGGTGCAGTGGTGGTTCAGTCGGTTAAGGCTGTGGGTTACTGGCCCTTAACCCTATCTGCTCCAGGGGCTCTGTAAGCTGGCTGACCCTGCGCTCTGACCCCAGTTTCCTAATTGGGATATGCGAAGAAGACATTTTACTGTGCTGTAAAGTTCATGTGACAAATAATTGAATATTCTTCTATTCTAAAGAAATTGCTATCAGTTTTACATTTGATGCTAATCTTTCTTTATGCTTATGGATACATTTTTTTGTTATATTTATATAACAGTACAAAGTCAAAAGACAGTACAAAGTCAAAAGACATTATCTGTGTACATTTGATGTGGACATACAGTATGCACTGGAAGCATGATAAATAACAAACATGTCTGAATATGTGTTCCTCTTTTCCATTGCAACAGTAAAAGAGCAAAGATAGAAAAGACAATGGATAATGTCCTACCCCATACACTGTTCTTATGTGGTTTTAAGCCATGTTAGAACAGTGGAGCGATACAGTACACATTAGTTCTGGTTAACTGCAGTAAGAGCTCCATTAAAGGGTTTTTCAAATGAGTGCTTTTGTTAATGTATAATTACAGAATAAACAAATTATACTACACAATAATTGGATAAACACTGAAAAAAAAAAACATTTTCCTTCTTCAAAAGTTTATCCACCCCTTTTCTTTCACTCTGACTTTTAGATTTGGAAGCCAGACTCTAAACTACAGGCTGTTCTATGATGGCAAGCACTTTGTGGGTGAGAAGCGGTTTGAGTCGGTGCATGACCTGGTCACAGACGGCCTCATAACTCTCTACATCGAGACCAAAGCAGCTGAGTACATTGCCAAGATGACCACCAACCCCATCTACCAGCATGTGGGCTATACGGCATTACTGCGAGACAAGATGACCCAGCGCCTGAGCCGAACTCGGTCCGAGCCCAAGAAAGTCACCTTCCAACAGGATGACAAGGTGAGCTGTACAGTCCAGAAATATTGGCACCATTTGCATTCCAATATAAGACATTAAATGACATTTATATTGATACTCCTGCATAGTACTGGGAGTATGTAGTTCTCTACAGCACCATCTCAATACAGTTTCTTCCCAGATAAAGTTTCTGTTCTAAACTGATAACTATATGGTTACTAATGTAGTTTTTAGTTGTCATAATTGGACTTTCTGTGGATGCTGTCATGTTGCAAGAGAACAAACTTTTATGTTTAAAAGGGCTTGATTAATTACATTAAAGCGTGTGATAGAGTTTCCCAGAAGGCAGGATATTCTTGTTTTTTCTGAGCAGCTCTGATGGAAGATAATGGTAGCAAATATGCCAGTCTCTCTTCCATCTCTCAAAGTTCAGAATTTCCGACAGATTTGTTGACAGATGAGTGTGAAGAGAATCTGTCAAAAATCAGTCATGCACAGTTTTCTGTATGAATATATTATTAGATACTTTACAAGCATTTACTTTTATTTATTTATTTATTTATTTATTTTACATATTTTTATTATTATAAAAAATAATAATATGGTATATGCAAAAGTTCACCTTAACAGTTTACACCATTCTTCATATTGGTCAAATTTTTGACTTGTTAGGCTCTTGAGTCAATATACGGTTGTGCACATGCAAATTTACATAAGTTACAGCACCTGATTTTCTTGTATTAAATTATTTCCCAAATGACACTTTTCTCAACGAAAACTGTTCTCAACGAATGCTGAGTTTACTTTCCTAATGAATGACAGATTTCTTGACGCTTTGTTGCTCATTGATTTGGTGACTGTTTCCTTCCAGTGGCCATTAGGGGGCAAGAAAAAAAACAACATGACAGAAGCAAAGTGCTGAGTTTTAAAGAAGAGAACTTAATCATAATGAGTTCCAAAGTTAAATCTTCTTCTGCAACTGGCTTTATAATATGAGTTAAATTCTAACTTTTAATTGCAAACAAGCAAAACATGGTATTTGTGCTAAAAAGTGTCTTGCCTCGGTGAAAAAGTAAGTTTTCCAGTAGGATAATATAGCAAAATTTTTCATAATACTTGAAGCTTTTAATCTCCTAATACATGCTTAGTTTTCCTTAAATTAATTAATTTAAGCAACAATTTTTACAGTTTTCTGTAAAATTTTTTTTACTCTTTCTTCCTTATCAGTTGACTTTGAGCAGAAAAAGCAGCTTAACACCAGGTCATGTAATAGGGTTGCTGCCCAAGGACCATGGGAGCTGTAGTTGGCAACTTCTGACATATGTTTAGAAGACCCTAAGAATTATTGACCTATTTGCTGTATACTGATAGGTGTAATCATTGCAGTCAGTGCTTGGAGTGACATTAATACACTATTTATTAGAGCTATCTTTAGTACTCATTTAGGACATTGTGGGTTGTTTGTTATTTCGTTGCTTATATTTGAATATTGCATGATTTATGACTTATTTTTCCAGTGATGTTTTATTGAGAGAGAGAGAAAGAGAAACTAGTCTGCATTCGATTTGCTCTATTGAGAGCATTGCTGTGACACACTCTTCCTGTGCATAATTGGCTACTCCAGAATAAAGCACAACTCTCCCGGAGAAGCACGTCACCAGTAGACATCAAAGGCATCAACAACGCCAGCTCACTCACTTCTCATTTGAAAAGTAGGACAGAATTGTAATTGTACTTCAGGTTCTAAAATGTCAGCTACATGTGAGTATTTGGTCTCGCATGTTTGCTTGCCAGCCGTTTTAATAGAAACTTGCATACTTACCAATCATGTGGCTGCAGCTCAATGGACACACTTTTGCAATTACCGGCTTAAGAGTTTCAGTTCATGTTGACAGTTTATCAAATATCAGAATGGGGAAAATACACCGATCAGCAATCAATTAAAAACTACAGTATTAACATTGAAAATATCTAGGTTTCAGGTTTCTTTGGTTGCTGTAGGGTAGAGTCTCCGTGGTGCGGATTTGTTTGTCTGGCACATTCCATGGATGCTTGGTTGGATTGAGATCTGGGGAATTTAGGGGCTGGGTCAACAACCGTAAACTCTTTGCCTGCTGAGCCCCTTGTGCCACGGGCTGTGGTAAACTGAATGTTCTGATACCTTTCTGTCATGGCCGGCTTTTTTTTTTTTTGTCGCTTTATACGGCAATGGTTTTCTGTGGGATCAGACCAAACGGTCTGGCCTTTATGCCACGTGGGCATGGGTGAGCCATGGATGCCCATGATCAGTGTTCCAATGGCTCTATTTTGTATAAACACATGAGACTAAAGACCATCATAAGTGTAGCCCTTCTATAGTACCACAATAATAATCACACAGTCACTGAGATCACATTTTTCCTCTTTCTTATATTTGATGTGAACATTAATGAAGCCTAAATCTGCATTTGAATGATTTTTTGCAGTACATTGCACTGCTGTCACGTGATTAGTGCAGGTGTACAGGTGCTCCTACAAAAGTGGATTTCTTGTTGATTTTGTGTAACAGTGCTGCAGCTAAACTGGACATTTTTTGCAGTAGTACAATGCAGTTTTTTTGCATCCTCTGGCTATGAGAGATGAGAAATTCAAATGAAATTCTTCTCTTCTGAATTGCGGCAAGGCCATGTATAATCAGTGAGTTTTTGCTGTTTACTTACCACTTTAATCTCTGAACACAGCATATGCACAGCTCTGGAGCATTTCCCTAAGCCTGATGAATAAAACATTTCTCCTATGCCCTGGATCCTTTGAATGAAAAACCCTAAAGAAAAGCAATTATATCCAAATGCAAGTGCTCTGATTGTAACTTTAGAACATGTAGTTTAATGAATCAGTGGTGATAGCTACTATATAACGGTATACTATACACTCACCTAAAGGATTATTAGGAACGCCTGTTCAATTTCTCATTAATGCAATTTTCTAATCAACCAATCACATGGCAGTTGCTTCAATGCATTTAGGGGTGTGGTCCTGGTCAAGACAATCTCCTGAATTCCAAACTGAATGACAGAATGGGAAAGAAAGATGATTTAAGCAATTTTGAGCGTGGCATGGTTGTTGGTGCCAGACAGGCCGGTCTGAGTATTTCACAATCTGCTCAGTTACTGGGATTTTCACACACAACCATTTCTAGGGTTTACAAAGAATGGTGTGAAAAGGTAAAAACATCCAGTATGCGGCAGTCCTGTGGGCGAAAATGCCTTGTTGATACTAGAGGTCAGAGGAGAATGGGCCGACTGATTCAAGCTGATAGAAGAGCAACTTTGACTGAAATAACCACTCGTTACAACAGAGTTATGCAGCAAAGCATTTGTAAAGCCACAACACGCACAACCTTGAGGCGGATGGGCTACAACAGCAGAAAACCCCACCAAGTACCACTCATCTCCACTACAAATAGGAAAAAGAGGTTACAATTTGCACAAGCTCACCAAAATTAGACAGTTGAAGACTGTTGCCTGGTCTGATGAGTCTCGATTTCTGTTGAGACGTTCAAATGGTAGAGTCAGAATTTGGCGTCAACAGAATGAGAACATGGATCCATCATGCTTTGTTACCACTGTGCAGGCTGCTGGTGGTGTAATGTTGTGGGAGATGTTTTCTTGGCCTCTTAGTGCCAATTGGGCAGCGTTTAAACGCCACGGGCTACCTGAGCATTGTTTCTGACCATGTCCATTCCTTTATGACCACCATGTACCCATCCTCTGATGGCTACTTCCAGCAGGATAATGCACCATGTCACAAAGCTCGAATCATTTCAAATTGGTTTCATTGAACATGACAATGAGTTCACTGTACTAAAATGGCCCCCACAATCACCAGATCTCAACCCAATAGAGCATCTTTGGGATGTGGTGAAAAGGTGGTCAAACACCGTATTAGTATGGTGTTCCTAATAATTCTTTAGGTGAGTGTATGTATGCCTTATACAATACATATATACTAGATATCTGTTTAATTGTAAGTTTGACTACAGTGCTGAGTGTTAATGTGGAAAAACTTTTTCAGGTTTATTAAACTAAAAGTATGTTGAATTTTGTCTTTTAATATATAGTCATTGATCATAATTGGTCAGCAGTTTACCTGGGGAAAATCATGAGGCAATATTAAGGAAATCCATTAATATAATTAACTCATAATTACTCATAAATCTCTCTTTAGTGTATAATTAAATATACCTGTAAACGGTATGATAACATATGGCTTTTCTGTACTATCGGAACATGGTTAGGACGTAAATGGTGGGGTAATTAGTTGCATCAGCACATTTTCATTATAACCACAAGTGGATTTAGTGGCTTGAATATGAATTTTACAATTTAAGAAAAATTATATCACCATAGTAATTTGAATACAATTATTTATGACAAAAAAACAACACATTATGTTTTAAAATCTGTATCTAATAAGTCTTGATCCTGACATTTAGTTCAAAAGATCTTTTATAGCTGATCATGAGCAGTTTCCATTGGATTATACTGAGTGCGATAGTGATTCCATGCACCAGAGGTCAGCATGAACACAAATGTTACTATATGTGAACGAAAAATAAGGACTAGAAAGCATGTGGCAACATTGCCCAGTTTTAAAGAATTAGCATGTCCTTCATGGTCCTAAACCCTAAAGTGATTACTTTTCAGGGACAACCCACATGTATTTTAGGCAGCTGGCTATAATAGATAATACTGTAGTTAGTTATGCCAACTAGGTGATTAAATAAGAACTAAATGATAGATTAAAGAACTTGGACAATACATTTTTATATACAGTTTATGCTATGGGGTAAACTGTAATACCAGGGGTCCTTCACTGCTATATTATTATTATAACTATGTCTTATGTTCCAATCTGTATTGTGACTCTATGGGTATCACAATTTTATAAATATCATATATATATTTTTTTTATTTATTACAATTTAAACCAAATGTAGCAAATACAGTATGGTTGCTCCAACCACACGGAATGTCTGCCAATGTGTGAATAGTTTTACTACCTGTAGGATTATAGGAAAACTACAACATTTTACCATCTCAAATGTAAACATATATAAATATATATATATTTTAAAAAATCTATAAAAAAAAAATGAAGTACATATAAAAAATAAATGAATGTGTCATCAGAGTCACTCAAAGTCATTTGACCCACAAAAGTATCACGACATGTAACTGAATCTATTTTTCTCTAGTTTATTCTCTGCTATAAGCATTAAGCATTTGGCAGCTTGATAGCCAACGTCAATTTTGATAGCCAATCAATGTATGTTGATTACACTGTCTATCAATGTAACTGTGGTGCCAATTTAGCAGTTAATTTTGTGGCTCCACTTACTTGTACAATCTTTTATTGCCTCATTGACTTTCTGTCAGGGCACATGTTCTTCTTTTAGGGAACCTCACATGCTTATCCTTATTCTGGCCTTTAAATTGCACGGCTAATTTATCTCTCCAAGTTGAAAACTGGATGCAATTAAGTTATTGAAGCCCTTTGCATTTCTGAGAGACTGCTTAATTACCTGCACTGAGGAATTAAGGATTTCACAAAACTTAGGGTTCTCGTTTTAATGTAGCCTGTCACAGTTTATTTAACATATACAGTATTATATGAACTATCAGTTTAAACATTCTTAAATCTATGAATTATTATTTATAGTGACAGCCTGTATAGTAGATGTATGATATATTTGGGTATTTTACTATTTTACTGCTACAGACCCATGCATGTAAAGATGCTCTGATTTTATGTTTTCTGATTTTAAGGCAATGACAGCGTTTAAAAGGCAACATGCATTTCTAAGCTACACTGGTATTACTGTATATTGTTTGTGCTGTGCCTATTTTCTGTATCTCTATTGCTCCACATAGAAACACTTTTGTACACTTGTGTATTTTTATTTTATCCCACAATGCCCTGGTTTTTCTCATATACTCAGCTGCTGTGTTTAGTCTCTGTATCGTGACTAGAGGGAATGGAGTAATCTCTGAAAAGGGATCAGTCCTCTTTGTCCCTCACTGCCACTTCTTCTATCAGCGTTCATTAAGAGACAAGAAGCTGTGTGCCCACGGACAGAAAGTGCAATGCTTCTACTTTTTCTTCCTTAAAGCCAATTTACACGAAAATCTCCTGTCTTTTCATCTCTCATCTCATCTCTTAAATTCTTTTTCCACTGATTCCTGTCTGTGTGAGTTTCCTCTGCGTTCTCCAGTTTCTTCCCACCCCTTAAAAACATGGATAGGTAATGATGGGTGTAAATGAGTGTGTGATTGTGTGTGCCTGTCCAAAGAAATATTTTATGTCTACAAGGTGTCCGAAAGATGTCATTTACATTCCATGACCAGCCATTTGAGGAATAATGTGTTTGCTCAGATGGTGCCTTTTCCACAAATAGGTCAGGACCTCCAAAAGATCTCTTGATGAAATTCAGAAAAGCTTTTTTGTTTTTGTTTTTTTCTTTTATGATGCAGATTTTGAATTATAAATTCAAAAGATTTGCACAGATTTACAGAATTTTAGTTTGGGCAGAGACAGATACTACAATTTAATAATTACAAATATATTGATTTTTAGTATTTCTGTTCAATGATGCACGGCTAAGCATAAATTATATTAACGTTCCCCATGTTCAAGGTAAATTTCAAATAAAGCAGCAATTTATAAACTCATTTTATCAGTAATGATGTTTTTTTATATAGTCATCTGTTGTGCTTTAGAAACTTTAGTAGAAATGCTAGTTTAACATTAGGTAAAAAGTTAGATTTAATGGATTCATTTTCATCATGTGGAGAAGGTTATCATGTGGAGTATGGATTAAAAATTAGAAAAATTAATAGGCCTTTTGCTGGGAGAAGTTGAATTAATATCAAGCAATTGTATTCTCCTTTCTATGTCCTTAATTTTCTGGTAACCAGAATTTAATTTAGTTTTGTTTGTGCACATGTAAACAAACAGAGTATGACAGGTCTAGAGCATTCGAGCAGAGGCAGAGGGGGGAATACAGAGAATGTTTTAATTGTTTTTCTTTTTGCTACAAAACAAAACAAAAAGCCAAATAAGCATATTTATTATTTAAAAATGTGATCTGCAAATTGTAATTTAAACTACATACAAGTCATGGCAGAATTGTAAAGTAGGGCACGCTGTTTTTTCCGAGCAAATGTGTAATTTTTAGTCCATACGGTTACACATATATGAGTCTGTATGAGTCTGTACGCTGTCTGTGATTCCAGGGAGCGTGTGAGTCGTAAGGGCGTGACCTGATCCACTGAATGCACACTACCTTGCATGCGTAACTTACAGACACAAAGACACGAAGAATGTATCCAATATAAACTGCAAAGCCAACAGCACTCCTGTGTTACTTTTACGTATATCAGAGGAACTGTAGAATGCTGTGGAATGTCAGGTTTAATGTGTGTATTTAAAGAATTGTAGAGTGTATGATATTAGTTTTTTCAAAGTGGTCCAAAATTATTTTTACCGCGTGTGTCCACTCTACAAACCCATTATAATTATTTTTGCCCTCATTTTATTGTCCTTTGTGCAGGGGTGAATTCTTTTTGATCAATATGATTTTTATTAGGGTTTTTAGAGCCCTTTGACATGGCCTGTCTCGTTTTACAATCGTACCCACAACACAAGTCAGCTAAAAGTCATTTCATTGCAATTGGGAGACACGGACAAACATTTCGAAGAGTTTTGTGGTGAAGCGTGCAAATTCAGGGCAATAAGGCTACCGGTCCTGAATCAGAAAAAAAGGGAATTTGGGGAAAACCATTGGCTGGATCCTTTAGAAAAGTATTAACTATCGCAGCAGGGAGGAGGGATCGCGCATCATCGCACTCTATCACTATACAGTATATTCATAAACAAATATATGTTTTAAGCTAATTCTTATAGGAAGCTCTATGTCTCTGGGAGGTCCTGGCTTTCTCATGGAAAACATGTCTAATAATTCTTTACTGTCTACTTAGCTCCCTCTACTTACCTAGACATTTGAATTTAAGGTCACTTTAGATGTAGTATTTACTGAGTCATGCCTTGTGATGGAATGACATCTAGTCTATTGCAATCCTAACCAGTATGGATATTAAGAGTTCCCTTTCAGTCGATTCACTCGGTACAACACATATAGTATGGGATATCACGCCCTCTCGTGTCCTGGCTGAAGCCACCTTTATTCACGCCGTAAAGGCAGGCAAACCTGTGGTGACGTAGGTGTAGCCCCGCCTACACCTATAAACCATCGTCGCCACGGTTGACCCTCAGTTCTTACGCTCTTCACCTCGCTGTGAACACCTTTTCCGTAGAGTTTTCTAGGTGCTGCTAGTAAACTCTACGTTTTACGTTGAAAGACTGCGCTTAAAATCAGCTTAACTGCTCTTGTTGGCGTTAGCGACAACAGCCTCATTTTGGTGAGTCGTCTACCCGCGGGGCGCTGACTTTTAAGTTTCCTGACAGTCAGAACATTAGCAACATCTCAGTTAGTTGGCTTCTGTTTAGCTGTGCTAACAGCGCTAGCTAAGATGAGCATGCAAGCTAATGTAGCTAAGAAGAGGTCCGCTGTTCGCCCCTGTCCTCAGGAGTGCGGCTTCTCCTTGCACGAGAAGGACCAGCACGAAGCGTGCCCCGTCTGTCTGGGGATTCTCCATGCTAGGAGAGCTCTAGCTGAGCCAGAGTCATGTGAGCTTTGTCGCCAGCTCCGGCGTTCAACGCTGGAAAGACGGGTCACGTTCGTGGAAAGGACCCTGGGGAGAAATACAGTCGCTCAGCAGGACCCCCTCCTTTCCGAATCAGCAGTCCCAGCTTCGCCTGTGTCTGCTGACGAGGAATTTCCGTCAGAAGTCCCCGCACCTAGCTGGGCGGACCAGATGGAGTATCTCGAGGGTTCGGAGGACCGTGGGCTCTCCTACAGCGCTGGCCAGCAGCCAGGCACCGAGCAGCATGCTTTCGAGGACGATGACGTGCTCGACATCGGCCTAGAGATACATGGCTTGTCGGAGGACGAGCATGAAATTGTGCCGCCTGCTCAGAGCTCCGCTGCTACTGCGTTAACCGCTCGGGACGACACTTCATTTTTTGCTCTCTACCGCCGAGCGGCTGAGAAGCTGGAGGTGGAGTGGCCCTCCCCGCAGCCGGCTCAAAAACCGTCAAGGTTCGCGGGATTTTTTCTTCCTCCTGAACCGACAACAGTTAAGAACTGCTTGCCCATGTTTCCCGACTTTGTCGGCGAATTAACGTCGTCATGGAGCAAGCCGCTGTCGACCCGTGTATCAGTGCCCGGTTACGGACAATATTTGGAATTAGACGGAGCTGAGAAGGCAGGACTAGTTAGCCCACCGCCAATGGAGCCATCTTTGGCTGCTTATTTGGCACCCTCGCACAATCATGGAGTGTCTGGACCTACTCTCCTTCCGTCTAAACATTGTAGATTCTCCTCTGCCCAGCTGGAGAAGATTTATCGCGCTCAAGCGGGCACTGCTCGTGCGCTCAATTCCGCTACGCTGCTTCAAACATATCAGGCAATGTGTTTGGCAGAGCTCGGCTCACTGGTGCCTCAGGAGAGCCCGTTCTGTGCGCTGCTTAACGAGGTCAGGACAGCGACAGACTACATTTTGCGCATGTCTCGTTGTGCGGCTCTTTCCCTCGGAAGAGGGATGGCGAGCGCAGTAGTAGCACAGAGGCATTTATGGCTCACGCTCTCTGACATTCCTGATAGAGACAGGGCTGTCTACTTGGACGAACCGCTGTCTGCTGAGGGTTTGTTCGGCCAGTCACTCGATGCCATTCAGGCAAAGTTTGACTTCAGAAGGAAACAGGCCGAAGCGTTGCGAGACATTATTCCGCGACGAGAGGTGAAGCCCAAACAGGCTCGAAGTATGACCACTCCGCGACCACCTCATAAGAGACCACCGCCGGCAGCTAGCTCGAGCTCTCGACCGGTGAAACAACAGCCTCCCAGGCAAAACCCACGGCAGTCGGCCTGGGGTATGGGCCCCCCACCAGGCGTCCGAAAGGATTCAGCGACTAGGAGGAAGAATCCTCACTCCTCCTAGCTCAGATTTTAAAGAGAGAGGAGCTCTGGCAGCAGGGAGACACTGCTTCTCCTCTCTCAATGCCGCCCAAGAGGCCGCTACGTTATGTTCAGGAAATCAGTCCCAAACGGCGCTGCACTTCCCTAACACAGTCTCCCAAGCACAATCCCCCCCCCTCACACACAAGTGTTTATGTTCGAGTTATGAACCCCAGTTGGGGCGTGTTAAAAAGTTCTCAGGGACTTACAGCAAGTACCCTCGATGTTTGCAGTGTGATTGCCCCAAAAATGGTGCATTTTGTAAATCATGTGAATGTTACATTATTGAAACCAATAAAGAATTTTCCTGTTTACAATGTTGCAAAACAAAAAAGCCCAGTGCCATCGATGAGGCTGCACTCTGGCGAAACGCCAGGGGGCAGCAGACCCCTTTCAGAAACCAATGCGGGCCGGTTGGCGTCCCACGTTCTCGAGTGGCGCGCATGCGCAGTCTCGACATGGGTGCAAAACACAGTCGCTATGGGATACCGACTGCAGTTTCGCGTAAAGCCACCGCGCTTCTCTTCCATAATCAACACCGAGGTGTCGGACGACGCCGCAGCGGTGCTTCGGGAAGAGATAAATTCTCTTCTGAGCAAAAGGGCGATTCAAGTGGTGCCTCCTTCGGAAGCGAACTCAGGTTGGTACAGCCGGTATTTTGTCGTTCCGAAGAGGGGGGGAGGACTGCGTCCTATTTTGGATCTGAGAATATTGAACACGTTTCTAAGAACGTACAAGTTCAAAATGCTTACTCTGAGGCAACTGCTAAATGCAATAGGCCCGGGAGATTGGTTCACTACGATCGATCTCACAGATGCTTATTTTCATATAGCGATCTTTCCGCGCCACAGAAAGTTTCTGAGGTTTGCATTCGAGGGCGTGGCCTACGAGTACCTAGTGCTGCCGTTCGGCCTGTCACTAGCTCCCCGAACGTTCACGAAGTGCGCCGAGGCGGCGCTGTCTCCTCTTCGGGAGAAAGGCATTCGCATATTAGCCTATTTAGACGACTGGGCACTGATAGCGAGCTCAAGCGAGCAGGCAGAGAAACAGACAGCACTAGTTCTGTCTCACATTCAGACTTTAGGGTTCTCAGTAAATATGCAGAAAAGCTCACTGATTCCGAGTCAACAGTGTTCATTCCTGGGTCTGGAGATATGCTCCGTTACCAGCCGAGCACGTCTCTCAGAGCACAGAATAGCCGCGTTTCAGCGCTGCCTTGCTCTGTTTCAGTTGCAACACAAACTTCGTTTCCGAGTGTTTTTACAACTAATGGGAATGATGGCGTCTATGATCACTGTGGTGCCTCTCGGGCTGTTGAACATGCGTGCGTTTCAGCGCTGGGTGCGCTCTCACCGCCTATGTGCGGCGCGCCACCTCAACAGGAGGCTGACGGTGACACCGTCATGCATGTCAGCCCTTCTGCCCTGGAGGGAACCCAGGCTATTACGTCAGGGCTCTCCGATAGGCAGGGTATCGTTTCGCAAAGTGGTGTCAACAGATGCCTCCCTCAGCGGCTGGGGCGCTCTGTGCGACGGCTCCGCGATCAGGGGGGCGTGGTCACAGAAACAACGCAGGCTTCACATCAACTATTTGGAGCTGTTAGCAGTGTTCTTAGCCCTGAGTCATTTTCGTCTGGCTTTAACAGGCCATCATGTTCTAATCAGGACAGACAATACAACAGTGGTGTCGTATATAAACAGACAAGGGGGGACTCGTTCACTTCCCCTGCTGAAACTCTCTCATTCTCTATTGCTATGGTCCAGTGTTCATCTTCTGTCACTCAGGGCCACTCACATTCCAGGGCACCTGAATTTGGGGGCGGACCTTCTATCCAGAGGGGGCCCGCTTGTGAGGGAATGGAGATTACACCCATGGGTGGTAGCTCAGATCTGGGAGCGCTTCGGCAGGGCAGCAGTGGATCTTTTTGCATCCAAAGAAAATGCTCACTGCCCACTATTCTTCTCCATAACGGATCGCAATGCCCCACTGGGGATCGATGCGCTGGCACACTCATGGCCCCCAGCTCTATTGTATGCTTTCCCTCCGGTAGAACTGATTCTGCCTGTCACAGAGAGGGTACGTCAGCAGGGCCTGTCACTAATCCTGGTGGCACCTCATTGGCCGGCGAAGTTGTGGTACGCAGAGATAGTCAGCCTGCTAGCAGCAGAACCATGGAAACTTCCTCTCCTCAGGGACCTTCTGTCTCAGGCAGGGGGAGAGGTAGTGCACCCGCGTCCCGAGCTGTGGAACTTGCACGCTTACCTGTTGAAAGGTCCAATTTGTTAGCAAAAGGGCTTCCCCCGAATGTGATTGAGACAATCCAAAGTGCTCGGGCCTCGTCTACTAGAGGTTTATATGCTTACAAGTGGCGAGCATTTGAGCAATGGTGTCAAGAACATAATGTTCTTCCATTTCAGTGCTCCATGGTGGAGATTTTGTCTTTTCTACAAGAACTATTAGAGAAAGGCCTTTCCTTCTCTACTATTAAAGTGTACTTGGCGGCTATATCAGCCTGTCATGTTGGTTTTGACGGAGTGTCACCAGGGGCTCATCCGCTGGCAGTACGGTTTTTAAAGGGAGTGCGACGTCTGCGACCCACTACGAGGTCCAGTGTTCCGTCCTGGGATTTATTGTTAGTGCTTGAGGCCCTCTGTGGTCCTCCTTTTGAGCCAGTTGAGTCTATAGATATGAAAATTCTTTCATATAAGACGGCACTTCTTCTTGCTTTAGCATCTGCTAAACGAGTGGGCGATCTCCACGCTTTATCCGTGCATCCATCCTGTACGCAGTTTGCTGCTAATGGGTTAAAGGTTACTCTACGGCCGAACGCGGCCTATGTACCGAAGGTCGTCTCCACTGATTATAGCTCTATGGTCTTTGACCTTTATAGCTTTTTTCCTCCTCCTTTTGCTTCTGATGAGCAGAGAAAATTGCATAATTTGTGCCCCGTACGTGCACTACGAGTGTACATGGACCGTACAGTAGATATGCGCTTATGTGATCAACTGTTTATCTGCTTTGCCAGTCCAGTAAAGGGTAAAGCGCTGTCTAAACAGCGGCTTTCCCATTGGATTGTGGAGGCTATTACACTAGCTTATAGTAGCAAGAGTGTCCCATTGCCTCTGGGTGTGAAAGCACATTCAACGAGAGCTATGGCAACATCATGGGCTCTGTTCAAAGGAATGTCTGTGGGCGAGATTTGCGCGGCAGCCAGTTGGTCCTCACCACACACTTTTGTCCGGTTCTACCGACTTGATATAACGGCCCCCTCGGTGGCTCATTGTGTCCTCTCTGCGGGGTCCATAATGCAGTAGAGTAGCTGTCAGGGTTCTTGTGACTAACTTTGATAGATACTCGGCGGGGCGTGAATATATGTCCCATACTATATGTGTTGTACCGAGTGAATCGACTGAAAGGGAACGAATGGTTATGACTATAACCTCTGTTCCCTGAAGGAGAGGAACGAGGTACAACACATTGCTGCCCCGCCTCATAGTTACGCTCGGCGAAGAGCGGCTATCGAACTGAGGGTCAACCGTGGCGACGATGGTTTATAGGTGTAGGCGGGGCTACACCTACGTCACCACAGGTTTGCCTGCCTTTACGGCGTGAATAAAGGTGGCTTCAGCCAGGACACGAGAGGGCGTGATATCCCATACTATATGTGTTGTACCTCGTTCCTCTCCTTCAGGGAACAGAGGTTATAGTCATAACCATTCGATTTAAGCCATCTTTGGTAATTTTTTAAGTACAAATAAAAGAATCTTGAAATGCATCTTAGACTGGACCAGGAGCCAATTGAGGGAGGCTAAAACAGGGTGACGTGAGTTTATTTTTATAAAAATGTGTTGTTAGGGTCAACAAATTGCCCCATGTCATAAAGCTTATTAAATTATAGTAGTGTTCTTGGTAGTAGCTTTGTGCCAAAGAGAATAAACATCAGTTTTTGTTGCCATATATTCATTAAGGGTCACAGTGTCATCAGCATAGAGGTCGAATGAAATATATACTGTAGCATCGTATTGTAACATTTACATTTACATTTAGTCATTTGACAGACGCTCTTATCCATAACACTAAATGTGCTTAAGTTTCCGTCATTGGATAGATTCTTACACTGGGTTACTAGGTCACCTAACTATGTACCAGCAGTCTAACACAGTTAGAAAGGTTTTTTGGGGGGCAGGGAAGATTAACCCAAGTACTGAAGATACAGATACAGTGGGGCAAAAAAAGTATTTAGTCAGCCACCAATTGTGCAAGTTCTCCCACTTAAAAAAATTAGAGAGGCTTGTAATTTTTATCATTGGTGTACCTTAACCATGAGACAAAATAAGAAGAAAAAAATCCCGAAAATCACATTGTAGGATTTTTAAAGAATTTTTTTGCAAACTATGGTGGAAAATAAGTATTTGGTCACCTACAAAAAAGCAAGATTTCTGTCTCTCACAGACCTTTAACTTCTTCATTAAGAGGCTCCTCTGTGCTCCACTCGTTACCTGTATTAATGGCATCTGTTATCAGTATACTGTAAAAGACATCTGTCCACAACTCAAACAGTTACACCCCAAAGTCCACTATGGCCAAGACCAAAGAGCTGACGAAGGGCACCAGAAACAAAACTGTAGACCTGCACCAGGGTGGGAAGACTGAATCTGCAATAGGTAAGCAGCTTGGTGTGAAGAAATCAACTGTGGGAGCAATTATTAGAAAATGGAAAATATACAAGACCATTAATAATCCCCCTTGATCTGAGGCCCCACCCGAGATCTCATCCTGTGGGGTCAAAAAGAACTGTAAGCATAAATCCCAAAACCACATGGAGAGACCTAATGAATGACCCGGAGAGAGCTGGGACCAAAGTAACAAAGGCTACCATCAGTAACACACTGCGTCTCCAGGGACTTAAATTCTGCAGTCCCCCTGCTTTAGCCAGTACATTTCCAGGCCCTGAAGTTTGCTAGAGAGCATTTGGATGATCCAGAAGAGGATTGGGAGAATGTTATATGGTCAGATGAAACCAAAATAGAACTTCTTATTTGGAGGAGAAAGAATGCTGAGTTGCATCTAAAGAACACCATACCTACTGTGAAGCATGGGGGTGGAAACATCATGCTTTGGGACTGTTTTTCTGCAAAGGGCTCAGGATGACTGATCCATGTAAAAGAAAGAATGGGGCCATGTATCGTGAGTTTTTTATTTATTTTTTTGGATTTTTCTCCCTAACTTAGTGGTGTCCAATTCCTCCCAGTCACTAGGGTGTTCCCACATTAAGCTTCTGCTACGATTCAATCGGGAGGGCGAGTACCTCTCATCCCACCCCTCTAAGAGACCTCGGCCAATCAGCTCTCTCTAGGCCTTTGGGTGTGAGAGGTTACAGCATCACTCGGAGGTTCGAACCAGCAATCTTCGGATGATAGGGCGAGCACGTTACCACTCGGAGGCATAACGTGAGATTTTGAGTAAAAACCACCTTCCATCAGCAACGGCATTGAAGATGAAACGTGGCTGGGTTTTTCAGCATGACAATGATCCCAAACACACCACCTGGGCAACAAAGGAGTGGCTTCGTAAAAAGCATTTCAAGGTCCTGGAGTGGCCTAGCCAGTCTCCAGATCCCAACCTCATAAAAAATCTTCGGAGGGAGTTGAAAGTCCATGTTGCCCAGCGACAGCCCCAAAACATCACTGCTCCAGAGGAGATCTGCATGGAGGAATGGACCAAAATACCAGCAACAGTGTGTGAAAACCTTGTGAAGACTTACAGAAAACGTTTGACCTCTGTCATTGCCAACAAAGGGTATAGAACAAAGTATTGAGATGAAATTTTGTTATGACCAAATACTTATTTTCCACCATAATTTGAAAATAAATTCTTACAAATCCTACAATTTTCTGGATTTTTTTATTTTTATTTTGTATCTCATAGTTGAGGTATACCTATGATGAAAATTACAGGCCTCTCTCATCTTTTTAGGTGGGAGAACTTGTACAATTGTTGGCTGACTAAATACTTTTTTGCCCCAGTGTATGACTCAAGTTGTTTTTTAAAAATTGCCAAAGACTCTGCTCTATAGACATCTGAAGGAAATTCATTCCACCACCTACTGTAATTGCCAGAACAGAAAAAAATCCAGATGCATATCTTTCTCAATCTCTGAGAGATGGTGGGACCAGGCGAGCAGTGCTGGAGGATCGAAAAGAATGTGGTGCGGTGTGAGAAGTTATTACAGTGAGGTAAATGGGTGCTGGGCCGTTTTTAGCTTTGTAGGCAAGCATCAGGGTCTTGAATTTGATACGGGCAGCTACAGTACAAGAAGCCAGTGCAGAGAGTGAAGAAGTGGGGTGGGGTGGGAGAAACAACAAAAAACGAGACATGCAGCTGCATTCTGGATCAGCTGAGTGGTGGACAGAGACAGACCTGCAGGAGTGAGTTGGAGTAGTCCATCCTTGAAATAACAAGGAACTGAGTAACCTGTGAAGAAAGAAATGGGCGAATTCTTCTGATGTTGTAAAAAAGAAATCGACAAGAACGAGTAAGGTTAGCTATGTCTGGGGAAAAATACATTTGATTGTCCGGAGTTACCCCAAAATTTCAGGCAGTGGCTGAAGAAGTGATCTGATTGTTGTCCAGTAGTTCGGCCTGTTTTACTGAGACTGAGCTTATCCAGGATGAGATGTCTGGCAGACATGCTAAGATCTGGGTGGAAACCTGAGTGGCTGAGGGAGAAAAGGAGAGAATAAGTTGTGTGTCATTGTAACTTGCCTACAACGAATTACACTGTAAATTTACACCTTTCTTTTGTGGCCAGCCTTGACTCTTTTGGGCAAGTAGTGCTTCATTGGCTCTTTTGTGGGATTGGACTTGACGAGCTATCTTTTGCTTCCTATGGGCATATATGATTTTGTTACCAGTTTGCTGGTGTATAATAAATAATCAATGTTAATGTGTTCATGTTATGGCTGATTTACACTATTTTTTAAACTGTGAACTGTGTACAAATGACCAAGCATTCACTGTCCCCTGCATTTTATTATGTAGATTTTATTATTATTATTATTATTGTTATTATTATTATTATTATTATTATTATTATTATTATTATGTAAAATTTATTATTATTGTACAGCATGTACAGAATGCAGACATTCCATGTGTTGAATGGAAGTTTTTTTTTATTGTACACACCTACACTGTGGCATGTGTCAGAGTCGGTGTGAATCTAGGTCAGCTGTGCATACTTTATACTTACACAACTTTTTTACTCTGTTGTGATCCTTTGGATTATGTGTAGTGGTCTGGGAAATGCGTCAGAAGCTGTTGCAACGATATTCTGACAAGCAACCAAAAAAAGATGTCTTTCGGACCAAATTGTTTATTTTCTATTTACTGTATATACTTTGACATCCTACTTAATCATAAAACCATAAATGTTCTGGATTTCATCAAAACTATCATTTATTATAAACTTTACCTAAAATGTGAGTGTAAAAAAACATCAGTCTGACTGAATATGTTTAAATTGATATAATGTATTGCCAGCTAAGTATGTTTTTTTATTGTAATAAACGTAGTGCTTTGAGGTTTTTTGTTCTATAGAGAAGTCTAACAGATCATGTGATTCACATGCATTGTTGCTGACACTGTAGAGAAGTCTACTTTTTGGGTGGGTTTTGAGCACTTAATGTTCTTGAGACGTCCGTTTATCTGTCTGTCAGTCTGCGATTCTTGTTAGTTTGATATCTCAACAAGAGATGTTCAAATGTTTGTAGGATTTACACAGAATTATTATTGCAACCAGCAGATAAACCAGTTTGATTTTGGAATTGTTCCAAACTGGGTCAAGGTTTCTGCAAGGTCAGGTGTTGAAAAAAAGGTTTTTTTTAATAGCTTGCTTTGTGTTTGAAATATAGTTTAAGGGTATCAATGGTATACAAGTTAGTAACTAGAAACCTAAACTCGTTCGTTTTTGAGGCAACTTATTAAATGCTAATCCATAAAAGACAGATTTTAACCAAATGCCCACATGCGAAAGAGAAATTTACATGCAAAAGTGAAAGAGAAAATTGTAAAGTATACAGTATGTAGTAGAAAATGATAAAATCATCATATGAAAGATTGTCCCAGGTCACAATCACATTTTGTTGCTTTATGGGCTGAAAAGAAGACAGACACAGTTATTGTTTGATCCAGTTGTACTGTATTTACTCAGTGCAACTTCTAACATCCAAGTAAAAGATATTTTACAAACCCCAACATGTCAGAAAAAATAGCAAGAAATAAAAACCAGAATCACTAATCTGGAAAAAGATCACCCCCTGCTAAAAATCAGGTGAAGCCAATCTCCTTCTCAATGGCACACAAAGCCATTTAATTATGAACTGTGATCAGCTGCGGTCATTTTGATTACCTCAGCAAGAGAAGCTAAAGCATTTCAGTCCCTGGTAGTGCAGCTGGAGGAAACTGTGGAAAGATCTCCAGGATAAAGTTGTGTACAGGCACAAGGAAATAGATACAAAAAATAAATTAAAAAAATCATTCTCTAGAGGCACACTGAAATCTATAATTAGGAAATGGAAGGTATTTGGTACAATATCTATCTATCTATATATATGGACATAACGCTAAACTGAATAAAGAGCCAGGAGGAAACTGGTCAGAGAGGGTACTAAAAGGCCTACAGGAACTCTGAAGCAAAGCAGTTGCAGGAATTAATGACAAAGCGTGGTTATTGTGTACATTTGACAACAATATCACAAATTCTCCACAAATGTGCCTTGTATGGGAAGGTCAAGAAAGGCCTAATGCAGTCGCGACTGAGCTTTGTGAAAATGCAGGTTGTCAGACGAGACTAAAATTAAATTATTCTCACATGTTGGTGTTATATCTTGCACTTGGATGTTAAAAGTTGCACTGGGTAAATACAGCTGGATTAAACAAAAAACTGTGCCTGTCTTTATTTCAGACCGCAAATCACCAAAATGTAATTATTTTAAAGAGGGTGATTCTTTTCTATACTCACTGTATGACTCGCCTGTGCTTGGATCGTGTCACACAGCTCTGGCATATAAGTTGTGTTTACCCTGGTATGCTGATTCACAGCTCGGCAGTGTAGGTGGTGCCACCTGTTCTGCCCCCCAGGCTACAGCTCTTTTAGGCCAGACCAGGAAGGTCAGCAGCAGTAAACTCTGCAGCCACCTTTGTGACCGAACAGTGCTATGCTAAAAATCTGCCTATCTTAAGCTATTTATTTACACCTGTGTCCCCTTTGAACATTGTTGGCCTTTCTGTTTATCTTTGGTAAGAATCACTGTGTTGTCATTTTGAACAGTTTCCTGCACTTTTTTAGTGCCCTTTAAATCTTTATTTGAAAGTGAAACATGTGCTGCTGCCTGAGCATATTTCATGTTTGCAAAAGAGTGAATATTAAAGCCAGCGGACAGCTAATCCCTTTCATTGTAGCATGATGTGCAGCTTTGTAATAACAGGAAACCCCCTGGAATATTATTTCCATAATCCAGAACAACACATACCCTAAAATGTATATCTGCTCGTTTTTTCTTTTTAAGAAGCTATTAAGAGCTCTTACGCATCTCGATACTGATGGTGTATTTTCCATAAATTCAACAGCGAATCATTTTGTTTATGATAACTGCATTATGTTGTGAGAACTGTGCCCTTTATTACCAGCTAAGAATCATGACCTTTGTTTTCTGTCTCATTTTTACACAAATTGTTTGTTTTTAAATGATGACTGAACAGTAAAATGAATGACAGTGAATGGAGTCTGCTGTGTTCTTTGTTACTGGCCTCAGAGCTGGGGTCGGATTTTAAGAACTAGCAGATTACGTGGTGAAGAGAAGTGTAATGCGATTATCAGGTCCAGTCATCTGGTTTGGCTGGGCATGAGTGAGTGGAGAATGATAAGCAAGAGTGGACTGTCACAGCGAGAAGAAAAGAAATTCTCAGCACTATTACTTTCTGACACAGATCATTTTTGGAGTATTTCTAGTAAATGGCTGTAGGATGAAAGTGTGGCTTGTTGTTTCCTTTGCTCTAAGAAATGACAGTAGAAGAACGACCAGTAGATGAGGGAGTCAGAAAGGATACACGTGGTCAGAAACAAAGTGATTGAACAGACATTCCCTACAGTCTAAATTCAGTTCATCCAACAATTGAGAGCTACAGTATTCAGCCATACTAAGCTCTTCTACCCCCCCCCCCCCCCCACTCCTCTTCCCTAGCCTTCCTACTCTTTCTCCTCCCTCTGCCTTTGCCCTTCTTTGGCAGCACTGAAAGCCTTCTATTGTGTTAGGCACACTCCAGCCCCCCAGGCAGACCTCCTCCTTCTTTCTTTCTCAATCCTCACCATGGAGTTCCTCCAGCTCAGTCGGCCCTTAGTCCCAAAACAGGCATATTCTCACTACCACTTTGTCCAGCTCTACATCTTCTCCTCCAGAGGAGATGCAGGCTCAGTGGAAGCCAACAGGAAGTGACCTGGCTCCTCTTCGAGCTAAGAGACAGGAGCAGAAGCGGCAGGAGTTGCTGGCTCTAGCTCTTGGACTGAGGCTTGGGGTTAAAGACACACTGTTCTTGAAGCCATTAAAGTTCTTGGCTTGTCCACAGATCTCCAACTCACCACTGGGCAGACGTGGGGCTCTGAAGGACGCATCCGAGAAGCAATGCAACTACGAGAAGGTCCATAATTTTAAGGTAAGCAAAAGCCTGGCTGTACTGGTTTATGCTACTAACATTTTTTTAATGTATACTTTACGACCATGATCAGTGAATTCCCATGTCATGTAATATGTGGATGAGTAGACATTGATTTCTCAGCTCAATAACACTTGTCCGTCAGTGGATAGTGCATTCACTATTAACCTCATTTTATGGAGAGGAGGGAGAGGTTATATTCTGCTAAAATGTTTCTAATTTGTTGTAAATTTAAACCATAAAATGTAGCAGCACCTACATTTGTAAACCCACTCATGTGATGTTGCCTACTAGCAAATGAGAAAGGCAGGCATGGGTTATCATGTGCTATTCTTGACACTACCATATATAGTACGTACATTGTGTTTCATTTCACAATAAGTGAGGAGAGAAGCATAATCATTAAGGTTAGTCATAAAGGCACTAGATGTACTGCTGTAATGATACTTAATTTATAGTGTATTGGTAATACTTTCTAGTGTCACCTATTAAAAAAGACTATTTTTAATATTTAAAACAGATGGAACATGCAGAAGTGCTTTAATTTCCATCAATATAATTAAATCCAAGTGACTACCGGAAACACAATTGTGCAAAAGCGAGCTTTTCATGTCCATGTAGGTTTACTCTGTGACTCTGAGGTTTATTGTCCTTGTTAAATTGCCCGAAGTCTGAATAAGTGTGTGATTGTATGGTCCCTTGTACTGGACTGCCGATCTATCCAAGAGTGCATTCCTTCCACATCCACACGGATAAAGCACTTACTGAAAATGAATAAACAAACTAATGAACATTTATTTAATAAATAGTCATGTCTTGTTTAAGGCATTTAAAAGGTTCGTACAAAAGGAGGCATCCTGCTCCAATAATGCAAATGTGTGTAATTGCATCTTTTTCCCCCCTTCCTTTGCACAGGTACACACCTTCAGAGGCCCACACTGGTGTGAATACTGTGCCAACTTTATGTGGGGTCTCATTGCCCAGGGTGTACGCTGCTCAGGTAATGCCACATACCATACTGTACAAATGAAAAGCTCCACCTTTTAAAAACCAGATCAGCTCTACCTGTCAAGCACAGACGCATCATTCATATTAAATTGTTGGGCAAAAAAAAAAAGAACAGTAAACTCTGAATAATGTAATTAAGTGTTGCTATGTTAACTATGGCAGCTTGTCACTTGTATACATGTGTCCACTGACTTAGCCCGGAGCGGAGACAGTAGGCATGTCACATGCAAAATCCAAATTGTGTAACCATGGCATTGCAATGTGGCCGTATCACATTCTTAAATGACACCTGGTTAAGACCAGTTTCTCCTACGGTTTACATGGAACTATTTATAGTGCATTTACACGGTGTGTGGAAGACAGGCGTGGGAGCAACACACCCATGTGTCGTAAATTGGAAGAAACTGACTTGTATCAATTCACAACAAAAACTGTAGCGACCTGCAATCCACAGACGTAAACGGTAGTCTATTCATGTAAGAACATTCCATGGGCAATTAATGCTCTGCTACACCTACTACTAAAGCCACCATTAACATCATTTACTAGAACGACCTTTTTATTTTTAATTTAAATCTGCTTTAAAACAAGATCCTTATGGGAAGCAGCCATTTGTCCCCACAAGGTCACAACTGTCAGATAATTTTCTTTCTGTATATGATACCAACATAACACCCTTTCACACGCATAAATAAAAATCCCACACATTGAAAAAAATACATAAAAAATCCCGTGGGTTGTTTTTTTCTTCAACTGCCACATGATCCTTTAAAAACTTAACACAGCCAAATTTTGATGCTAGACGACTGGGTTAGAGCAACTCCAAATCTGTAGCTCTTGTGAGATGTTCCCAGTCTGCAGTTGTCAGAACCAAGCAAAAGCTGTCCAAAGAAAGAAAACTGTTGAACTGGCGATAGGGTCATGGGTGGCCAAGGCTCACTGGTGCATGTTAGGGGTGAAGGCTGTAGTCTGTGCCAATAAAAGAGTATACTGTAGCTCAATTTGGTGAAATGGTTAATTCAATGCAATGGATAGATGTCATAACACACATCAGTACTGTTCTGGTGGCAAAAGAAGGGACCTGCTCAGTATTAGACAGGTGGTCATAATGTTTGATTGGTGTATATGTAATTTGTGTTATATTTCATACTGTATATGACCATTATGAGCTATTTAATTCCGTATGTTGCTCTCGTAGCAGTTCGTGTTAGTATGACATAACCATAAACCAATCTGTTCTCAAATACATCTAGTCACAAGGCTTAAATACAGGTTTTGATACAATGAGCGATTTTCAGAGGTTTTCCACTATAACTTTGACTTTTATCTTTACACAAGAGCTGCTCTTGTTGGTGCCTGAGCCGCAGGCGAGACTTCTTGTCATCAGACATGCTGAGGCGCACAACTTTAATGAACTCAGCATCAAATTGGAAAAGAGACAAATCTTTTTTTACCTCTTTCCTCTTCTGTTCTTTATGCCCCCAAGAGGATGTCCATGATCGATGATCTAATGGAAAAGAAAGACACACACGCATACAGATAGACTGTTCTTGTATTTCACACAGTATACACACTCATTTACAAGTACAGGATCACTTAGCCAAATCACACCAAGCCATGGACATGCATAAAATGTGGATAAACATAAGTCCCATGCAAACACAAGCATTTGGACAGCATTTACAATTTTACCATTAGTAAGGTTATTTATAGTATATGTGCACTATAGACACACTGCTACTTGTCCTCAACAAGCAAAACAACCACACACACCCCTATATTTAGTCTCCTACTATCATTCACTGGAGACTGCTTGTTTGCAGACACTGTGGTGATGGTCTCATGACCCCATGACCTTTTGACCTCTGACCCTTTGTAGATTGTGGACTGAATGTGCATAAACAATGCTCAAAGCTGGTGCCCAGCGACTGCCAGCCAGACCTGCGGCGCATCAAGAAAGTTTTTAGCTGTGACCTCACCACGCTGGTTAAAGCTCACAATACACCCCGGCCTATGGTCTTGGACATGTGCATCAGAGAAATCGAGCTTAGAGGTACTGACGTCCAAGCCTTTTATTCAGAGAACAAGTTAGAGCTTAACTCGCCCTGCAAGATGCTAAGATATTGAGTCATACTTTTGTTTTGTTTTCACTTACAGATACTATAATACCATAATGAATATACAGTATCATTGAGTATAATTTGCTTCAAAGTAGTCTTGTAAATTGAATAGAACTTTGTTGTAATGTCTTATTTCCCAATTAAACCTTGCATTATCTCAATTAAAACTGGATTTACTGTAGGAATATTTTTTTTTTGTTAAGGACTGATGTCCGAAGGGCTGTACAGAGTGTCCGGTTTCACAGAACATATAGAAGATGTAAGGCTGGCCTTTGACAGAGGTGGGTAGGCGAAATGTCGCCTTTTTAAGTTGTTTTTTAAGTTGCTTTAGTGAAACAAACACTTCATCGTGATTTTCCTTGACAGATGGTGAGAAGGCTGATATCAGTGCTAATGCTTATCCAGACATCAACACCATCACAGGAGCATTGAAACTCTATCTGAGGGATCTGCCCATCCCTGTCATCACATACGACGTCTATTCCAAATTTATACAGGCAGCCAGTAAGCGTTTCTAAGACGAAAAAGAAATTAATAAGCAGTACATTTATTTCTGCCTAAACTTTTAAATGGTTCAGTATGAGACATCATTCATAATACGTTCTGTAGAACAGTAGTTCTCGACCACTGCCCTGCATATTTCAGTGCTCTGTCAGCTCCCAGCACACCTGATTTAACGAATCAACTAATTAATAGCCCTTTCGAGTGTGTCAGAGCAGGAACCTCTAAAATATGCAGGGGAGTGGTCCTCCAGGAATAAGGTAAAGCAACAAAGCTGAAAAATTAAATGAAATGAATTTAAGAATATAAGTTTTTGCCTTTGTACAGAAATAAATGACCCTGACACCAGGCTGGAAGCAATCCATGATGGCTTGCTGCTGCTTCCTCCTGCACACTATGAGACTCTTCGCTACCTGATGACCCATCTGAAAAGGTGAGCCATCTCATTGCTGATAGTTTAACCTCAGCCTCTGGTCCCCTGCAATCCTTGGGCCCTGTTTAACACTCCCACATGTTCCTCCATCTGGCCTGTTTTTTTTTGTTTGTTTGTTTTTTGTTTTTAACATCCTTTCTCTATAGAATTAATTTGCATGTGCCCAAGACATTTTCCTGTTTTTACTGTTTATTTTTTCACATGTAACTTCAAGTGTTTAAGTAAGCTTTATTTATGATTTTGTTTTTTTTTTGTTTTTTGACCACAATTCTTTTACAAAGTTGACAAATATCTTTGGTTGTTCTCTTTGCTTGATGCAGTCCAATAATTTGACACTTCTGAAATTGGACTTTTTTGGCCAGATTTTTTTTGTCCATATATTTTTGGAACAGAAATATGGTTTTTGCATTTGCCCCTGCACATGACTGCGTTTTAAATTTGAGATGAAACATTCAAGAAGACAAAAATCCATCATTTTTCAACATAAAAAAGTGGAAGCATCAATTTTACAGCTGATGGCTGACTTTTAAACCTTTTCTTGGTTTCCATTTCCTACTCTCCTGTTTACTATTAGGCTCGTAGTGATAAATCCATGTCTTGTCTCTTTAAAAAACTTTTACCTTCCTTAGAGTATCGGGTCAATTTTATTCGCAGATATCCAAACACTTCTGTTTATGCTTTTTCGTGAGGTTGTTTTAGCACCAGGTGCACCCTTAGACATATATATTGTTCTCCTGAAAATATAGCTCAGAGCAATTCAAACTGGTGCATAAATACTTTCATCCAAAAATTACTGTCACAGTCACAGTTTCCCAGCATACAATTATAACAATAAAAGAGGAGTTTGAAGGGGGGGCCCTCCTGCTCTCAAATCTATTTTCCCACTGAATAACTTATTTGGGGGGAGAATACTGAGTCATATCCACTGCATGTTACAGCACATTATGTCACACAGAAGTATCTCTAAATTGCTTCTTATTCTGTCAGTGGCTTCATTAAATGTAACAGGCCTTCCACTTTAAAATGTGTTCTTATTAGATAATTGAAAATGCAATACAACTTATGGTTATTTTGTTTTTTTGTTGTTTAATTAGGGTGACTATGCATGAAAAAGACAATCTCATGAATGCAGAGAATCTTGGAATCGTCTTTGGTCCAACGTTGATGCAGCCGCCGGACCAGAACACACTAGCCACCCTCAACGACATGAGGCACCAGAAAATGATCGTTCAGCTGTTGATTGAGCATGAAGATATTCTCTTTTAAAGCCATAAACTCTTAAAGATTTTCCTACTATAAAGACATCAATCTTGTACATTCTTTAAATGTAAAGACCTTGTTTTGGTAGAAAAAAAATTGGTTTAAAAGGTACATTCGATGTAACTAAATCACCAATAGTAGATTATAAGATCAGTAAAAATGGGCACTACTGTAAACCTGATCTTAAGACTTGATTGCGGTGATGTAGTATAAATTCAATTCATAAATTTTAATGCAAATTCATATTTAATATAATTTAATGCAGAGCAAATCACAAGATGGGGGAAAATCAGTTGTTTTGTATATACAAGTTGTTCATATAGTACAGTATAATTGCAAAGGATACTGTTTACCCAGATACCAAATATTGTAAATGACTCCATGGTACATGACTGAGGTTCCATGGTTAGTATGTTGCACTGATAAGGGATTAATGTTTCAATATGGGTTTAAAAAGTTGTTTATTCTCTGTGCTGTGTATATGTACACATTTGTAATGTGTTTTACAATGACAAGACCCAATATGAAGCACTTTTGTTTTGCAAAGATTGTAAATATTTTGATCTGTATTTTTCTGAATTTGGTGTTTAATCATTTATTTTAATGTTGTCTTCATTCATTTTCCTTCTCTTAAGGAAAGGGTACTGATGCCATTCAGTGAGGTTCTTGTGTGCTTGAATATAATCATGGCTGATTACTGTAAAATGTCATTCTGATGAGGAGCATTTTGACCATCTCAAACTGTGATGTGGACATGTGAGCCGGTGCACACGGATGAAAGCAGTGGATGGTGCCATACCTCATGATCAGGCCATTTATGAAAAAAATAATCGTCCAGTTCTGATACTTTTGTCTCTGTATGATGAATTTGCTCATTTGATATGAGAACTTTCTAAAAATGTGTTTTATTAAAAAATATTTTCTGTGCAAGTTGTAATTATGATTGTAATTTATGAAATTTATTAAATTACATAAATCTGATTGATTGTTTTCAAGCATGCTTTCTCTCTCTATCTCTTAAACTCTTAACTCTTGAGGTTATTTGTTGACTGTGAAGCAGCCTGTGCATTTTCCACCTATTACGATCATTTTCAGTGTGATGAGCTGACTTAAATCCAGATTTAAAAGAAAAAAACAGGGTGTGAGCGTGCACCTGCTTTACATCAGCAGGTTATGCGAGCAGAATGTCTCTCTGATAATTCTGAGAAGACGAGGCTGAAAAATGAAACCAGTTTTCTCGGTGGGAAGTGCTTGTCAGAGTCAACAGACCAGTGACCGTGTGTGGGAAGTCCTAGTCCTGCTTCACTAAGGTGTGCTGGCTTAAAATTAACCTCACTACCTGTGATTCCTTCACTTGTCTAACATCATTGTCTCATAGCTATAAAGAGTGCGGCGTGTAAAGAGCAGTGGGACACAAAGTTGAAAAAATCTGGAGTAAAAGAAATAGGAAGATTATAGGTGCTTGGGAGGAAGGCTGACCTTACTGCATTAAAAAAAAATTGTATTCTGTGCCTTTGGTAAGTGCAATGTTTTATATACATTGAGTAGCAATATTGGTCTGCATTAAAGTATCATTATAGTTAAAATTATATATTAAAATATATCTTACCAGGTCTAGATTTAGCTCCAAAAAGATTCTACTGTTTTTTTTTTTTATTTGTTTTTTTGCAAAAGTAACTGATATAAGGGTTAACTAGGAACAAATGAACAATCTGTAGCATTCAGGATTGAACTCCTGTTGAGCTTTTTATAGTTAATTTGCTAATAAACGCGTATTACAGTATCTCTAATATAAAAATTCTTTTTAGTGTTATAAGGTGAAGTGAACACTTGGGATGGCAGAGAGGATTCCCTGGTGGAAGGCTTTCAGCGGCAGGGTGCTGAGTAACATCATTAAAGACGCTGCGGTTCAGCAGGACCAAGGCTCGGACAGCAGAAGCTCGGGCTTCATGAGCGACGGCTTTGACGCCTCACAGCTGGAGCCTGCGTTAATCGAAAACACCTTCAGCCGCAACCTCACTGTCTCACGCTCCGGCCGCTTTAAGGAAAAGCGCAAGGTTCGTGCCACTTTGCCCGCCAACCCCAACTTTACTGAGAGCAACACAGCCGTGGCCAAGTAGCATGCATTCTAACCCTGACATCCAGCACAGAGACTGAGGGCAGAGAACTCCGGAATGAGGAAGAAGCATACTTGATTATTATCCAAAGCATTTAAAACTGACGAGGTCGGGCAAGTGATGTAAACGCTGCGACAAAGAGCTACCAACTCACGCAATTCAATATTTCGGTAATTGTAGTTATTAGGGGTAATTACATGGGGTTGGCCTGTTTATTCAAGATGAATTCAATCACCTTTGAGAACATGTGCCCTTCAAATATATGTTTTCTTGTCACTGATGGGCTTTGTCATTTGACCTGCAAAAAAAAAAAGAAAAAAAGGATTTTCAAGATTTAAACTGCATAGGGTGGCACAATGGTGTAGCGGTTAGCAGTGTCGCCTTGCATCTCCACTGTCAAGGGTTTAATTCCCACCTTGGGTCTATGTGCATGAAGTGTGCATGTCCTCCCCATGCTTGGTGGGTTTCCTCAGGGACCTCTGGTTTCTACACGAAAACAATTGGCGTTCCCAAATTGCCCATAGTAGTGTGAATGTTGACTGGAGCTCCCACCATGGTCGTAACCACCATTGGATTTCATCCTCATTGACTTCCACAGTCCCTTGTTGGGCTACAGAGGTTCCCAGATGGGTGGATGATGGAAGTGGGCAGTAGAGTAAGTTTATTGGCTTAAAGGTACGCTACATTTACTACAGCTTCGGTGACAAGGAAAGGTGCAGGTACCCCATTTTGTCCAGGTGTGTACACAAGAACACTGAACTTAAGGTCAGAAAGAAGACCCTTTTGAAAACCCTTTTGTGTGTGTGTGTGTGTGTGTCTTGTTGATGTGGTAAATGTTTATTTTGCTAAAAATTCTGAAGGCCACTTATTTATTATCTAAAGTTTTAAAGTTGCAGTGCTTTTGTAACAGTTAATATGAAGGATATTTAAGTATATGGTTCTCTATGAATGTAAATGTAATGTCGAAATCTTGATGCTTTTCATTGCCTGAGCTGGACCTGTGATGTAGTGTGTTGTAAGATCTTTGCAGGAGGAGAATCCCTGCTTTTCTAAAAAATAGGAGCATTTTTGCACTAATGGATTTTTTTTTACGATTATTATATAATGCATTAATATTCACTGTCCAAGTGATATTTAGAAAAATGTAGTTTATGGTTACATGACAAGGTCATAAAGTTATAAGCCAGGGCACCTATTATCACAGGAGTGTTGTTTACAAAAACTACCACTCTACACGAAATGTTGTGTAACCTTCATAATTAAATGGAAAGTTATGTTTAATAGCATAAAGTAAAGTATACAGTATACATATTTTGTTTTTTTAAGATATGTTCTTAAATTTAAGTAATTTATTTAAAAAAGAAGTGCTGGAACATTTTATTTGATTTCATTTGATTTATAGGGTTTTTTTTTTTTGTAATGTCATTATACTTACTGGTACAGCATCCTGTGATTAGTTGAACTGAAGATTTCCACTGTAACACCAATTTATCATCACATTCCTAGTATGTAGCCTAATATAAAAATATATTGCACTTCAAGTCTTGTCACAGTTCTGTATTATCTGAAAGAATTAAAATAATGTTTCCTTGTCATCCCTATTAAAACTGTCGTCCAGTTAAAGCTGCAATGGGTATTTTTTTTTTCATTATTATCATGCATTGTTTAGGGAAGCCATTGTAGAAATTTATGCTTTAAATATGTTTCTGGTGGAATTTGCCTCAAGAGCTACTGCTTAAGAGTTTTTTATTAAAAGCATGGGAACATACAGTAAAACAGGATTTTACGAAGCAATTGGGAACGTGAACCCTGATCAGACGGAAAAATGCATAGGTCATAAATATAGACATGCCACAAGTTAATAGATCACCTTCCTTGTTAAAAAATGAAGCACAGGATGAACTGGACAAACTTGTAGCATATTTTTTGTTATGTTTCGGCTTCATTGTTTTTGACCTAAATACTCATTAAATGTTTAATAAGGTATAATTGGCTCGGTGTTGTGTTAAATAACTTGCTTAAAATGTATCAATAATATAAAAAAAATTTTCTGCCAATCAACATGTTGTTCATCAGCTGGTAGCTATTTTACTAACTCACATTATGGGCACGGGTAGGACTTCAGGACATCTTCAGCACTAGAGACCATTTAGGACAGAAATATTGATGTCTTCAGGAACCTTTTTACAGATGACATGAGGACTTGTCTGCATACCCACTGGGAACCTGGGACAACTAGGTGTATTATTCAGCATGCCTGTAGAAAACTGAAGATATCATATTTATGAAAATCATTTGGCTTACAGCTCACCTTGTGCTTACTGACAGCCCTAAGATAAGGACATCCTCAGATTTCAGCTATATGCAAAAGAGAACCATACTTTTCTAAATAGTATGTCCGTACCATGTATATATGAATACATACCATGACCACACACAACGCGTACAAACCAGTTTGGGAGCCTTTGAGTTATTTTTATGTACATTAATTACCTCTTACAAGACCAGATTAACTAGCTTTATTAGCCTATATATATATATATATATATATATATAGCCGACAAAATAGCCGACTGCCTTATGTTAGCAGTTTTATTATAGAAAAGGCAATACAAAACACCAACAAAAAAAACCCCATAATTTTTAACCATAAATATGTTTTGTACTCAAAATATGAGAATTCTTTCTATCTGGAAGATTTGTGTAACTCAGTTAATGAACTCCCACCAGTCCCTGAGTATAGAGCATCACCTGCTGGTGGTGTCTGAAATCACAGCATTCCTACCTTAGTTTCCTTCATCTGGTTAAACCGATTTAGTTTATTGTGATTGCATTCTTGATTACTAGGACTTGCTCCAAGCTTCATCCCTGTGGGTCTGTGTGTGTTCGAGGAATTCCTAAGCATTAAAATGTAGTCCATCCCTTTTGTTTAATTGTTTAATTTATCCTACAAAGCCTGTTATAGCCATTTAGTCAAAATGAATTTATATGACGCAATACAATGCACACATACTATCTAACGACCCCATATTTTACTATTTTTTTAACAAGTAAACATAGGTCTCAGAGCTCCCCCAAAGTATTTCTGTTGATGATCCAGCTGAAATAACCCTTAGATACGGATTTTTTTTCATACCTCAAACTCCCTTAATTTCACTCCTTCTCCAAATGTGCCATTTCAATGTCTATGGAAGTGAACTACTGCTGAGCCACGTCCTTCTAGAGAACAGCAGAGCTGAGCAGCAAAGTTAAGTTTGGGCATTTTCTTCAATGAGGTCACTTTAGGAGAAAATCAAATTGGCTTATTTTAACTTTGGTCCATACAAAAAAGGAAAAAGGACATAAAGCATAATTTTTTTTTCTTACCTTTTATGTTCGTACACACATAGTGGAGACTCAGAATGCCTAACAATTACTAAACATACAATAATTTTACATAAGTCCCCTTTAAAATTCCCTTTGTTCATGATTAGAAGCATCAAAGTGTACATGTTAAAGCATGGTAGCTTTTATACAAATTAGATCCACTTTGAAGTAAGTAAAATAAAAAACACAGCAAAATGTAAACAAAACAGCTCATAAGTTATCCTATAAGTGTGCCGTATTTCAGTTAACTATCACCCTAGAAAAAAAGAAGCACACATCTTTCACAGTTGTCAGGGTGTACAGAGGATAATGGCTGAATTTAGTAGATTAAACTGATCTTTCAACACATCAAAGGGGACAAACGGTACGTTTTGTGTATTTTTCAGGACGAAATTCACAGCAGGCATGAGCACGTAACTGCTCCAGGATTCTTGTTTACATAAACTGTAACACCCGTCTTCATTTTCATACACTGAAGTTCATCATATACACATTTATACCAATACTGTACTAACAAGCTGTATTGCATGGTTCTCTTTACAGTTGAACATCTATAATTCGTCGTGTTGGTACGTGAATTCCCGTGCAGATATGAAGCCGTCCTCGTCATCGTCCTCCTGCTTAAAGATGTCTTCCACCATGGCTTCATGATGAGTGTCATTGGGAGGGTATCCATGTCTCTCAAACTCTTTACGTAGATACTCTTTAACCTAAAACACAAATCACAAAACCATGCGTTAAAAGTTTAGCAGCAGTCCTATTTTGAATCAGTTTTTATAAAGAGCTTTTACTATTGATCATGTAAAATTGATGCAGTTGAGTTCGTGTGATGAATATGTGCTGTTAACTGTGCTTATTAAATTAGTAAAAATGTACAAGTGAAGCCTTCTTATTTGGCTATAACACACTTCAGATTTGGAGAGCTTCCAGTCATCATTAAGGTCCATCTCCTGGAAGGACTCGTGTGACCTGGGGCCATTCCTGATCTCCATGAGCTCTATGTCAAAGATCAGGGTGCTCTCTGGGGGGATTTTACCTAAAGAACAATGGAGTCATGCAAATAATTATTAATGTGTAAAGGCTTTGACTTAAAGCCATTAAAAAAAAAATAAGCAACTATAGTGCTTAATAGTGAAAAATAGTGAAAGCTCACCTTTGCCTTCCTTGCCGTATGCCAGAGAGGGTGGGATGGTCAGCTTTCTTTTCTCGCCTGTGCACATGTTTTGAAGTCCCTTGTCCCATCCCTTGATCACCTCCCGGATTCCCAGAGTGAACCATACTGGGTGTTTATCTCCATCTTGACGGCTTTCAATGGATAATACATATTAATACCTTGCAATTAAGTGACAACAGGACAGCCGGTTTTCTCAGACAGTCCAAAGACATGCAAATTAGGTTGATTGGCATCCCCAAACTGCCCGTAGTGTGTGCCGTGTGACAGATTGGCACCCTGTCCAGGGTGCACCCCGCCCCAAAGGTTCCATGCCCCTGCTACAGGATAAACAGTGAAGAAGATGGATAAACAATTGGCTGGAGACAAAGGTCTGGGCATGCAAGCGTACACACACTATAGGTGATTTGGAAATGCCAATTAGCGTACCCTGCGTGACTTTGGACTCTGGGCGGAAACCGGATTACCTGGAGAAAAAGCACCAAGCATGGGGAAAGTACACACAGCAGACACACAGATCCAAAGACAGGATTCGAACCCACGACCCTGGAATTGTGAGGCAACAGTGCTAATGCCCTTAAAATGAGGCTCGATTATTATAAATTTAATTGGAAATACACAAAAATCGAGGTTATGCACTAGGTACAGTATAACCATGTTAACTGGTGTGTACACAGGGTGAAATTTTCCTCATTCATAAAAATTTGATTTAAAATAGCTCATCAATGTTATGCTTGTAGAATGCATGCCAGCTGGACTGAACACTGTGAGTAAAGCATGTTTAGTGTATTATAAGAAGAACTACATTACACTATTGGGAAACCATTGTGCTGTATGGAGTTAAAGGCGCAGGGTTGAGCTGACATGCAGAAGATGAACACACAGGAGGGTGATGTACAGGCGCCTCCACTTCATGCTTCATGCAAACATGCATGTTACCTGGAATGGAACATTGTGCCGTTACTCTCCAGAAACCCGTCGTAATGCACCAGAAGCATGTCTCCATATTTGGTTTTTCGATGACACAGAAAAGGTTTGTACAAAACTTCCATTTTCACCTCCGGCTCCGGAAGTTTGGCGCCGTGGATGCAAAAGATCAGAGCTGAGAGTGAGCACAGCCACAACTCCAGCATCATAACGGCGGGACTGTTATCTGCTTTGCTGGGGAGAAGGAAATCTCCCTAACGTAAGCGAAACTTCTGAATCCCAGCGCGGAATCACCCCGGCGACGTGGCATCCAACTTCTTCTACACGCTCTCAATCCCGAACACTCCCCCTAGCGGACGAAACGGAGCACTGCCTCTATTTTAGGAATTGGTTGTGGAAAAGAAAAAGAACGCCTTAGTATAAAACAGCTTTTGTTCATTGGATGTCAGGAAGGATGTAGCCACGCCCACACAGACACGCCTCTGCCAATCAGGAAGACGTTCGGGGGGAAAATCCTCAAACAATCCAAGACAGGGAGGGAGTAAGGAGCAGCAACACAACTAATAATTCAAGCAAATCTCACTCACTCATCTTTATCATGTATTCAGGGTGGCGGGCCCTAGGGGGAATCTCAGGAGACTTAGGGCACAAGGCAGGGTATACACTGGACAGGGTGCCAATTCATCGCAGGGCACACACACACACACACACACACACACACACACTACAGGCAATTTGGGAATGCCAATTAGCCTAACCTGCATATCTTTAGACTGTGGGAGAAAACCGGAGTACCCGGAGGAAACCCACCAAGTACAGGCAGAACATGCAAACTCCATGACCCTGGAGGTGCAAGGCAACAACAGTGCTAACCACTACACCATCATACTGCCCACCAGAAAATCTCATGTGATTCAAATAAATGTAAAATTCTAACAGTTTTTCTTTAAACGTAATACTATCTAAATGTTTCACAATGTCATTTTTGAATAGAAGTAAAAGAGGTATACTATTACTAAGCAGTTATAAAGATTATATTTATTATAAACTATTTATGCTTCTCCTCCTTCTTGTTTTTAAAGAAATCAAAAAGAAGATATTTTGAAATTAGGCTTTGAATAAAAACAAGAATATCTGACCAGATCCTTTCTGTACAATTACAGGTCTAAAACAAATGCTCAATGGTTTCAGGAGCAGAGTTTGAAACTGCAGATAGTGTCAATATTCTTTTTAAATCTTAAAGAAATAAAATATTTGACAGGGAAATGTTTATACAATATTTTAAATGAGATTCTCTCATCTGGTTAGTGGTTAGTTTACTTATGAAGTAAAGTCCAGTGTTTTGTTCCCAACTACTATGATATTATCGACCAACCCATCCTCCATGACGTCACGTAAACTGGGTGACGACGCATGATCACGTGGATCGGTATTCACGTAGGAGTTGCGCTTGCTGGGATACGTACTGTCACGTTGCGCACGCGCTCCGTCCGCGTCAAGCTACGGAATTCCGTAGTCGGTATTTTGAAGTGAACAAGTAATGCATTGTGAAGAACAGAGGCACCATGGAAGGTGTTCTTAATAAATGGACCAATTATATAAGTGGTACGTAGTAGTTTATTTTGAACTTATGTAAAAAAAAAAAAATGTACGCGATGTTTTATTGTGTTTTATTGAGTTAATCTCGGGACAGTGAGAGACAGCCGGAGGAGCTGAGGTGGACTGTGGGCTTGGCCGTGTCTACATCTCTCAGTCTATATACACTACACGAGAAACTGGGCTTTGTTTGATTTCTCTTAATTTATTCTACATTATTGTTGTTGCTTCACACGTGTAACTTAGCTGTACGTTAATTGTACGTTCTGTCATCTGAATAGGAGGTGTGTTTTGTTTTCAGTGGACAGAGCTAGCTACAGCAGGCTAACGAGCTAGCCAGGAAACTTTACAAGGCTTAGTGCTTAACAAAGTCCCTAACTCTGGCCACGAGATACTTACTATGTTGTGACCACAACTTAATTACCTCATAGCATTTAGCCTATTGTAAACGACATACAAATTTAAGTTGACTTTGTTTCTAATTGTAAGTATACAGTAGAAAGAGCTTTCGAAAAGAAAAGTGCAATGGGAAATACCTTTATTTACTCACTGACACATAACTTCAAAACAAAAATCATCCTGCCACATCTGGGACAGAAATGATCACACGTTCTTAAGTCATGACCACAACATAATATCTGGTGGCCATGATTTTTACTATTTTGTTCCCACATTTTAGTAAATTTCGACCACAACATATTATCTAATTCCCACGCCATAGTATCCCATAGTCTCCATAGTGCATAATAGTATTTGTCATTTCTAGGTTGGCAGCCACGCTGGTTTGTATTAGCCGGAGGAACGCTTTCATATTACGATTCCCAAGAAGATGCCTGGAAAGGATGCAAGGGCAGCATCAAGATTTCCGTATGTGAAATACAAGGTAATGCCTTATTTATTATTAGATCAATGCCTGTTTTATTTTCGTTTGCATCTTTGCATTGTCATTCTTTTGTGATGTCATTGCTGTCAAATTTTATTTGCACATACACCCTTTACAGTGCACCCATCTGATTCTACAAGAGTCGATCTGACCATACCAGGAGAGCAATACTTCTACCTTAGGGCCATCAATGCAGCAGAAAGACAGAAATGGCTGGTAGCTTTGGGAACAGCCAAAGCATGTCTGACAGACAGCCGGACCAAGAAAGAGAAGGGTAAGACATAAAGCTCTCTAAATATCTTAGTCTTTACCTCCTGGTTTCATACACCCTCCTCTTTCTCTTCCTTATTCAGTTTAATAAAATATTTTCACAATTTTGATTGTGTAATGCTGCTTTGCAGCAATGACATATACAAATAAAACGTGTTGCTGCATCCTCCTTATCTTTCAGCAATTAATGACATTTTTCCGACCCAGTCAGCTGTAAAAGTTAATAATGAGTACCCATGGAAGCATTCTGTTTTTTATTTTCAGTACGGTATTTAATAAATTATGTGACATGTTCAACACTTTATTATAAAATAGGCATGGTGTAAGATGATTTAACCCAGCTATAGGTTCTAAACAGTTTGTTCATTTATACTGTGATAGGTCAGGTATACTGTACTGAATTAAATGATTGTTTGACTTACAGTGTGATATGTTTAAGTCGGAGACCATGAGTATAGTAAAAATATGATTATACTTGACAGACTGTATCCATTTAAGGATTGTCCAGACAATGTTTTGATTTAATGTATTTATCTGTCTTTTTTTTTTTTTAGAAATACAGGAAAACACAGTGGCACTGAAAACCAAGATGTCTGAACTGAGGTTATACTGTGACCTTCTTCTTGAACAGGTGAACAAACTCAAGGATAGTCCATTGGTTGAGGCAGCAGCTGGCTCTGGAGAGGTGAGTCTGTATTTGTCATAGGATTAATCAAGACAGAGGATTAAACTCACATGGTATTTACAGGAGAAGGGGGTGGGGGGATCTGTTCACTGAATGAATTAATGAATTGCAATTCAAAGACGTTTTTCAGTTTGATTAGCCATGACCGGGGATTGGCCAATCAGTCGATTTATATCAGATATAAACGATTGTGTACAGAAGCTTCCAAGTGGCACAACAGAAACATATTTTTATAACATAAAATCATGTGCATTAAAAGCCTTTGATCTGCAATTAATTCATCATTAAACTTTTTTAAAGGTTTAAAATTGTAAGAAATCAGGAAAAATTTTATATAGAATCAGGAAATGTATCAAATTTACATACTTATAAAATCCCAAAATTAATCGAATCAGCACCTACTGTAGGAATCATGATAATATTGTATCGAGAGGTGACTGGTGATTTCCATTCCTGGCATCTGTAATTATAAGTAAATAATACAGATGCCATTTGCCTGTCTATGTAATTGTGAAACATCATATTAGATTAGTGTGTGTGTGTGTGTGTGTGTGTGTGTGTGGTGTACTCAGGCAGGGAATGAAACAGGTAAACTGGTGAAGTCCACATGTGCCACGTTTCTGAAGACATTGGAGGAGTGCATGCAGATAGCCAGTCGCACATTCCCTCCGGACCTGCAGAACCTCAGCCCGCTAGATACACCTCCTGTTGCTGCTATTAAAGCTCACAAGGTATCTACAGTAGTTTGTACAACTTCTACAAAATGTATTGTTGCTGTATTTTACTGAACAACTAATTGTTTTTAGTTCTACACTGCCTTGTCATTTTTTGATTTTTTTTGGTTTTCAAACCTTGATCACTCTGATTTAGACTCTGCAGTCTGATCAAATAGGTGTGAAAGTTTATGGATTGATTGTCTTTTAAGAATTTATTTACTTGTGTGACAATGGTCTCTGTTCTGAATTCCCCCTTTTTTTAGATCAAAACTTCAAACCAAAGAAGTCACCATTTGGAAGAAAAGTAATATTAGTTTCTTTTGCAAATACTTGTATGCATTCTCTTGTGTTGTGAATGTATTTGCTTATTTGTCTTTTATATAATTTATTATAAAGACAAGTGAGGTATTTGATCTAGCAAAACACAATTGAGTGTGTCCAAAGTTAGATCAGGGTCTTGTTACATTTAAATGATTGGGTTGGGCTGTCTAGTATCACTGTATGGTTAGATGGAGAGAAGACAGTTACTTGGAAATATTATCATCAATCTTATTGTCTGTCTTGTTTGCAGACAGAAGCACTCAGTAAATAGCTCATCTGTTGCATTAGTATCTGAGAGAGTGAAGCTGGGACCAGACAGAAAGCCCCCTGAATTACTTCCAGACAACATACCAGAATTTTTTGAAGGTAAACCACACACTCTGTAGTCATACATCATCATCCTGGAAATCCACTTTCTTATTTTAAAGGTGCAGTTTGTACAGTTTTTGGAAGTGTTTCTGAACATCTAATAATCACATCACACTGCCTGACAAAAAAAGTCTCACACACTGTTGATTTCATTTAACCACATTTAGCTTTGATTTGATTCCCCCAATCCCCGTTTTTCTTCTTAATTAAGTCATAGCTAATCTCTATTAGGGCACTCTCCCATCAAGGTGACAACTACTAACCAGGCCGTTACATGCTTCCTCTAGGACTGATTTTGTGTAGATCACACATGAGCACCGTGTTCGGCACAACAGAAACTCATTTGCTCTGTAATCCGGTTGTCATAGGTTTGAATCTCACGACAGCTGTCTGTCCTGTCTGTAGTGGGAATCAAGCTCACGACAACCGGATTACAGAGCAAATGGGTTTGTGTTGGAGGAAGCACTTGATGACCTTCGCCCTCCATGTTGAAAATTAAATTTTTAGTTGGATTTTATTTTTACAAAACAAAAAAAAACTTGACCAGTAAATTTGAAAAAGTACTGCAACCATGTTTATGTAAAAGTTATTTAATAACCCATGTTTTAATATATACACATAAAAATGTAAAATGTCAAAAAATAATTGTATGCTGTCAGTCATAGTTCTCAGACAAAGACAATCAGTTAAAAGAAAACTGAATCGACCAAGAAAATTACAATCAGTTCTTCTCTACTTACAGGTGGTTTTCAACTGTTTCTAATCACGTTATACATGTGGGAATGCTTTTACATTAACTATTAAACATAGCTGTGATTTCTGTCTGTTTTTACAAGATAAGTGACCTCAAATTACTTTTTTTCTGACCATGTTGGTTGATGGTTCAGGACTATCCTTCGAGATTTAATGCTATGGACAGTCCATAACGCAGTTTGAGTTTTTCGAATTGCTTTTTTTGCTTAATGATGTGAATAATCTGACCCTTCTAAAATGAGCAAGCTGTATATGTTTTCAAAGATAGTATATTATTTGTAATTTGCAAACCTGCACTGAACCGGGTCATACTTGTTTCTGGTGACCATTTACATTTTTAATGGCCAGAGAGTAGATTTCACCCAAGCTACAGCAAAGATGCTTAACTCCATTTTTCCCAATGAAACCCAGCTCAGAATGATTCTTAAAAGCCATACATTGTGTGGTTTTATTTGAAGTACTGTGCTCACACTGGGCAATTCGGGCAATTCAGGCTGATCAGCGAGTGAAAGGAAATCTTTTCATTTTAATTACAACTGGCTTCACCGGAGAGCTTTATAAAACCACTCCTTTAGTGTAGATGCATAATAAATGTCTCGTGCTTTGCTACTGTCATGTTTTACAGAGGAGAGACTAATCGAGGAAGGATGTGAAGACCAGGTGGAGGTTTCAAGTGCAACTAACTCTAATCTTCACAATCCTGCTGAGGCTGATCTTCCCACAGGGGACGCAGGAGCAGACGTGCACCCAGAAGTAACTCCCGAATTAGGAATACAAAAAGAACAGCAGCCTATCCCTAAGCAAAGCCAAGAGGCTGGTGCAGAATTGCATAAGCTTGAGTCAGAGGGTAAAAAAGAAAAGGAAGATCAGGTGGAAACATTCTTCAGTAGTATGAGCAACAGGTATGAGGAGCCGCTGGCTCTGTGATCTATTAATCATGAAACTGACGCATTACCTTTTGTGTGTTCAACTTTAAATCTAGGTTACAGAGCATATCATACACCACATACTTCTTTGTAGCAATAACTGCATTTTAAAATAATTATAATGTACCTAGGCGTTAGACTTCCAATCATATAGTTATAACGAATCATATCATGATAAATACTAAAGAGTATGTACTTACACACTGCTAATGATTAAATAGTGTTCTTTTAAGCATTAACTCAGAACCAGAGTGAGACTTACAGTGACCTGATTGTTAAACAAACATATAAAATGCAATAATTATAAAACGTGACGTTTGCAAAGGAATAAGGCAAAAAACAAACAATTTTTCTAACAACTGATTTCAGGAATCCTCTTGTAGCACTTGGTTTGTTAAACTTTTTACTACTACACTTCTTTTTCTACCTCTTTGTGCAATAAAAAAAAACTGTCAGAAAATTACACATTAAAACTCATACATGTTTCCCGAAAGCACAGCTTTTCAGTATTTCTACTGTATACATGTGTGAAGATGTGAAATCCAAATCCATTACCTCAGCATATACTTTAACTTGCTCATAAGTGAGTAATTCGAACCAGCAGTGTGGATTCTTCAGCATTCCTTCGATCTATGACTCATATGAATGCAAACAGTGCATATTTATTTCCCTTAGGTTTTGATGATGTGTTTTGTGTTGTTTCAGTCTTGTTCTTTATGTTTTCTTTGTTAATCGTGTTCATCAAATAAACAACTGTTAAACTGGAGTTCATGGTAATACATCGTCATTTTCTAAATGTGTGTGGCATTCCCTTTGTAGATTTAGTGATATAAGACTGGAGGACGACAGTGGTATCCCCACACGAGCCTTTTTGGACTCTTGCTATGCTATAGTGCCAGTATTAGGTAGGACATTCTCTCCTTTCACTCTCTCTCCATCAATAATATTTTCTTCTTACGATTAAAGGCCATTACTTCTTGTGGGGCTTGCTTTTCTTTCCTTTTTTTCCAACCTGCATATCCTCTCCATTCCCAGACTAGTACCTGTGGCATCACTCGCTCTGTCGATTGGGGGATAGTGCATGTTTTATTATTATTTTTTTTACTTGTTATTTAATTTATACAGTGTTGTAGATGGTCTGGTGATTGTTTATGCTGTATATTGGGCTTGTCAGTGAATTAAATTCCCTACATGAAGGTGGCTTTCTGATCAACCAGTCAGCAGACTTCTGCAGCTTGTCATGACCTGTTTCTTTGCTATAACAGTGGGTCCATTCCTTGCCTGTCCAGTTGTGGGAGCACGTTCGTTCACTATTTAGAAGTTCACTTCTATTTAGAAGTCTGATGTCCTAAATACTCAACGAAACAATGACTTTTTTTCCCTCAGACAAGCTGGGACCAACAGTCTTCGCTCCAGTTAAAATAGATTTTGTGGGCAACATTAAGGTGAGTGTGCAAACACATAGTGTTTAAGGGAATTTTACTTGTTTCCCCTTATTTGACTAACAACTAATAAGTGAGCTCTGATGTTGTACAGTATGTGTAGAGACGAACGTTTTCACATGTAGCTCGGAGGATTGGCTACACTAAATCAATTTCAATTAAATTTTATTTGTATTTATTTATTTGTCGCAGAGCAGCTTTACACAATTAAAAAAAAATTATGGAAATTTGTATAAAATGTGAACAATGTGTATAAATCCAATAATCAGATTGTCCCTGATGAGCAAGCCGAGGGTGACAGTGGCAAGGAAAAACTTCCTGAGATGGAACCAGATTCAATAGAGAACCCATCCTCATTTGGGTGATAACGGATAGCAGGGATTGTTTTGCAGTCATACTGCATGTTAGGCGGCTGGAAGTTCAATTCAACAGTTGATGTCTTTAAGTTAATGTGGAGTCCGGTTCATTATTGGAGGCTCAGGTAGACTGTAGGAAATTCCAGTCCTGAAACTATTGAGCGATTGCAGTCACAAGTCCTCAGAGAACAGCTGTCTGCATCAGCAGAGGCAAGAACCGTAAAAAGGAACCGCCCCCAGTCAACACAAGCATCCCAAGCGTACAACACAGGGAATTCATGCAACGAGATCTCCAACCAGGAGCGGGTACCAGGACGAGTCAGAAAGCTCCAGGTCTGGATCACTGGCAGCTCGGGAGCGGCATATTTAGGTAGACGGATAGGGAGAGAAAGAGAGAGGCAAAAAGGACAAGAGCAGAGAGGAGAAGGAGAGAACACAATTGGGTATGGTCATAGTCACGTAATGTATAAGTTGAATGCATATTTAGGTGCAGAGTGCAAGCAGACTGACTATGACAGCATAACTAAAAGTGAGAGCCAGAAGGAAACACAGACATGAGGTAAAGCAACCAATCACTTCACCGAAAACAAACCTGAGTGGATCAATCAGAGTGGGGAAGACATCATCTAAACCAGTATTAAAGAAACGTATGTCTTTAGTCGTAATTTAAAGATTGTCAAAGACTTCGCTGTACAGAGTTAGTGTAAGACTGACGAGTGTATAAATGTCTGTGAATGGTGATCCAATCCGCCCTGGGGTGGTCACTCCTGCCTTGGGCCCAGGGTTACTGAAGATGTATAGCAGTTTGTTTTTGCTATATTTCATTTTCTCCAGTCATCTATTGCAATGTTACACAAACCGTTACAGTACATTTTAGTCCTTTAGTGTGCCCTTTTCCAAATAAGTGTGATCTTGTAAGTTCCAGTTTCAGGGCAGTAATGATTTGATAGTTATACTGGATATCTGATGGATGTTCCCTTAAACATGTGCTTATTTCATAATTATTTCATATTTCTTAAATTTTTACTACAAGACATTTTCCCTTCTTTGTAAAACATAGTACTGTATTATGTATTAGCATCTAGTACAGTGTTAATGTTTCCATGAACATGGATGAAAGTGGAATTCCACTGTACAATCTTCTTTTCAATGACTTCAACAGAGTAATATCTTTCAACAAGTGTAGACTGGAAAAAACAATGACTTTAATGCAGTCAAATTTGTTTTTATTTTTTTGTCCGTATTACAATTTAAGTCCAATGTTTACAACTTCAAAATGTCTTCCTTGTACAGTATATACCATGGACAAAACTCTGTATAAACTGTTTCTTTTACTACTTTTAACACATCACCACAATAGTGACCAGGACTGTTGGGCACATAATAATTTGTTATGGCCACTAGGTGGTCTCAATGCAGTGATTGTTTCATTAAAGTTTCTATATCATTGCCTCTATTAAAGCAATGAGATTTTTGGACTATATAATGTTTATTTAATTGTTATAGTCTGCTTAAGAAAGAAAAAAATATTTTCAACAACATAATGGTACAGGACAAATTTTATTAATGCCTGAATTAATACCATAATTATACAATACCACTACCAGTCAAAAGTTTGGACATCAGTCTTTCCTGATTCTTATTCCTTTCTAAAGCAAGCTGAAGGCATCTGAAATGCTCCATTGAACAGTTGATATTGAGATGTGTCTGCTACTTATGCTCTGTAAATCCTCATAACGGCTCTAATCTAAGCTGCTGTTAATTGGTGATTTTTGAGGCCGTTAACTCTAAATGAACTTCTCCCCTGCAGCAGAGGTAATGGTCTTCATTAGAGCCAGCTTCATCATGGTGCTTGGTGGGTTTTAAAATGCACTTGACAATACTGTTATTGCAAGGACTTTTTTAGAACATCTGACATTCGTGTCTATTAAAATAACAACTGAATGTTGTTGTTGTTACTTAATTAAATAATACTATTCATGTTATTTCATAGTTTTGAAGAAGATAAAATCCAGTTTTGTTCTGCAATGTAGAAAATAAATCCAAACTTGTGTCCAAACTTTTGATTGGTACTGTACACGTTTCAGCACCTGCTAGTGGGCAAAGTATACTGTATGATTTTTTTTTTTTTTTTTTTCATTTTGGATGGCATATCTCCTAGAAAGTGCAGCAGAAGTTACAGTCAGACCCAGGCAACTTCCCCACTCTGCAGAGTATTGTGCTCCACGAAGTGCAGATGGAAGTGGCACAGGTGCGGAACTCGGCCACCGAGGCGCTGCTGTGGCTCAAACGAGGATTAAAATTTCTCAAAGAGTTTCTCTCCGAGGTGAATGCTGGAGAGCAGGACATCCATGCAGCTTTGAGTAAGTGCCAGGACTACTTGCAAAGCCAGGTGCATTGTTCAAACTAAAGGAGCTTAGTCAGCATTGTATCTCTTTTTACAGGCACTCTTCCGATATTAGAATTACTGCTCTGTTAGGAGAGATATTAGGAAAAAACAGCTTCAGTGCATCTTGCCAGAGATTTACACATTTACACACAACTGTACAGAACACATGAATACCATTCAACCAGAAAATACTCTGGGTGTCTGGGTTTGGATGATGTAGAGCGATGTCTGTCTAAACCCATCACTCCAGATTTTCCCACAGGTCTTTAGTTGGGTTGAGATCAGATGACTGCAAAAAACAGCATATAATTTTTGTACCTTGCTCTCAAGCTCTGTAGATAGGAATAGCTGCAGCCACTCCTATCAGGATAGAAACGTTAAAGATGAAAAGGTGAACAGTCAGATTAACTTTGGTTAAAAGTCTTTGGTTATGATGGTGTTGATTCATGTGAACATGTGGCCCCAAACCATGCAGCGGAAAGCTTGGCAGCTCCCGACTCTTGTAATGTTTAAGCTACAGTTTCTACTGTATAACATTTATTTTATCTTTTATTCCATCTTTTATATTCCTATTGTACATGCAGTTTAAGGCTTATTGTGGTACTAATGACTGGAAACTGGAATGCCTGCTTTTACAGACAATGCCTACGGAAGGACGCTCCGCCAGTATCACGGGTGGGTGGTGCGTGGAGTCTTTGCCGTAAGTCTTACAGGTTACATTTAGCTTTTTAACATTTATTTATACATTTTTTTTCTCATACCTATCCTTAAACCTCACCCCGACTGGATTGCGTGTGGTTACAGCTGGCTCTGAGGGCTGCTCCTTCCTATGGTGGATTCATGGCAGCACTGGTATGTCATGAGGGAGATGAGCTGAAGGAGGATTTTATGTCAGGGATGCACCGCGACCTTGCCATCTACCTACCAGCCATGGAGAAGCAGCTGGCCATCCTAGATGCTCTGTATGAGGAGTACGGCCTGGAGTCAGACGAAGTGGTGTGAGACATTCACGGACCCTCACAGATACAGGCAGAACTCATCCTCAGGCTGCAGTGAGAGTACTGTAGTGTGTGAGATCCTGATTAAGGGATACCGATGCTGCTGAAGGTCTGTATGCAGCAGAGCAAGCACTGTAGCAGCACTGGATGTCGGTAGCTACCATTAGTGCTATGAAGGTGCAGTCACCTACATTCTCAATAAGGGGCCAAAAATGTACATTTTATAGAGTGTGAAGGTCTTTTCATGGAGCACTTATTTTTCTGTCTTTTTTTGGGTAGGTAGCAGGGTGGATTTTGTGGCATTTGGCAACTGAGTAATTTTCTTGCAATTACATGATTTGAAAAAAGTGATCTTACAATGTAGATTTTTATGTATTAACGTACACATCTGTGGAAAGTATGGAAAGGTGTCAGTATGTAAGCAAGCCACAGTATTTGCATTTGCACTCTGCATGTCATGCCTCCTTATTTTTCCCCTTCGTATATCAGATATCCCTTTGGTAGCATTGATAGACAGTTAGAAATGAATTCAATGCCATAGGCAAGCACAAATGAAATGTTTGTTTGGGTTGAGTGGATTGTAAAAGAGACCTGGCATTTGTGTTACTCATTTACTTATGTGGACAACGTAATTGTGCACAATTCCTAGGCTGAGCAATTTAACAGAAATTATTTATGGCTTCGAAGGACCAGCTCATAAAATGAAGGGAAACACTTTGTATTCAGCACGCTTCATATTTTTTTATTTATAAAAGCCAAATTTGTACATTTTTCTAATAATTGTATTTATTAAATTATTTACACATCGAACAATTATAAGAATAGATCATGCTAACTTATTAATGTAGCCAAATGAACAATACTTAACTGTGCATGTTGTATTGCATGGGTTGTGTTAATTTTTTATGTTAAATGAACATCAATCAAAACTTATTATATCCCATAAGTTACACTTGACACAAATTCCTGTTATGGCTGTACAAAGCCATGTTAAATACTCTACTAGATGCAGAATTTTTTAGGAATACACTAATGATCCAAAATGCAGATTGTACAGTACCTATTATTGGTGACTTTTACATCATTAAAGTGTTTTGGAAAGAAATATCTCAGATACACTCACACACAATAAGAACTGCTCCATGCTTTAGGGTCTCTATGGCGCTGAGCAGCATTTTATATTCTTAGCTTCCAGGTGTCATCTGTGCACTACACATATTAGACAGGATAAGATTTATTTTAAATAGTTTTAAATATTTTTAGATAATATAAATGAGAATAGGTGACATCCTTATCTCGTCTAGGCTACTTTAGAACTGTAATATCTACCTTTATGCCACCTGTGCTATTCACTGATGGTAACATATGTTCTATGCACTTTGCCTCTATTTTCATAATGTTTTTTTATTTATTTCTGTATGACCAGATCTAACATTAAGAGAAGGAAGGCTGGCTGTGTATAATCGTAATGTGTGTAGGTATACGTATGTGAATAAACGCAAAAAAAAATTCTAATCAATCTAAAGGTAAAGAATGTGATGCAGTGCATCTGACTTTGCTTTCATCTGTAATGGCATTTCTAATGAATGATTCTATTACAAACAACTCTCCCTGTCAGTTGTTTACATTCATGTGTTTAGTTTGTCTTCACTGAACATGCAAGCATCGATGGACGAATGTCTATACACTGTTTACAAGGGCACTAGGTAAGGTGTTATAATCAGTAATGTATAGAAAGTGAACAGAAAGCCTGCTGAGTCCCAGAAAGATGACTGATTTGACTGAAAATACAAGGATGAAATGTGGGGTCTGTGTAAATTGAGATTAAACAATGTTGTTTTAGGTAAGTAAATAAAAAAATATTATGACAAATTAAATGTTGAAAGTAATGTTAAATAATGTGTTTGTTTGTAGAGAAACATCTCAATCAATTTGGGTTTTATTACAGTTTAGTTCTGCACGACACCACCTGGCTATGGGTCATATCCACCTGGGTCATATCCACAGTTGTGTCTTATTCTATTGTGAAAAATAGGTGTGTTATTAAAACAGAGCCCAATTTTAGTCCAAGCCTAATTTTTTTAAATCACTCGGCCATAGCAATTTGCAACAGGCTTTCCCAGCTCACCACGCATATCTGAAATTTCCCAGATCAAGCTAACTGAAACCTAATAAACCAGCTATATTCTGTCATATCTTCTTGTTATTTTGGCGGCACAGTGGGGCAACCACTTGTTGCTATCTTAGTTTATAGGCTAGTTTAAAGATCTGTCTCGACCTTGACTGCATTTATACATTTTAATTAGAAGCACTTACATTTTCAAATGAAATGACAGTAATATCAATATGCAGTCACCTAAAATCATGTGTGAAGATAGCATCATTAAAAAAAATCTTATGCTCAATTAATGCTGCACAAATAATCCCCCCAAAAAATCAAAAATGCAATATGGGTCTGTGCAATTATTTAATCGCAAAAGGCAAATAATTACAGTTAATGTACATATTTATGTACAGTTTAACAATAATTTCAATATTTTCTTTTTTTAAAATAATAAATATTGGTAAACAATACATATTTTGGTAAATGAAATCATATCAGATTTTTTTTTTGCTGTTAGCCTAGATAAATTGTAGGTTTAATATGAAATTGTATATTAAATAATTACATATTGCAGTTGAAAAAAAAAGTTTAGAGCCAAGAATAATGTTCAGGACAAAATCTTTATTGGTCTCTTTCAGCGTCACAAAATTATAATACAAAACATAAAGTAAAAGTAAAGAAAAGAGTAAACAAATAGACACACACACCTCCGCAATGCACACACACTTAAGGGAGGAACGGCAACTCTTAAAAGGGCAACATAAATACATACATACATAGATAGCAGTGGCTGTTACAATGACCATGGGTTTGCTTTATAAGAATTTGATGGCAATTTGCTTTTAATCAGATGGCAATAAATCAATCAGTGCAGTTGTTTCTGGGGTGCAATTTTTTTCCTTTCCCGTTGCATTATTTTCATTATTTTTCATTTTTATTCATTTATTTTTTACTCAGTAGTGAATATGATTTCAAATGTAGTGAAGTACAATACTTCAAACAAAACATACTTAAGTAAAGTTAAACTTACAGATTTTAAAAACTACTTGAAAAAGTACAAGTACTGTACACAAAAAAAATACTCAATTACAGTAATGCGAGTAAATGTAATTTGTTACTTTCCACCTCTGCATATCTCTTTGTAATCAACTCTACCAAATCTGAAACAGTTGTATATAAGGTGTAGGAATACACAGACAGGCACAAACTAGCATTAAAACATTATTCTAACTTGTCAAAAAAGTAATAAAAAATTAAATTTTTATAAAAATTCCATTATGAACTCAACATTCTCACTTATGAATATTGTGTGTGTGCGCGTGTTTGCACACTATGGGGCTGTGATAAACAGTCCTTCTATGTCTAAATGTGGTTGCCAGGACACACAACATAAACAAAAGGCAAAAATAATCCCCAGTCTCAATAATAGCCTCTAAGAATAAAGGATTTGTTTTTGCATCTAGTGAGACATACGGTGAGCTGGAAAGAGACAAGTAACTGCTGGTTATAGTGTTGCAGGAGGGATTATCACTTTTCTGACTCTGACATTGTGTTGCAGATTGAATTATTATGGGGAGACTCTCATTCCCTATGCTAAGCTCTTATATATAGCTCTACTGTGACTAAATTTACTGTCGCCGTAAGACAAAAATAGCATGGACCCCACTGCTGGCCTGAAGGTACCCACATTACATTCCAAACACAGTGGAAACACTTTTACTATGTGACCTTATTTTGCTCTGCTGGAATTCTCGAGTGTCCATGTGTAAAGGCGAGTGCGGAAACTTTGCAGGGAATGAGCGTATGAGATGGGACTGTTGACTGGGCTCTAAGAACAATCAAAATCGAAGCCTTCATTTTCCATCAATCCATCAGCTTGTCAGGGTAAAATATTTTTATAGCCTTATATATTCTAGTGACCTTTGTTAAAATCGTTATCCACATGATGAAGTGGAGGAGCAAGAGTTATTCAAGGTCACTGACCTCTGGGACAAATGGAAAAAAAACATGTGAGGTAATGTAAGCTAGCTAAAACTCTTATAACTCATAAAACAGCCGGGCCTAGCCATGCTTGGTTTCCTGAATACCCTCATATGATCTGACTGATAATGTGAATGACTGTCTACGTGTTACTTTTGGCATGGACCGTATTGGCCTTGATGCATCTGTGTTAAAGTTGGATTTTACAGAGGCTAGTCTCCCGGGTTATATTTCTTGGTTTAACTGTTGGTTAAAGGTGTAAGGGTTTCTTTTGTAAATCTGCTAACTTGTTAATTAGGTAAAATTGCTAAAGATATCCCAAATAGCCTAAAATGCAAAATTCATATTTGTAGGCGGTAAAAACATTTGTGTAACATATACACCAATCAGTCATAATATTAAAACTATTAACATTTAATCCACCTAAGTTTTGGATTTCCCTCATGCCGTCAGGGCAGCTCTGGCATCTTGGGGTGTGGCTCTGCTTCTAGGGGTGTCCTGTGGTGTCTGGCACCAGGACCTTGGCAGCAGATCCTTTGGGTGAGTTGCGGGGTGGGGCCTTAGCGGACCAGACTTCTTGTTCCAGTGCATTCCATGGGTGCTTGGTCGGATTGGGATCTGGGGAGTTTGGGGGGGGGTTGTGCTTTTTCTGTGGGATCAGACCCACATGATAGGCTTTGATCCCCATGGGCAAAGGTGAGCCTCGGGTATCCATCATCTTGTCAGCAGTTTCCTGGAAGTTGGTGATCAGTGTTGTTCAGTTCACCTGGCAGTGGTGTTGATGTTATGGCTGATCAGTATACATTGCATGAAGGATCGATTGCTTGCAGTAAGGATTCCACTTAATATAAAATTCAGGAAGAAATTCTCAGACTGAGACATTTTAAAGCTCTACATTGTAATCAATAATATGACAATAATATTAATTAAATGACAAAATGGGCATTGATAACTTTTTCCAACAGATGTAACACCTACTCATATCACTACTTAATTGGTTAGAAAGTTGTAACCTCGGGGTTAATTTAGATGTTTTATTGTTTGTGTGTGTGTGTATGGGAAGGGGGGGGGGGAGGGTTGGTATAAGGGTGTCCTCTGCCAGGCCACTGCACCTTGCATTCCCTACAATAGGTCAGGGCTTTTCACTGGGCCTAAGCTGACAGCTGGCCCTGTGTGTTTCCTGTCTGTGGGGCCCCACCACTGAAATGCAATACCCTTCCTCTTGCATGCACCAAAATAATCTATCTCTTCAAGGCAGAGGTGACAGCTGCCTTCCCCTTATTTAATTTCCCAGCCGGTACCTGCTCATCCCTATGTTTCCATTGTGTCTTTAGCACTTGTAGCTTTACAAATACAGTAATAACCAGCATCATAACACATTTCACTTTTTAATTTTTACTCTGATCATACATTAAGACATAATCTATGTTACTTAAAAGCTTGTGTAAGCTCTAACCCACCCTGTCTGGAGGCAAATTACTCTGATGTAATTATAACTAGAGAGATGTGCCTTTATAATACAGTTATGATGAAGTCTCAAAAATGCCAAACACACGTTTTGACAAGTAAGTTGAAAGGAATTCATGACTCAGATGTTATTGAGCTAAAGGTATGTGGCATTGTTGTTCTTGGGGTGTTCCTGACTGTTCTCTATTGCACCTCTGGCAAAGTTGCTTAAATGTTTCAAGTCTGCACACAACCTGTCCTGACACACACACGCAACCAGCACAGGAGCAAGTAACCATTTACAGAAGAGGTATCTTAAACCTTTTCTTTATGTCTTACAACATCTAGATTTTAATAACAGTTTTATGCATAGGTTCATTTACCTACGATTTTCCTACTTCATGTTCCCTCCAACTTGGTGTTGGTGGGAACAGGCTGAGAAATCCAAGGTTCTTTATCCTTAGCCATGGATTCTAGCTTCTCCTCTGGGATCCCAAGAAGGAATATTTCAAGCAATGATATAATTCCTGCAGATACTGTGTCTGCTCTGTTGGTTTCTAACCAGTGGGACATGCTCTTTCAGGAACACCATCTTGCTTCCTTCATTTTGGACGACTCGGACTCTACTTGGAGCCTCTTCCAAATGATAGAAACTCTAAGAGTTCTTCATGTTTACATTTATGGCATTTGGCAGACTTTATCCAGAGTAAATTACAGACATTAACTAATCAACCCTGCAATAAGATCTCATTTCTCACACTGCTTTGCTGCATACACTAATAAACTTGCTGAGTTACCTTTAATCAACAGCTTGTGTAATCAAGGTTTGGTCGCAATCTGAGATTCGGCTGAACAGACTATTCACTTTTATTAGAGTCTTGCTCTCGTTTTCTATTGATCATGAATAGGGGGGCCCTGAATAATGTTTGCCCTACCATCTGGAGAACGAGATCAAAGCTTGATAATGCCACAGCTATTCGTCTAGTGGAGAAAAACTGGCTGTACTATTAACTTGTAAGGCATTTAGCAGATGCCCTTATCCAGAGTAACTTACATGTTATCTCATTTTTATATCTGAGCAGTTGAAGGATAATGGCTTTTCTGATATCTTCCCTGGTCAGTAGCTGTCCCTTGATATGGGAGAGCCTTAAGACAAGTAAGAATTTGCAATGACTTAATTAGGGAATAAAATTAAACTTACTTAATTTACTCTTGTAGGGTCATTGTCTCTCTTCTGACTTGAAGCGAAGGTTCCATTCTTAACTGGGAGAGAACCATGTGCTTATGGTGCCAAAAGAACATTGCAGGGATTTTACTTCTAACCCTCACATTGGACACCTCTCTGATCTTGGCAGCATGTGCGGCTTTGCCTTACCACTATTAAGGTTTCTAAATGCCATAGTAACCACAGACACAGTGCTGGACTCCCATGCATATGTTTTCTCTTCTGCAAGTGCTTTTGTCATAGCTATTCTAGCTCTTGAATAGAGAGAGACCTCCAAGAGCATTATTCAGAAAGCCACCTTCTTTAAACTTGACCACTTCCTGCTTACTGCTGGAATCTGCTAGCATGCCCTAGTGTTACTGCTATGGCAGCTTTCTGGCTGGGTCTTCAGAGAACCATCAAATGTTTTTCAGACTAAATGGGCCTCATCTATCAATGTTTTAATAAAGTTAGAGGAGACTGATGTCACTGATCGTGTTTAAACAGCGATCTACTTCCATTCTCAGGTATGATTTGGCTTTCATATCTGATTCGATTTGGTTCCCGAGCAAGGAACGATTGTGCTCGCACTGTTTAAAAGGCTTGGGGTGAAGTGTATTTTGAAAAGATCCTGGGGCCGTAATGTAGTATCCTCACAATGAGCTTAAATTTATCTCCTGTGAAATCTATGGATTAGGAGAGAGACACACCCATTTAAATAGTTTCTTCTCAGAACCATTACTGTGTCTGAATTTAAGACCAGCTATATCTAACCCATACCTTCCCATCTCATACATCAACTTTCACCTCCAATGAAGTGAAAGAAGTCTAATTTCTATTTCAAATGTATTTTCTGTCCAAAATTGTCCATCACATGCTTGCCAAGCTTCTGCCATTTAACCTGACCCTAACCCTTCATGTTGCAGAAAGTCGGCGCACAAGCTGGCTTTAAATTGCTATTAATGTTGACCCCAAACATGTTCCATGAGAGTCACAGTCACCAGATGTTTGTCTGCTGACAACCACAGGCATGGCTCCAAGGGTAATCCTGTAACTCCCACTAACTCTAATCCAGGCAGGATATGTTTATTTATTTATTTATTTATTTTACTTTCAGAGGAACTCATTAGGATTGCTTTTTTTATATACCTCTCTTCTTAGATCTGTTCATTAAGCATGTCTGTACCAAGGGCATTAAGCTCCTGATAACATCGCCCTGAGGTTCATGAACATAGACAAGCCCACGTCACCACAGCAAAGTCTTCATTCACAAAGGTGAGAAGGATTATAAATAGGACAGTTTATTTTAGCTTTATAAACTTTATTTTAATGGCTGTATCAAACAAGAATTTCATAATAATCCACATTACAGTAGGACAGAATATTCATCGCTGCATTATGTCAACATGCAACAGCACCAGTGGATGCTTACTGAGCAATGATTTCTTTATATATAGTGTAATACATATAACATACATCCTAACATATTTAATATAATCATTGAACAGTCTCTGATATGGTTAATGCACAAACAGTCATACCTTGGCAAAAACATCAGACTATTATTGGAAAAAAACAGTCATCAACTGTGTTATAGCAAGCTTGACCTTCATAGTGAGTGTATACACTGGTAAAAACATGCTGATGCAGGTTCAAGACAATTTATTTTATATACATTATCTCTCTCTAGACCTGAATATTTTATCACTTCCAGAAATCATTAAGTTCGCAGTCTATTTTAGCATATGAAAAAACATACAGTAGTTTGCAATAGTCTGTATAAAAATGGCACAATACAAGAACAGTCATATATGATATGATGCGTTGCATTTTTTTTTTTTACCAGAAAATTCATGCTATGTATACAGTGTAAGAATTACGACAGAAATGGTCGGTAACTGTTAATTTAGGTTAACTCTAACAGTCCTCAGCCTACTAGATAGCAGCGATAGACTTCCTCTGCCCAAGCTATCTGACAGTGTAGAAAACCTTTCTAACAGTTTGACAGCCATTATTGATTCAGCTACCTCCTTACATGAGCAATTTAAAAGTCATGATCCCAAAGGATCAGATTTCTTTTCCCTCCATAAAATCTTGAAGCATTTACAACAATACAAACAGGACACATCCGACACTGGCAATTAGATGCAGCTTAAGAACACTGGAATACATAAGCCTTGTTCCACCTGGGGATGGAGATGGACCAGCTCTAATGATTTGATGACTCAGAGAGTTCCTGAGGTAAGAATGATAGTGTCTAGCTAAAAACCCAACCCTGACCTTAACATGGCTGTAGTCCAAGGACTTCCACATAAGGAACATTATGACCACTAGTTAATTCCTTCTATTGTTTTTTTTTTTTTTTTTGGCCAGTGCTTCTTTGACCTTGCAGCTTCTCTGATGGTTTGCTTGGCTTAGCACCGCAGAAGAAAGCCACTGAACTTTAGTTCACTAAGGTCTAAAACACTGCCAGCTGGTTTTACCCACTCCTTTACTGAGGCACTCCAGCTTGAAGCCTTGTTTCTTGATTTGGTCAAGGCCATAAGGTTTTTATCTGTAACTTTATTGAGTCAGGTGAGTTGTTTGGCCTTAGATGAATGAAGCCCGTCACACCATACTTCAACCAACCCAGCCCCCATGCAAGATGTGGATTGGTTCACGTTGCAATCCTAATACAACACAGCACCCTGGGAAAGAGATGGAGGGGTGGCCCACTAGAAAATGGCCTCCTTGTGGAAAAGTTGTACTTTGAGGTATTGAGTCTAGTCCAGGCTTGCCTTTTTGAAACAGCAGATTCATGGCAAACCATCTAAGCAGAATGTCAAACAGGTGTCCAGCACCACAGAGAGAAGGCTGAACAGAACAGAGAACAGCATCCTGGTTGAGTCCTTAAGACAGAGAGCAATGGGTCCTGTGCGGTTGCCTTGACAGAGCAAAGTGCTCTTTTTCCTATGAAATATGTGGCTTTGCTTTTCACAGCAGCATTGCAACAAACTAGTATAATATGCATGTTTGTATCCCCCCGTACCCCCAGATCAACGTATTTTAATTCTGTTTGTTTGCAGTGCCTTCAGTCTTGTTCCCAGCTACTTCCACAAGACAATATGGGGCTTGGTGGTTTTTTTTTTCTGGTCTCCTCATGTAAAATACTTGCAGCTTGTGGAGTCAATGAAACAGTCGACGGTGCATTTAAGATGACCATACGATCTGCAGATGTTAATTAACAAAAGAAATTTATTCTTATCATCTGTCCAGCATTAGTCAGTGACATTAACTTGAATTATATTACAAAATCCTTAAACTGTATCTTACCCAGGGAGATAAGAGTTGCAGGTTTGATAACCAAAGTCTTTTCCATCACATTCCTCAGCTCCATCGTACCGATAGCCGTCACCGCAGTGGGCATGTCTGCACTCTGAGACACACAGGCAGATTTTTATTTTATTTTATGCAAGTCACACAGGAGGACGCATCAGTTCCATTTAATGAAAAACAAAAAGGTGGCATTTTAAAGACATGCATTCAAATTGCTACTTACTGACACAGCCGTCTGTGACGACCTTGTTTCCGTCATCACACTCCTCTCCATTTTCCACCTGCACAATGCCGTCTCCGCAGAAACCATCCTGATCTGGAGCATGTTCAGTTGACTGAAATGGTGTTAGCTGGCATAAAAGAATAATTTCATAATAAGCATTAAATTAGGATTGGAAATTGTAATTAATAGTTGAACAAATAATAATAATTTTAAAAAGCAATCAATAGTTTTCAATAAATTAATTATATATTTTTTTCATTTAAGTTGAACCCGAAGCAATTAGCTGTGAAAAAATAATAAGGCACGCACAGTTTAAACAAACAGAATAAAAGAAAACCAATAATACTATTGTAAATACTGCTCTTGTCCCTGTCTCTCTCTGTGTCCTCAAATGCTGAAAGTACAACAACCCATACTGCACACCACACTGCCTAAACTGCAAGTGCACCCTCTTATGGTATACAAGTTAAAAAATGAGCTTTGGAGATATATTATGCAAAACAAACATTGCAGTATCAGTTATTCATTTCTTTTCTTAATTAGTTGATAATTATTCATCATTAATAATCAATGTGCTCTTATAATATATTCATAAAGTTAAACTTCAAAAAATTCACCTGTTAAAAATATACAGTATGCAATATATCGTTTAAACAAATAGATACCTGAATTGGCAACCATCCATCAGTGTCCTTGAAATATAGAGTCCTCTGATCTTTACGGAAAGCGAGGGCATTATCAGTGCGTAGACGTTCCAGTTCTTGTTCATTATTTACCACAAAAATCTGCAACACAACGAAGCTGCTGTTGTTTTTTCGCTTTTGTTGTTTTGAAAAGCTAGTGACAATCCCTGCTTCTTTAAATACTTTGATCCTTTTAGCTGTCAGACTGCAGACATAAAAGATTGTTCTGTTTTGTGAGGATGTCTGGAAAAACATCCGCATTCAGTGGGTTCAGTCTGGCTGAATAAATTAGAGAGAAGACGCACTGCTTATTGATGTTTAAAGACAGAAAGCACCATATACTCAGCTCTGTCTAGAAACATCCTCACTTGACAATACCTCTGGACTTTCTGAAATTAGGGCCGCCAGTGTATTTAAAAGAAACATTTATAGTTAATACAAAGAATATTTATAAATTCTTTTAGGGTAAGTTGCTTATTTTTGTCTCTACTATGAGCAAAACCTTTTCATGACTCTTTTATGTGAGAGAAAACGAACACTGGTGTCAATACTGTGTGTACGAATGGGACTAGTTTAAAATTTGGTGACGTTATTTAAAGACTTTTACTGTATTTGAATAGTTTGTAAACTTGCTAGTATAGAGTAAGCACACCTGTTACTCTTTTTTTTTTTGTTGTTGTTGCTTGGCAGAGCATTGCAGTTTAATACAGTATGAAACCTACTCTAAACACATCATGGTATCACAGTACTAATCAACCATTTAGAAACAAAAATACGTTTTTTTTTGTTTAAAGGCCAAGCAAAGAAAGCAGGAGAATTACTGAAGTTAAGTTACCATCCATCCAGTGCATTATTAAATATGGTGCCAAACAGTTACCTTTAGAAAAATAATGTTTTCAGTAAAAAAAAGAAGAAGAACCACACGCACACACACACACACACACACACGCACACACCCTGATCAGAGTTCACGTAAATGTTTGGTGAAGTTGCATCGTACAAAATCATTAGTAGCGTGGATATGGAGTGAATTCATCACACTAATTAAACACCTGTACATGCACCTTTATGAAATGAATTAATGCTCAACACAGAGTTAACATAGAATTGGGAAAAAGCTTTGTGTGAGCAGCAAGCATCGAGTAAGACTACCACACTAAACGTTAAGGTGGATGAGCAACAACAGCAGAAGAACACATTGAGTTTCACCCTTCAAGAACAAGAATCTGAGGTTAATGGGGGTTACAGGCTCTGAAACTAGACATTTGTCTACATTTTCCAATCCTTAACTGTCTTGTTCCTGTTAACTGAACTAACTGAAGCTCTTGACCTGCATCTAAAAAATTCTGTGTATTGCTCTGTTGGCTAGATGGTGGGTGTTTTGTGAAACACAGATGTTCACAGTGAGTTCCCAAAGGGACAAGAACCACTTGTGTAAGCACCTTTATCAGGTAAGAAATACATGGCAAATGAGAGAAATGCTTTTTAAAAAAAATCACTGTTGAGGTAACTGTCTGATTATACACTATGATTAATTGTGAGAGCATGACATCATAACAGCCTTAGACAGAGTTTTTTATCTTAAAAAATGATTTGGTTGTGTTTCTTTATAGTATAGTTTTTGCAAACACTACACAATACACAAAAATAATTCTCTACGTGATGTAGTTAAAAAAAGTGAATTATTATTAGTAAATGCAGCTGTTAAAGTTATTATTATTAGTTAATATTTATACTGTATATGTGTAAAAATATTTATGGGATTTGTAATCCAAGTTTAAGCGATTGTTATTTGGTATCTCTTTCATTAACACAATGTAGTCTATACCATTATGATGCTCAGGGTCATGATCTCAGTGAGCTCAGGACCCGAGGGAGTGGACACGATAAATGGGATGTCATCCCATCAGTGGGTGCAAGCACATGCACACAGACACCCAATCATACACTACAGGCATTTTGGAAACATCAATCCAGCTCCACCGGCACATTCAGTGAATTCTTTACAGAGGAAAGCATAAGGAGCATGAGGACAAAGCATGAGGAGACTCCACACACACACAGACCCCAACATCACTTTCCACCAAGATACCATTCTGCACAAATGTGACACTAATTGTAATTATTGTAATTAATTATGAAATATTGTAATTTTAAAAACCCACAAGCTTACCGCTGGCACTCTAGGGTAGCTGCTCCTAGATGGCTGGTCAAATGAGCTTGAAGGATTGTTCATGTTCACAAGAGAGTTACAGCCACAATGACCGGGGCTGCCTGGTTGCCCCTTCTCCCCTTTTGGCCCCACCACATACAGCCCTGGAGGACAGAAGAGCAGTAACACTGATTACTGACAAAAGTGGCTGATAAGCTGCATAGAACAATTGATACTCTCAATAATGGCCACTAAATCTTCTTCTAAAGGGTTTATTAATATGAAAAAAAAACATGCAGCACATTATAAACATACATTCAGCAAGACAGCAAGTGTTCAAGTGTTCTGCACACATCTGAACATCTGCACACCTGCTCATCCATGCAGTTATCCATGCAGCTACTATACATTTTTTGCATTCTTAAACTATTTTCTCCTTACTGTTGTTGTAAAGATTGATTGTATGAGTACATAGTCCTCAGATGGTTTCTAACAAAGCATTTCCACTTACTGTTGCTCATTGATTATGTTTCACACCATTCTGTGTTAAAACTAACAGATCATCAGTTATTGAAGTACTCAAACCAGGCCTCCGAGTGGCGCAGGGGTAAAGTGCTCGCCCTATCATCCGGAGATCGCTGGTTTGGTTCCCGGGTGATGCTGTAACCTCTCACAGCCGGAGGTCTCGAGAGCTTAATTGGCTGAGTGGGGAGGGATGAGAGGTACTTAGTGCTCCCACATTAATCACGGCTCTATGCCATTCAGGGCGTCTGTGAGCTCGTGCACGGGGAGGGAGCGCACTGTCCTCCGAGTGTGTTACGCCGCCGCAACGGTGCGTAAGCAAGCAGTTCGAAAAAAAAGAGGTCGGTTTCCTCCGAACCACGTGACAGCCCTCGGCCCTCCTGGCTGAATGGTAGTAACGAGCCTTAATGTGGGAGCCCCCCCTAGTGACGAGAGGAAATTGGATACGACTAAATTAGGGAGAAAATTAGGGAAAAAACTAAATTAGGGAGATAAATCAGATTAAAAAATAAATAAATAAAAAATACTCAAACCAGCCCATCCGGCCGCAACATCCATGCAGCGCTTAAAGCCACAAAAATCCTTCATATTTTCTATTTTTATGTGTAATGTGGACATTGACTGGAGCTCTTTATCTTCAAGCCAATATCTGCATGATTTTATGCTGCTGCCACATTTCTGTTTAATTGCATAAAAAACCAAAACATTTTCATTTGTCACATACACAATCATACACAGTATGATATGCAGTGAAATATATAAATAACTGTCTGTGACCTGAAATAGAAAGACTCCAAAACAATGAAAATATTGCACTAAAGAATACAATTAACCTAAAAGATAACATTGTCAATAAAACACACGCAAAAAAAATACAAACATAAAATGAAAATATATAAATTAGCACTAAATGTACAAAATGATGGTGTAAACTTTAAGGTATAAAAGTAGAAGTGTAAAAATATAGCGTGTGGGTATGACAGGAGCACTTCGAGATGACATGTCATTTAAAGAATGATGTCACCTCGACTAGATAATGGCACTGCGGCACTAATTTTCTTATTGTCTTCTAGAGGAGCTGATTGCTTTGTTTCATTTGTAAAGAAGTTTAAACAAGGTGTCACATAAATTACATAATGTTTATATATCTGTGAGGAACTTGGCCTGTCTCTCTCAGTCAGTTTAAAGACATGATGTCATGCCTCTGGACTCAAGCAGAGCAGATCAGGTTGCTCTGAGGCTAAAATGATCCCTTGGTGTCATTGACTTAAATGTTCTCCTACTCCTTTTGACCCTGTACCCCTGAGATTTGTGTCAGTGTCTAGTTATTTCAAGTTTCCAAAGCAAAAGTCAGTCCTAATTCAAAAATAAAAACTTCTGCCTAGTTTTTATTTCCATATATGAGGCTTCGAGTATGAGAGACCAGATCTCCAGGAACTGTATATGTATCACAGTTATTCCTCTGCCTTGTAGGAAGTATACAACCCTACTGTGAGTCAGCGCACAACTGGAAATCTTATGTGTTTAGGCAAAACACTTACCTGAAGCCGGCAGACCAGGAGGACCTGGATGACCTGGGAGTCCTTGTGGGCCAGCTGGTCCCATTGGCCCTGTGAGACCAGTGTCTCCCTTTGGACCCTAAATCAGACATCAAATAAATCAAGGGCAGTGGCAGCTGGTGCAAATGTTTTTTGTTTTTTTTTGGTAGTGGTGGTGGGGTGGGGGTGTGGGGGGTGAATGGAGGGCGCAAACAAAATTAAACTTTTAATAATCGCCAGTAAATAGCCATAAGAAGTGCTGGAAAAGCACCAAGTGGAGTGTAAGCTGGGCTGTTATCACTTGAATGGTCCACGTTTTTTTACTTTTTTTCTTTCTTCATCCGATCGCCTTGCGAAGGGGTATTTTAGCAACGAAATTACAAGATTTTCTCTCATATTTAGCTGGCTTCTACACTATTCAATAAATTAACTAACAATCTGCTGACCGTTAATAAGACTTGTTGAGAATGGTCCAATCACATGAGCCCAAATATTTAAAACAATATTGATTCGCTGAAAACAAAAGTAGGAGGGTTCGGGGCGCACGGTGCTGCGCCCAAGGATAATTTAAAATAATCCAATTAGAGCTCAGCCTCAAATCAAATGCTTTTCAAAATTTTACATGCCTACATAGACACTCGTTTGTCCGGTGCCCCGTGTACACGAACACAAATGAACTTAATACAGTTGAAAAAATTTTTAATTTTAAATAAATTATATTAAGAAATACAGCGGAATATTGTGACTAAATGACTTTATTTCATTATTAAAATAAATATATATTATGATAAATAATTACATGTTAAAGTAGCATTCTTTTCTGCCCAACTTTAAGGTCGGCGCCCCTCATTGACCGGTCGCCACTGATCAAAGGTTAAAATTCACGTATAAGGGACAATGAGTCAAACTGTGTTTTCAGTATCCAGGGTGAATTTCTCACCTGCTTGCCTCTTTTCCCTGGTTGCCCAGTGGGTCCTCTGCTTCCTGTCATTCCAGACTCCCCTTTTGGGCCCATTTCACCCTAATAAAAGATCACAGAAATGTATTTACCTAATGTAATGCTTCTAACCTGTATTTATTAGCGGGTACGCAGAGCAAAACTAATTTCCTTACCTTCTGGCCAAGCATTCCTGGCAGACCCATTGTGCCCTGAAACACAGCACAGTACACTGTTAGACACCAGAATTCTACATCATCAGATTCCACACCACCATCAGTCTCACCTTCTGTCCCTTTTGGCCGGGGTCTCCTCTGTCACCTTGTGAGCCCTTTAAAAAGTTAACAGAAAATAAATGCAATGGCGTGGACGATCCAACGTTTAATGCAATCTGAAAATTCCTACGTTTTAAAAATGAGAAAAAAGCTACTACGAGAGAAGTAATACAAAGGCACAAACAAAGGCATTATACCTTTTCTCCTTTGTATCCAGGCAATCCCTGCAGCACAGAAGATACATGGGAAAAATGTATTATATTTACAAATGTTATATCATGAAATATAAGCTGTCTGCACAGCTCCCTCTATTGCTTGACTAGGAATAATGAGGATACCTAAATACACAATTAGCAATCAGCAACACAGACCTTGGGTCCTATTGGTCCTCGTGTTCCAGGCAGGCCCATCAGTCCAGAGTCACCTTTCTCACCCTAAAAAAACATAAACCATCTTATAATGCGGCCATAATGCAGACAACATGTAACTTTACACTCCATTTTAAGTGTTAGTACTCATTTCATCATACAGAAGCCAGCTCACCTTGGGTCCACTCGGTCCTGGCCATCCATTTGGTCCCTGTCGCCCTGGCAAGCCTGGGGAGCCAGTGCGTCCCTGGAGTAAGAAACATTTATTTATGAGCATGTTTTAATCAACAGAAGTTGGCCAAAGTGCCGTACATCATTAAAGATAAATAAGAAAATAAGATATACATTATTTAAAAAAAATGTAAGCAGTTTTTCTCTGATGGCTTGTGACTGCAGTCGCTCAATAGTCCATGACTGAAATTTCCACAAACTTGTACCCTGAGCCTCCACCAAAGAAAGTAGACTCCATATTAACAGTAAACATCTCTCTTGTTATATTGAACTTCCAGCCTCCTAAAACACATTATGACTACAAATCAATCCTTGCTACGTCTCTCCATCGCCACCCAAATGACAATAGGTTCTCTGTTGAGACTGGTTCCTCCACTGAGTCTGTTTCCTCTTTTCCTATCGTCATCTCAGAAAGTTTCCTCTTGCCACCATTACCTTTGGCTTGCTCATCAGGGACAATCTGATAATTATAATTTGCTAGTGAAAGTACCTGTCTTTGACAGGAAAGGAGTTTTAAGAAATAGTTAAAAGGTTAAAGCTAAAAATAAACTGATCAGCTTTAAAGTAGATCATTAAAACTGGCACATTCCTTGTTTATAACATCGTAACATCATAAAACGTCATAAAAACTCACCATTTTGATTTTTATTTATGGTGCAGGTTAAACTTCAGGCAGATATCCAATTACTACGAAAGTGTTTTTTAAATTCTGTCCAACCAGTTTTGCGTGATGCTGTGACAGACTCTAGCACATAACTGCTCATAACCTCACCTCATAACCTATTCAACATTTTGATTTTAGCACATGACACTGGGCTCTCAGTTTGGGTATTTTACACACCGTCACCTCAGACTGCTGTGGATATGTTGGCTTTAAAGACCCGGGTTTTATCTCATAGTGGCGCTTCATATCACTGCTTGTTATTAACCACACGGTTTCTGAACATGAAAGACAAACTGGGTTCAAACTTCCCGCAGGAAGAATAAATATACATTGAGCTTTCCATTCATCTTTAAAGGTTTAGTTTTTATAATCTACTTTGCTTTTTTTATGGAGTAAGCCATGTTATGTCACGTGTTCGTTGGTGTTTCGTCAGGATTATGGCGCCCTGCAGATGCATTACCGTCGTTTCTGTGTCTTCCATATACTCCGTCTACACACAGTAAACTATCATGGTGATTGCCCCTGTTGAGTGACAGTGTTTAGCCACGCCCATTCTAAGGGAAAAAGCACTATATTCGTCGAAAAAAACGGTGGATGCTGTGATGTAATCTGGCACAAAACTGCTCATAACCACTTCTACTCAACATTTTCAGGCAAAAATGTTTAATTTCAGGAAAATACCTAACTACTGCCAAAGTTTCAATGCATTCTGTCCAGCCAGTTTTGCGTGATGTTGTGACAAAAATCCGACTGGACAGATACACAGACAGAAATAATTTTTTTTTTCGAGAATGATTTCGGGTCCTCCAATGTATGAAACATAAGGATATTATTGAAAGAGCGAGTTCTGACCAATATACAGACAAAACCTTTATTTATATAGATATATATTTATTTACACATTTAACTCAATTCCATAATGTATTTAATTAACAAAAACACATATAGCAGAACTATATAATGCAATAATGCAAAATGTTATATGCAAGACCCTAAAGGCTCAGCTCTTATACATTAAGATAAAGCACCTTACTGTAACATTACAGCACATGCTAAACCAAGTGCCCAGGGTGGATATATACTGTAATAACACACAATTCATTTTCTCAGAGATGCTAAAGCACTTAATCTTTAGTGGTCGATTCATTGATCACCTGATGAACGTTATTTTTGATTAATAAAACAGTTATAGTTAATATCAGAGTTTGCTTAGAAGACTGCAGAGTACATCTCCTGAGTGCTTCTAAAAGGCATAGGAATATTGGAGAGAGAGAAAGAGAGAGAGAGCGAGAGAGAGATAGACCATCACACTGCTGGCTTTAATTAAATGATGTACTGGGAACGGAGACAAGCCATGTTGGAAGGCAAAAGATTTATGGTAGCTTCAGCACTAAGCTAAATTACACTGCAATACTGCAACCTCCATGAGTGTCACCCTCCTCTTAACCCTCTCATAACCCCACATTGTACCATCTGTATTCCATCCATTTGCCTACTGATGCTCATCACCTATACCTTCACATCAGTGGGAGGAGAGCCTCTGGGACTTTGTTTTAAGGGCTGGATATGATTTACTCTGTGACCAAAAATGGCTTCTGTTATTGTTAAGAATGCCTTTATCATTTACTTTGATCCATCTATTGGCATAATTATTAAATGCTATTCCTAAATGAAACCTTTACCCTAACTTAACCCCAATAGGCAAAGAAAAACATCTTGTCTCTTTTAGTTTTGTTTTAAATAATAATAAAAAAAAAGCTGCCATTTTCCTCTTAGATAAGCCAAGCCAATGTGAAAGATATTTCTATCAAATTCATATATTTGGTTCCCAATCAGATATTAAAACATACCTCGTAGAGAGCTGTTTCTAGCCTCTGTGTCTACATGTCTTTGTCAAGGATGCAGTTAACTGAAATTGCGTTAGGCTTATATTGTGTGTGGCAGCAGTGTGAAGCATGGCTGGGAACAGGGCCAATCATATTGTGTGTGTTTGTGTTGGAGAGGGAGCACGTTTTTTATACTCAAAGTCAATTAGAAGAAAAAATGTAATGGTTTTTGTAATGATGCAACGTCCTACCTTTTGTCCAGGTCTCCCAATTTCTCCCTGGCAACAAAGAGAAGAAGGAAAAAAAAAAGAAATACTAAAACAGTACGATGTGCAGGATAATCAGCATGTCCTTGTTGCTTTTTATATAAGGTTGGTTTCATTTTAAATCATATTAAAGCTTACATATTATGGGACTGGTCCCGCATGTGCATGCTTTGTATGAAAAACAAACCCTTTAAAACATGCAGAAACACTGTATTTATAAAATAGTTCAACATCGGGTTACAAAGTAAAGAATGCTGTAATAAAAAAAAGTTTATATCCCAAAATCACACAGTCAACTAAAGGGCTATCAGCTGACATAATTCATGCCTAATTCATTTAATAATATACAAGGGATGTTCATGTCAAACCAGAACTTTAGACTGTTTAGAACATCAGAACACAGTTGTAAGAGTGAAAACTAGCTTTATTTCTCTAAATAATCCCCTGTTACACCAATGCACACTGGCCTGGAACACTAGCCTCCCAGGAACTCCTTTGATGGCCCAAACATGGTCAGGAGTATACAGGGCAGAGGTGGAAAAAGTAAAAAAAAAAAAAAAAGTGAAGTACAAGTAAGGTTACCAGTATAAAAATCTACTCAAGCAAAAGTAAAAAGTAGCTTATTAAAAGATTTACTTAGAGTAAAAGTTACCTAGTTACTTTTTTTAACAGCAGGGGTGGGATTGGGGATTTTAGTGTAATTAAAAAAAAGACAAGGGGCTATAATTCTCAAACTAGTTGTTTTTAATTGAACACCTTTGTTCAATAAAGCAAGGTTGTCTGAGAATTTTCAAGGTTTCACTCGCTGTACGTTCACAGGAATGATTGCAGTGGACTGTGATTCACCTCGGCTGGGATCCTCATTCAGAGACTATTCAATTTTGCACCATTTTTACTGTGGCTAAGAGTCTCATCATTGTACCGTGATTGAATTCTTCTGTAAACATCAATTAATTTTACAGCCTCATTCATGAGAAATTTTAAATTTGAATTGAACGCCTCTCGTAGCAAGCTTTTTCTATTTGTCTGCTGGATCTGCTTCGTTGCAAAACAAAATCTCTGACACCAAACAAGTCTAGGCAAATTTAGGAATAGATTTGTATAAATTTCACTTTTGGGTGAACTTTTGATATAATCAGGTTTGGGATGGTTTGCTTTAACGTGTGTGAGCATGCGTGTGCCTTGTTTACCTTTTCTCCTTTTGGTCCCTTTGGTCCTGGCAATCCAGGCGGACCCTGTGAATGGTGTTACAATTTTATTTCCATGTCATAAAACCTTCGGAACTGAAATCCTTCAGTCATGCCAGATTAAAGATCATGAATACAGACTTCTTGGCGTGTAACTTGCCACTCAGAAGAAGCCATGAAATGCCCGATACGTATCACATATCACATAGAGAAGCAGCCGCTTTATTTAGGATATGTCAGAGTAGAACCCGGGGCACTATGCTGAGCAGTGTCTCGTTTCTAAGAAAGGATGCGTGGCGCAGAGACAGTCAGTGGAAAAAGCCTATTTCTGTCCACTCTAAATGTAGAGCGTTAATGTGCCACCATTTAGTGGGGGGGTCATGACGGTGGTGAGGGGGAGGACCTGGCGCATCCATCTCACTGCAAAAAGTAGACTACAAGAAGTCACACGAGTCTCATATGCTGAGAAGGGTTAGCACCATTGCATTGATAAAACCAGAGGAAACAGCTAAGCATTGTGCAAAATTCTGAACCGTCTATGTAGTTTAGTTAAGTAGCACTTTAAGCTGGAATAGCCACGTTAGCATTAAGCTACTGGTCTGATGAATAAGTTGATGTTTTTGGCGTACGGAGGAGTATGTGAAGGTTTTACCACTTAATTTTCCCAATAATCTCACCAAGACCATCAAATTCCATGAGGAACAGTTCTACTTAAAACCTATACCTTACTAACAGTAAGAGTTCCTGTAAACAGGAAGGGAATATAACTTTGGAAAAATCAGGTGTTGCTTGGTGTGAACTATCAAAATGAATGAAATTTCATGAGATACATTCTCTAGACATCTGTCAACACCACAAATCATCCCTCTGCATTTTTTTTTCAGTTAGGTATTGTTAAGGTCTGCATTGTTGTCTCACAGTGTCGGTGGAGGTAAAGGTTGTACCTGTGGTCCGGCCGGTCCGGCTGGCCCGGGCGCTCCCACCCGGCAGGTAGAGCATGTTGCCTGTTGATCTTGTGATTCTCCTGTACTTCCTTCTCTCCATGCATTGCCATGATCACCCTGTAAGATGAAACAAGCTTAGATTCATCACAGACCAATATTACTGTCTGGGTAATATGATCTGGTTTTGGAACCTACTCCAACTTTATTATTGACTTGTCTATTTTATTCCCCTCACAAGTCAACAGGTTTGAATGAAAAATATGAAACACACACAAGGTAACCCTAGCAGCCTAATGATTTTAGAACTATGACGAGATCCGTCTGCTGATCCGTATCAACACCTCCTCGTTTTTACGCTCAGATAAGACAAGCATCTGAGAGGACCACAGGATTCATGGAACCAATCCAAGGACAAATCGCCACTGCTGGCGCAGGAGTCACATGACATACCCGAGGCTTGTGCCACAGCGAAGGGGGTGGGGGGAACAGCGGCGGTGGAGGCGGAGTCAGTAAACAGCATGGGTTAAATTTCTTCCTGGGTTCCAGTGCTTCCAGATCTGTGGTTGGGGAACAGGAGGAACATGTCAACAAACTGGCAGCATAGGAGCACAACAAGCACTGCTCAGAAATGAAGTATGACGGCCGGCCCAGAGAGGTATATAGCTCTTCTGTCAAGTGGGCGTGTTGCTTTGATGTTTCATAAAAAGATTTGTGACAGGGCAACAGATCCAATAAAAAAAAAACTAAATGAAAACATATTTAAAAGAACATTAAACGAAGCTGCTTCCAAATGCTGAAAATTAATCTCCAATACTGTATTCGTAATCATCATTCAATCTTAAAATTCCATTAAAGCTGTTATTCTTGCATATAAGGGCTGATGACAATTTACAAATTCAGAATTCATCCAGTGCATATATTATCTGGATATTTTATGTGTCCTGTGATACAACCTGCAAATGTAGACAGAAATGCATAATCATCAGGCGATTAAACTAGACAGCAAGAAACAAATCAAACCGAAAAGCATGCCAATGTATTCTGCTTTTTACGCATTATCAGCTGAAAAAGTGATTCCCATTATGAGCAGAGAGCACCACAAAAACACAGAGAGGCATAAATGAGGATTATAAGCAGCACACTGTGATGGGAAATGTTTTTACTGCATCTGCAGTAAAAAAAAAAAAAAAATCATTAAAGCTCACAGCATGTACAGTAATTATCCAGGTTTTCATGAACGTACATTCAGTGATTACACAAGTGGCTGTAAAATGGAAAAGTATAAAATAGATAATATACATGCTCCATACTAATGGAAGTCAAACCGAGAAATAATAGAGAATAACTGCATGGCAACATTTCATGCATGCGGTCAGTCAGCCTTAACCAAGTGTGCAAGAGCTGCAAGCTCCAGGCTCTGGACAGAATCTCTTTATGATGCTCTCAACCACAATATCTCATCATACCTGCTGGAAAGGAGAAAATGTTGTCCATGAAGGAGTGTGACGAAGCATAGTGAAGGAGAAGAGGTAAATACAGTCCAAGTGTGAGAAGAAACATGCTGATTGACTGCAGAAAGCTCTGTACCTCCAACGGCGGTGGCTACTGAACTGAGGCTTCACACCACTACACTCCCCTCTGTCTCTCTCTCTCCGTCTCACACACACACACACACACACACACACACGTCCCTGCCTTCTTCACTATCCACAAGCCTTTGCGGAAAGGGAATGCCACCCCATGCCACGGTTAAAATCGCTCCTTTGCAATGGTCCGGTACTAAATATATAGAGGTCAGCTGCCCTTTGTAGCCAATATTAGCTTCTTACTACTGGCACCGTGTTTGTTTTTTCTGTGCTGCAGATACAAAAAGAAAATACAGAGACAAGCTGCATTGACATTGAAGTGAATATGGGTCACGTGTACGGGTCCCTTACTCCTGGCATCCCCATAAATAGTTAGCGCACACACCCCTCTGCAGACGTGCCGACATGTCACATCTGGTGTAAATCATGACCTTGCATATGACGTAACATAGTGGACAGCTGTCTTTAGTCATTTATAGTTATTCAAATAATTACAGATTTTCCCAGTGTTAGAGAAAATATGATAAACTGGAAGGGATTTTGTGGGGGGAGTCTTCATACCCTATTAGTTGTTCATCAGAACATCCTGTCTCTTAGTCTTCCGTTAGACAGACTGTATTAATCAGTGTGCTGGAAACATGCCGGCCTTTCCTTAGCCTCAGAAATAATGACATGTCAATTAAGCAGAGGGCCACTTAAGCCCTGCAGTGGGGATGAGACATGCTTAATGCAATTCTCTCCAGGTGCAAATCCATCAGCACAGGAACAATACAGACAGTGCATTTTAATAATCACATTTAATTTATAACATATCCTGCAGAGCACACCGTGACATTAAAACCACTTGCACTCATGTTCACCTCGTATAGATTATAGAGAATTGTACGTCTGTATTTTTCAAAATGCCATTTGAACACAGGCTGCAGCCATGAAATGGAGAGGTCAAATTTAAAGTGCATACTGTATACTCAGGTCAGACATCTGTAAATACAACAGTAGAAACAGTTTCAGCAAATGATTTCACTAAAAACTTGGTCATTAATGTGATGTGATTCTTGGCCTCCTAAGAGCTGTTTGCAGGATTGAGTGTCTCCACTGGCTTTATTGCTGAGCCAAAGGAGTGAGGTAATGGTTTTTGACATGCAGGAGAAGCAACGGACAGGAAGGCTTTAATTAACTGGAATCTGAACTTAGCTTAACAAAGGAGAAACCCTCTCACTCCATGATCTTTCCTTATTTTTAAATTCTTTCTACATGGCAAAACAATGCTGAAGGTTTTCAAAAAATGCAATAATCCCCTTTGAACAGTTGATATTGAGATGTGTCTCCTCTTTACAGTATGCTTTGTAAGGCCTTTATAACGGCTCTTTTGCTGATTTTTGAGTCTGGTAACTCTAAGTAAGTAACTCTAGGTAAGTTTTGGTCTTGTTTTCCTGGAAAGTTCTTCACCACAGCCAGTTTCATCATGGTGCTTGATGGGTTTTGCAAATGACAATACTGTTTTGTTGTTGTTACATAATTCCATGTTTATTTTAGAGTTTTGAAAATTTCCAGTACTGTTCTAGAATATAGAAAATAAATCACTAAACAAAAACATTGAATTAGAAAATGTATCCCAACTTTTGACTGGTGACATATTTCATTAATGTAGTGCAATTATAACATAATTGTTTTATTTCTAGTTTTGTAAAGAAACCAAGGCAAGGTTAAAGGCTGAACTATATATTAGAGATGGGGGAAAATTATTCAGTTATGCATCATGATTCTTTTGTGTGGCAACTCATGTATTGCAAGGCTTATTGCAAAATTTATTTTTTTAAGTAAATCCGAAATTTATGTTTGCCTTTGAAGTGGTAAAATGTTGTCGTTCCTCTATAATTCTGCAGATGATGCTCTCTAAACTATTCACACAACACAGCATGCTGTGTGGTAGAAACAAACTATTAGGCACGTTTCTTCAGAATTGTAAGAAAATATTGAATGAGGAGCTTTATAAAATTGTGATATTAACAAAATCACAACATAAATGGAATTAGCACCTACATATCGTAATATAACTGTATCACTAGGCCCCTGGTGACTCCCATTCCTAACAAATATAAATTTCCAAGTTAAAAACAACAACAACATTTCACTTGCTGGAAACAGGGGCATCAGAAGATAATGCATAAGTGCTTCATAGGATAAATCTGGTGTTTAAACATCATAAAAGAATAGCTGTGTCTGGACATTCACAGTTTTAAAAATAATCTTAGCTGAGTCAATTGTTGCTTTTCTATGTTGCATAAAGAGCGAACTAATCAATAAATCAATAATCACAGGTTAATCACAGGTCAGACTTGTGAATGAAAAAAAAGATATATTAGGAAATATCTGGTGATACATGTTGTCTGGAAAGTATCAGGAAACTGTCCATAAACCCTGCATAGGAAAACAGAAGGTGCAGCATTGGATCGTTCTGCTGTCTGCATTTAGAGGAGCACTGTTGAATCAGCATCCAACACTGCTACTGGACATTAGAATACATTTTGTGATTTTCATTATCATCATCATAAAAGATCACTGCAAGGCATTTGCCTTTATCTGTCATTAGCCATTAGTCAGGAGAGAGCCAGCTATTGTCTCATAGAAAACAGGTTGAAGAGATTCCAGCTGAAATCCTCTTCTTCCTCTCCTACAGGTTGGAGCGAGTCAGCCAGGGAAACTCCTTAACAAACAGAGACAAACACAAAGTGAGTTAGGGGCAGATTAACCAGGAAGGAAAGGTGCAGCTTGCTCCTGTGTGCTCAGACTGAGTCGGTCAGCTTCATTTCTTTGGAGTAATACACTTAAATTATTATTTGTCCTACTGACTCCTTACTGCTGATATGCAGACATGTGGACGGTAACTAAAGGTGTACACCTAAAAGCTGAATATAACCCACAGCATGAAATTCTAGCTATATTTATTCAAAAGTTAGAAACCGAAACTATCTTCAAGTTTAACATCCTCTCAAATATCTCATAGTGTGCTGCGTTTTGGTTTAGAGTGACACAATCTTTAATTCTATAAAAACCTCCACAAGGAATAGCATGAGGTTATAATTCCACATTTAGAATGTGTGTTAAATAAGTGTTTTTTTTTTGTTTGTTTTTTTACACATGTGCTAGGGTGGTATAGAGGGCTACCTGTTGCTTTCGGTCCGAGGTTGGGTCTATCAGCACGTTAATTAAGCTTGGGGTGGCCGCATCACTTAAGCTCTGCTGCAGGGCTGTGCGTAGTTCCTCTACTGTCCTGACCAGGTAGCCGCGACCCCCGAACGCACTCATTACCTGCTCATAATGTGCCTCAGGAAGGAGGGACACTGGAGGGGCTCTGAAACACACATACATGCATGACAATACTTAACACATCCTGGGATGAGAGTGAGTTTGGGGTCACATCCTAAGGCATCCCACAACATGAAGTACTAAACTAGAACTGAAACTTCAAATCATATGAATCATTATGTGTTCTTAGTAGACTATAAATGTGTTAATAAAACATTTAACATTAAACACTTCTTGTTACGAAACTGAACTTTGTTTGCATGTTTGCACACATGCATCCCCATCAGTTAAGTCAGCTTAAGTCACACCTCCTCACACTTAACCCCTCAAACAGACCAGTTATCCTCTTTCCACTGCAATGTGACAGGAATCCGTCTTTATATCTTCAATAAAATGACTTCCTGGTTAATATCCAGTCAGGGTACAAGGCCTACGCAAACATGCCTCCTAGCAATCACAAACCCGGACAAAATAAAGTCTTCTGTTCTCATCTCGTCTGCCGTCTTCAACCCTAAATTTCCAGATTCTCAATTTTACTATGACTAAAATAGGGATGTCAATCAATAACTCATGTAATGACTAGTGGATTGCCCAAGTGGTCAGTTCAGTTGCTGGTCTAAATAACTCATTTAACATCTGTCTCATGTATACTGCCTGGCCAAAAAGAGTCACACAATCTCAAATTCACTGAACTGTCTTTGAATGGGGTTAAGGTCAGGACTCCGTGGTGGCCATTTTATATGTGAAAATGATTCTCCAATTTAGGTCCTGGAATGTAACTATGTCATTAGGAAAGTGTAACCTGGTCATTCAGTACATTTAGGTAATCAGGTGACTTCATTTTATTGCTGAAACCTGATCAACTCTAAAATATTTACTTACTTAGATCAAAATGGTGACTTTTTTTAGTCAGGTAGTGTAACTGTAGCTTTTATTCGAACGCTCGTACAACTAAGACATATAACGGAGGAGGAAAAAAAACTGCTTGGTAGTGCTATAATTTAAACTGCAAATAAAGACTAGATAAAGCTGAGATCTCCCTTCTGCTGCACGTAAATCACAATCAACCTCATCACTGCCCACACAGCTAATGAGTGTCCTCAAGAATGTCTTTAAATATTAAGACTGCATTAATTACACTCATAATACTTATTGAACATACACAACTTCTTTAACAAGTTATTTCTAGACTAGGTTACACAACGTCTCTTCTTAAAACCCTTCTACAGAACATTCAGAATGTGGTTGTTTAATTAGTTTAGACCCTCACTAGTTCTCTCACACAACATCATATCTAGTCACAGTAGTTGGTTGTTGTTGCAGCAGAAATAAAAATTTTCTCTTGTCTTATCTTGTCATTTCAGACAGCAAAGGGCAGGTACTATAGTAAATCAAGTCTTTACATTTGGGGTATTTGGCATGTTTGCGAATAACCCTTATGTGTCTCTAGATTTGAACAGTGGTTTCAGACCACCATCCCATACCTGACTCTTGCCCCATCAGTAGTTTTGCTATTAGCCTGTCAGGGTGTGAGAGAAGAGATGTAGGACTCACATGGTCGTCATGTCTCCCATCTTCTCCATTTCCCTCCATGTCTCTGTATTTACACCACTATATATGCCATTGTTGTTGATGACAATGATGATGACTGGCAGCTTGTACCTGTTTAAAAGACACACAATTTTATACTTTGTAGTAGAAGTAGTAGGAGAAAAATGCACAACAATAGAACAGAACAAAACAAAACAGAATCCAGCTGCAATATTTATATTGGAACAGAAACAGGCCATAGATCATGTGAAAATGGCTTGGAGCGAGGTCAGGACTTTAGTGGGGAATGTGGCAATAACTCCCAGTCGTTATTCTGTAATGTACAAGTGGTGTTTGTAGGAACTGTAACCACAGTCATTCACCGACAGATGCATCCCTTACTCAAGTAAAGCTTCTGTAATTGTTCTGTAATCAGCTTTACGCCGATTTAATGATATTCAAAAGAAATTTTATTACAAGTCCAGGTTTAACTTGAATGCCCCTTGTAATAATAAAAATCTATAACTCTTTTCAAGCAAACAAATTAGAGCATGCCTGTATAAGGATGCGACTTACCATGAATCACCGACACAATATTATCATGACACCTATGTGTCATTTCAACTTGAATTACAATTCTATAAGCATCATGATTTTATTAATATCCAAATATTCTCTTTTAAGATTTCATAAGAATTCTAAACAAACTTGGCAAATAATTTGCTGCTCCTGGACAGGATGCTGTGCGGCCTGCAAGCGTGTGAACAGTTAAGTGTGCCACCCGTAGGATTATAGAGAAAAAGATTTTACATCCTCAAATGCAAACGTATATAAATGTAAATTAAAATAAAGATTTTGAAATCATTGTGGCTAAACAGTAATCTCCACACCAAAGAATTCGATACATAACTGAATAATATCCCCCCCTCCCCCCCAGCCAATATGTGTACAATGTTGCTGGCACCCCAGCTGTGACCACAAATGCATCTACAGTCACACTCCAGTTATAACCCTGGCCACTAAAAGGCTAAAAGCATTAGCTTTACCTGCACATGGTCTCTACCTCCATGGCTGAGAAGCCAAATGCACTGTCTCCCTCTACACACACCACTCTTCTGCCCGTGTGCTGCGCCTGCTCTAGCACTGCTGCTGCAATGGCGAAACCAGGTCCCACTCCCATGGTGCCGAATGTCCCTGCATCGAGCCTGCGAACGAGATCACAAGATTACCTTAATAGGAAATTAAGTTTTACCATAGTGTTTATCTTAAAAAAATCTTTATTTCTTTTACATTTTAAGGTTTATTAAATCATGAATCATTAAGCAGTGAAGTTTTCAGCTGAGTCAGAACGACTCCAGCAAATCAGCATCCTTGTGGAAGAGGGCAGTTAGTGCTTTCTTCTGTGTCTTTAGCTACAGGTAGGAGCAGTTGTGAAAAGATGCAGTTGGCTTTATGATTTTTGGAGCAAACTGACCAAACCAAACTTTATTTTTATTCATGTATTGATTTACATTTTTTTTGGGAAAAGACTGATGAGTAAGACCTATGTCTGGGGAAGTAGTTGAGCAGCATGGTGCGACCAATGTCCATAGTGTTGGCTCCTTCACTGACAATGACGCAGTCTTTGGGTAGGAATTCAGCAATGTGGTGGAACGCAATGTAGTAGTTCATGGGCAGAGTGTTTTGAAGAGAAAGAGCCTAAAGATAAAAAAGGTCCATTTAATTTGGGTAAAATGTTAATCATCAACTTCTTCCATGCCCAATTTATATTATTAAGCCAGGCCCTTACCTTCGTTATCTTAGCATTAGATGCCATTTTTTCTTTCAAGTTTGACCACCACTCGGTGTCTCCTGGATATGTCCACGTTTGTGATCTTAAGGCTCCTACCAGCTGGATGTGAATTCAGGATAAGTTGCTTATTAAAAATGTTATATTTATATATAACTTTTAAAAGGTTTGTGATTAAATCATCATTTTTAGTGTCTTCTTATCCTGTGAAGTGTACTGAAATAAAACACTGATAAGCCTCTACTTAAAATCCCATCAACCTATGACTTCTGTAAAGTCAATATATGTTTAGAGCAAAATAAAGTTGAAGTAATGCTAATAAAGTGTTAGGATTGACAGTGTAGCATTGTATATTATTACCAAGTGTGTGTGTGTGTGTGTGTGTGTGTGTGTGTGTGTGTGTGTGTGTGTGTGTGTGAATGTTTAAACAGTATATGGCAAGCTGTTATAGATTTAAATTCTTAAAACTGAAAGTTTAGTTTGCACTGTACGGACTGCTCCAATTATGCTGTGCCTAATACTGTATAGTGACAATTAAGAATCCTGAATCTATTCAGTGAAGTCAAAATACAATGAGTTAGAATGTTTGTAATCCTCTTGATGTGCAGTACTAAAAGTACCTAAGGTTCTGCTTGTGATACGAACATTTTCTAATAACATGTTGACTCACATTTTACGCTCATATCTGACCGCAACCCCTTTTTACACTCCGATACACTTTCAGAAACATTTATCAGTGGCTGAGCATCTGATAAAGTTTACTGTAAGGTTTATGTGCAATGTATAAAGTGATATCCTGATACGTTTGCACTACTGCACTTTAAAGATGGACAATATCACCAAGGCTCATCATTCTATTTCACACTCCATGCCCATACCGTACTGCTGCTGCCTGCACATTCCATACTTAATACAGTTTATTTATACAGTTCTTAATTTTTTTTTAGTCTTTTTTTTTTTTACATACTTTACTTACTTCTACTTAATTTTATTTTATTGTAAAAAAAAAGATTTAAGATTTTTTATTCTTTCAGCATTTATGACTACTTACTTCCTTTTTTCTTTTCAAAGTCACAAACAAGCATTGCACTGCGTATCATAGGGTGTATGGTTGTTTATGTGACAAATAAAAATTTGAATTTGTATTTAATATAGGAAAAAACATGCTGTATTGTGGATACCTGGCTGACTACAGCCCTGACATCTCCCAGCAGTCCTACTGTAGCGCTCACGTTATTACTTAGCTCCTCTGCACATATATCCACCTGGGAAGAGAAAGACAGCGCATATACATCTTGTGTAGTTATAAAATAAAAACTACAGAATAACGTAGCTCAATACAACAAAACATATACTCATATACTTTAATCTTTTATTGAGATGTTTAAATCTGGTTAAATATACAGTATGTATGGATGTGATAATTTCTTTAAACTAGACTAAATATCTGACTGAATATATTGGGATGAATTGAGGATAAAGGTGGATAGAGGGATATTACACACAAATATCAGGTTTGGAAAGCTGAATCTGATCTATACCCCTGGTATGTAGTTGAGTAAGTAGATCTGGTTTGCTGCTGAGGTTTGTTCGCCTACACTTAACCTACCTGAATAAGTTTCACATCAGGGCTAAATCTCGGAGGGAAGCCGAAGTGCAGGATCCAGTTCAGTCTGGCACCCAGCAGCACTACCACATCTGCCTGAAGCAGAGCTCTAGAACACAGACACAGTTGTTTTTCCCCCCCAAGGTTTACACTGATTATTCACAAACACTATTTAATCACAGAACTAAAATATTTAGTCGGAAATGTATTATGTTTAAAGTGGAAGTGGACCACACCTGGAGCGGGCAGCAGCCACACAGTTGGGATGGTCATCAGGAAGTACTCCTTTTCCCATCGGAGTAGGCAGGAAGGGCAACCCACTTAACTCCACTAGCTCTTTAATTTCATTTTCCGCCCGGCCGTATGCTGCGCCTATACTAGGGAACACACACTTATTCACATGTGTATATAAAGTACTGCACACAGTTAACCAGGAAAAAAATGCACTGTACAATAAAGGAGGAAACATATTGCTTCATTTTTCACCTTTCCCAATTATTAGCAGTGGTCTCTTGGCCTGTTTGAGCACCGTAACTGCTTTGGAGATCGCACGATCACTGGCCAGGCTCACTGGAGGAGGAGGACAACATGATGGAAACCTGTAGTTACACAGCCACAGGAGCAAAAGTAAGATATCACCTGGCTGATTGACTTCAGTGTAAAGTAGTTAAGCAACTGCTTTACAGGCAGTAGTACATCCTGGACAGGATGCCACCGTTTACATACTAGGGTAATTCAATCATGTGCACGAACTGAGGTATCAAAATGAATATAAAAAATTGGAACTGTAGGTGAAAATAAGACACCATTGGAATCACCTGACAGTTTTCCGGTCCACTCTTGCATTCACCATGTTACCAGGGATGTCTATGTAGCATGCTCCTGGACGACCGTAAATACTGCTCCTTACTGCCTGGGGACAGAACAGAGTAAATATTTACTGTAGGGCTGCAACAACTGCTAAACTCTTGTTTGCCAAGTAGTTACAAGTTTTTATAGACAGTTACCTCAGTCTAGCATGTGTCTTCAACCTATCTCTGTCAGTTCTCACAGACCAAGATGCTTTTACTCACACAGCAGAGGCAGATCTCCCAGAAACCTCATCTACCCTCCAGTACTGTCTCATTGTCCTGCACTGGTGGTAGGTGGGCTCTGGAACTGCCAATCTGCTGTAAATAAAGCAGACTTTATCTCTGCCCTAGCTACTCATTACTCTTTTGACTTTCTGGCACTAACTGAGACCTGGATATCTCCTCAGAACTCAGCTACACCGGCTGCCCTATCCTCTGCCTATGTATTCTCTCACACTCCACGAGAAACTGGCAGAGGTGGTGGTACGGGTCTCCTGTTGTCCAAGAGGTGGTCCTTCTCGCCCATCACCCTGTCTCATCTCAGTTTTTCATCATTTGAATTTCATGCAGTTAAGGTAACCTCTCCAATTAACCTCCACATCTTGGTTATTTACCGTCCTCCTGGCTCTCTAGGAAACTTTCTAGATGAAATGGACATACTTCTTAGTCTTTTTCCTTCTGCTAACACTCCTCTCACTGTTCTAGGAGATTTCAACCTTCCATCTGATAAACTCCAATCCTCTTTCCTTCTCCCTCTCCTTAACTCCTTCTCTTTAACCCTAAACAGCTGCCCTCCTACACACAAGGCAGGAAATTCTCTCGACCTTGTTTTCTGCCGCCCTTCCCCAGTCACAGATATCACTACTATTCCTCTTCATAAATCTGATCATTACCTGGTATCCTTCACTATAACCCTTCCCATTCTATGTAAACCTAACCACCAAAATGTCTCTTTTACCCGCAAAAACCTTCACTCTGTCTCCCCTTCCTCTGTGTCTTCATACACCCTATCATTCCTCCCAGACCCAGACTCCTTCTCCTCTTTACCACTAGAGACTGCGACTGAAACTTTCCTCTCCTCTCTCTCCTCATCCATAGATCTCCTTTGCCCGCTGTCATCTAAACCAAGGAAGAAATCTTGTCCTGCTCCTTGGCTATCTGATGTACTGCACAACAACAGGAGAGAATTAAGAACTGCGGAGAGAAGATGGAAGAAATCACAGCTTGATGCAGATCTCATCTCTTACCAGACTCTTCTTTCCAAATTCTCATGTGATGTGACTTCTGCCAAAACTACCTTCTTCAGACAAAAGTTGGAAGCGTCTGCACATGATCCTGGCAAACTCCACAACATCTTCTCCTCACTACTCAACCCACCGACTCCTCCTGCCCCTTCCTCTCTGACTGCTGACGATTTTGCCACATTCTACGATGGGAAGATTGTAGCAATCCGCCAGTCCTTCGCTCTCAACCAAAGTCCTACGGCAGAACCTCAGGACCTTTCCTTCCCTCCTTTAGCAGAATTTTCCAACTTGTCATCTGACGAGATTCAACAGATCATCTCGTCATCTAACCCCACCACCTGTTCATTAGACCCAATCCCTTCCACAATGCTCCAGGCCATCTCACGAGACCTCCTTCCCTTCACCACAGCCATCATCAACCAATCCATATCATCTGGTCATGTTCCTGCCGCTTTTAAGAAGGCGAGGGTTATTCCCATCCTCAAGAAACCCTGCCTGGACCCATCAGAAGTTAACAACTATCGCCCGGTATCACTGCTCTCTTTTATTTCCAAAATTCTTGAAAGAACGGTTTATAATCAAATGTCTCTTTATCTCTCACAGAACAACCTTAATGACCCAAACCAATCTGGATTCAAAGTGGCACATTCCACAGAGACTGCCCTTCTGTCAGTCACTGAGAAGCTCCATGCTGCTAGATCTGCTAAACTTTCATCTGTCCTCATCCTCCTGGACCTGTCAGCTGCATTTGACACCGTGAACCACAAGATTCTATTATCTATTCTTACAAGCCTTGGAATTTGTGGAACAGCGTGGCAATGGTTTGCTTCTTACCTTAAAGATAGGTCATATGAGGTAACATGGAGGGGATCTACATCTGCCCCACGTAGACTCTCTACTGGTGTCCCGCAGGGCTCAGTACTTGGTCCTCTTCTGTTCTCCCTCTATACCCGGTCTCTTGGTAAGGTCATATCATCGCATGGATTCTCATACCACTGTTATGCAGACGACACCCAACTTGTCCTCTCCTTTCCTCCCTCTGACACTCAGGTTTCCACCCGGATCTCAGCATGTCTGGCAGACATCTCATTTTGGATGGCTGCTCATCAGCTGAAGCTCAATCTCAGTAAAACCGAACTGTTGTTTATCCCTTGTGACTCATCTCCAGGTCAAGACCTTGTGATATCCATGGACAACAACCAAATCACTCCCTCAACCACCGCCCGCAATCTTGGGGTAACCGTGGACAATCATCTGTCATTTTCCCCACACATCGCTAACCTTACTCGCTCTTGTCGATTTCTTCTTTACAATATCAGAAGAATTCGCCCATTTCTTTCTTCACAGGCTACTCAGGTGCTTGTTCAGTCCCTTGTTATTTCAAGACTGGACTACTGCAACTCACTCCTGGCAGGCCTGCCTCTGTCCACGATTCGTTCTCTGCAACTGATCCAGAATGCAGCAGCACGACTCGTTTTTAACCTTCCCAAGTTCTCCCACACCACCCCACTCCTCCGCTCCCTGCACTGGCTTCCTGTAGCTGCCCGCATCAAATTCAAAACACTGATGCTTGCCTACAAAGCCAAAAATGGCCCAGCACCCACTTACCTCTCTGCGCTAATTACACCACGCACTGCACCACGTTGCCTCCGATCCTCCAGCACTGCTCGCCTCATCCCACCATCTCTCAGGGATCGAGGGCGGCATTCATCCAGGCTCTTTTCTGTTCTGGCACCTAGATGGTGGAATGAACTTCCTCTAGATGTCCGTACATCAGAGACTTTGACTATCTTTAAACGACGACTCAAGACGCATCTGTTTCTCCAGTACTTGGACTAACCCCCCCCCCCCCGAAAAAAAAAAAAAAAAACTCAGTTGTGTTGGACTAATGGTACTTAGTTATTAACCTAGTTAACCCAGTGTAAGTATGTATCCAATGTTGTAAACATTAAAGCACTTTTTGTAAGTCACTCTGGATAAGAGCGTCTGCCAAATGCCTAAATGTAAATGTAAACAACTAATCGATAAAATCGATAATTATCGATAATGAAATTCTTGTCAACGAATGCCGTTATCGATTAGTTGGGCTGCTCACGTCACTGAGGAGCGCGACCACAAGATGCACAAATACAAACAGATACACAGCCGCTCGCGCAATGGAGGGTACAGAAGCGTCTGCAGGAAAAAGCGCGCGCCCCGAGTCCTCCAAGGTTTGATAGCAATTTACGCCTCTAAGAGGACGGTAACCTACACGCTAGGCAAGACCGAGCTTACATGGCATGTCATGCACGAACACTTAAAAAGAAAACATGTTGGTGTTACGAATGGCGAAACGTCAGCAGGGTCGGTAAAAAATTCTTCATCGTGTAAAAGTTGTATAGTTTAAGTGCTTTTGTTTAAACTGTTTGCTAACTTCGGGACAGTCGCGCTAGATCTGTTCACGGGCTACTCGCTTGCATCACATTGCGCAATCACCTCATGAGCAATAGTGAGTAGTTAAATGGGGCTATTTTAGATGAGCTTAAATTACACGGTGCGAATAACAGGAGAATATATTGATTGTTGTGGTTTTTAGCGAATACAAATAATAGTATATTTGTGACTATTAGCTTTTTGCAATTTAACAGTTTTTTTTATAGTCCACTACAAAGTTAACTTGTAATTTACTGTGGTTTTACTTATGCATACATCATTTCATTATACAAAATTTACAGCTAAAAAATTACATTATTTTAGCTGTTTATATCTATATATATATATATATATATATACACTGTGTGTTTGTGTGTGTGTGTATAAATATTATATATATATATATATATATATATATATATATATATATATATATATATATATAAACTGTATATATTATATACTACATTTTATTTAAGGTTTAAAATGTCAAAATTAAAGATTATTAAACTCTATATGTGGCTTTTGCCTTTTTAAAAGTTTATTTTTATGCATAAATAATACCCTGATTTATGTTTTTTTATAGTTATAAGCAAAATATCAAATGTAAGAAGCAGTCAGGTTTTATCCGACTAATCGATTAATCGAAAACATAATCGCCCAACTAATCGATTATCAAAATAATCGTTAGTTGCAGCCCTAATTTACTGTATCTAAAGGAACAGGAATCAGAAACCACATGCGTAATAAAAGAAAGATATAAACTAGCTTCACCTTTTCAACTACTGCTGGTATCATAACCAGGCTCCCTGGTCGAGCAGAAAACTTGCTGTAAAGGCGACAGGCTTCTACCTGATTGAGGTAAGAGAAAAAAAATCAGTTTAATGTCCACATTATTTAATATAATAAGTGCAATATATACAAAAAAAGAAAAAATAAGAAAAACATTCCAACAACAACTGGGAAGATCAGGGTGCCCAGCCCCCGCCCCCCCCACACACACACACAAAAATCCAGTCCCTCTTGTTACTAATTTATATGCTAGAAGTACACTTGAAGAAAAAAAAAAACTGGAACAAGAACAACTATTGGACCTTGCTGTTACCATGAAACAATTTGGATCAATTCCAAAATCTAATTAATTATTTTGTCGATTACTCTGAACTCCGTCTAAATCCTTCAAGTATTCTTGAGATATTGTGCTAATAAGGGAGGGACAGAGGAATAGAAGGAAAGATGGGCGAACCGAAAATATAATGCATACCTGTGGAAATTCTTGAAATGCTCCTGTTGTTTCCTGATTCTGATCTGAGGAGCCTCCAATGACTATCACAGGCCTGGATTTAAAATAAATAAATAAATAAATAATAGATTTACTACATGAAGTTCATAAAAGCACACATTTGATGATCAATCAAACTCATTACCAGCAGTTTATGTTAGCATTGGCCATTCCACCAAGTGCATGGATCAGTCCAGGTCCAGACACCACGAGACACACTGCTGGACTGTGACAGGGTGACAAAGAGCAGTGAAAGAGTAAAATTTAGTGACAACAAAAAGCAAATGCACTTACAGTAGATGGGATATTAATAAAGGGCAATACATACCGTCCTGTTAAATATCCGATTGCGGAAGCAGCATAGCAGGCCTGTCGTAAACAGAGTTGTGTATTAAATAAAATATACGGCCCTGTGCAATAGGCTTAGCCAGGTGTGTGTAAGAAATGCTGTAAAAATAAGGTGCCTTCAAAAATATATGAAATTAAATATTTTATACAATAAAATCAGTAAACAGCACTAAACCAACAAAATTCAATAAAAACAACAATCCTGCTTTTAAAAATGCATCAGTAGCCTCGATTTTTTTGTATATATTTATTTATTTGTTTGTTTGTTTGTTTGTTTGTAATTTAAAGAGTATATTCTTCTAAGTATCTTGGATAATCTGCCACAGTTTTTCTGGAGAGGTAAACTGTCACACGTCCTCTTTTTCTGTAAGAAAACCTGACCTGAATCTGTAAAATGCTAAACAGGTCTATGTGATAATTAAAATGGACATATTAAAATCTAATTTGATTACTTAAGTAAGTGCAAAAGCAACAAACTAAAGAGGCAGAATTAATTATAGAATAGAAACTTTAAGATGTGTTTTATTTCATCATGTACTCTACATGATACTTAGTAGTAGTTAGAAAAAACAGTTACTTGTTATCTGCTTCATAATGCATGGTGTTGGTTTTTGATCCCAGGCTGTGCTCTTACCGCTTGTTCATTGCGCATGCCCACATACTTGATGCCAGCAGCCTGGGCTGCCATAGCAACCTCAATGATGGGAACGCCAACGATGCCAAACATGTATTCCACATTCTGCAGAGGTGCCAATCACATTAGAAGAACATATTAGAATATGTAGAAAATAAATGCAGAGATACAGGCAGAAGTGTTTTAACAGAATCAGTGTTTAGAATCTAAACAATCTCAAACACAGTAATGTCTGTGCCATATGTCCATCATCACTGCTATTGTTTGCTGAAATTAAATAAGCAGGTCATAACTATTATAACAGGTTAATAATTAGATGCAGAACAGAGAAATGTGCTGCGAGTATTGACAGAATGGAGATTAAAATTGCAGGGATGCACCAATGCTTTTTATTTTCTTTTTACATATAATGCCCTTATATGATGTACATACAGCTAAGTCTCTCTGCAAGCTTAACCATGATTTGGGCAGTTAACTCTAAAGTGGATCGAAGGCTAGTGGTAGCTCCAAGGGTTAAGACCCTTGGATCAACCAGTTATTAAATCAACCAGCTCAACCAGGTTGCCATTGTTGGGCAAGGCCCTTACCCATATCTGCTCATTCCTGGGGAAGGCCCTTAACCCTATCAGCTCCAGAGAGCTGTATCATAGCTGATGCCGCGATGTGACCCCAGTTACGCTGGAATATGCGAAAGAAGAATTTCTTTGTCTGGTAATGTATATGTGACAAATATAGGCTTAACTCAAATCAGAAAAGATGTAAAAATCCCCAGTTAACTGAACAAGTACCACCATCCTGACAGACTGTTCAGGCAGCCAAAACCATTATTTTCAAGAAGCTTGTTCATTTGATTAAATGCATATGACTTCCAGCGGTACTTAAAGGCTAATGTCTAATGATGAGGTAGTGGGACTTTTTCAATTCAGATTATATGAATAACCTGGCAAGCATCAGGTCAATTAACTCATTAATATTAGCTGCTGTGCAATTAATATGCCTCGGGTTGTGCAGAAGCACAAGTGAACATGGAAAGTTTAAGTCTGAAGACTTGATATCATTTAACTGATTACTGCTGGTTAAACATTTTCCCATTTTGTAATCATAGCATTTGCATTATAGTCCTACTACTAAATTTTAAATAAGAATTGATTCAGTCATGTATTGTGATTCTTTGGTGTGATGATTTATTAATCGTCACACTGAATCCAAATTCATTTATAATTCATTCATTATTCATTTTTATTTATTTTTAATTTATACAGTGCCTTGCAAAATTTATACCCCTTAGACTTTTCTACATTTTGTCACGTTACAACCACAATTGGAAAATGGATTTAATTGAGACTTTATGTGATAGACCAACACAAAGTGGAACATAATTGTGAAGTGGAATGAAAATGTTAAAATGGTTCTCATTTTTTTTTTTTTAACTAATAAATATCTGAAAAGTGTGGCATGCATTTGTGTTCAGGCCCTGTAAGGCCTTTGTAAAACCACATTTTGCTGCAAATATAGCTGCAAGTCTTTTGGGGTATGTCTCTACCAGCTTTGCACAATACCTCAAGCTCAATCAGATCGGATGGAGAGCATCTGTGAACAACAATTTTCAAGTCTTGACACAGAGTCTCAATTGGATTTAGGTCTGGGTGCTGACTGGCCATTCGAACACATGAATATGCTTTAATATAAACTATTCCACTGAAGTCCTGGATGTATGTTTACGATCATTGTCCTGCTGGGAGGTGAACCTCTGCCTTTTGCAAACGCTAACATGTTATCTTTAGAGATTGTCCTGTATTTGGCTCCATCCATCTTTCCATCAACTCTGACCAGCTTTCCTGCTATTGTATTGAGTGGCCCTTAGTGGAACATAGTAGTATAAATATTAAGAGTTTAACAATAAGAGAGCTGCCACATTGTCCCTTGCTTTGTTGGGCTTTGCAATGTGGCAAAGTACCTCACAGTTCCACGGTCCCTAGGTTTGATCTAGGTCTCCAGTTTTCTCTCACCTTGCAAAAATATGCCTAGAGGACTGCTGACTAAATTGCCCCTAGTTGATCAGCCAGTGACCGGAACTGGCTGGTTTTCAGTTTGATCGGACATGACCTCGGAAAAAAACCGCATCTGTGCCAAGTTATTATTGAATTATATTATCAGAAAACCATCCAATCAGCTTTTTTCTCTAAACTCTGCCAGTGAATTAATCTCAAACTCATTCATTACACACATTGACTGTGTTAGAAGCTGCATGCACAGCTGCATGAGTATTTAGACCCTGGAAGCGTTTGAAGTCATACTCTTGGATTTAAATCAATGAAGTATTGTTTAAATTGTTTAAACATGGTTTTTAGGTGAGAAACCTAAGCTATAAGGGCTACATTTAATTACTTATGTTTAATTCAGTTGTGAAGCTGTTGAATTAAGCTAAGGTATAAAACGTTTGAATTATGACTGAACTTTTTTCAGGGTCTTAAAATGGTAACAAAATCTGAAATTTTTTTTTTATATAGAATCAGGGTATTTAGAAAACAATTATATTTACAGAATAGCAATATTAATTGAATCAGCACCTAGACATCGTGATAATATCGTATCGGTAGGTTATTTCCACCCTAATGTCACGGTCCAATGAAACATGTGGCTTAATGCATCCCGAGTTAACACAGAATGTTTCAGGTATAAAATAGTTAAACAGATGTACACAAAGCCCCGCCCCCAATACTTCCAGGAGTTAACATGCTAACTGTTGGCCTTAACCAGGACGATCGTGACGTCACCGTCATGCGCACGTGGGCATTCTGCTTCCTGAAAGCCAAGTAACGACTGATGGTGATTTATGAGGCTGTGATGGGGCGTGTCTAAAAATGATTGACAAAAGGACAACCCAAACACAAACAGCCCTTCAGCTCGTTTTTTTTTTTCAGCTAATGCACTTGTTCTGAGACAATGGCTAATTTAAACGAATTTAAAAATATTTTCTGTATAATTTACCGCCTTGTTTGTACTCGTAAGAAATACAATTATTGCCTATTGCACCTTTAAACGTGTGTTCGTTATAAAGCGTTTGTTTTAGCCGCTGTGTTGCTGGGAAACAACCATATACTCACGTTACTTCATTTAAGTAACTGAACGTTTCAGAGGTTCTGTAGCTTTGCTGCATTCCAAATAATATACCTTCAGCATTACTACACTTACCTGAGCCTTCAGTGCTTCAGCAATAAGCTGAGCTCCTGTGAGTTCCTCCATAACTTCAGTGGACGCAGAATCACAGCAGCGCGACCAAAGTGCAGCACGAGGGTGCATTCGGGCTGATCAATGCTGCGCACATGCGCAGTCCCGTTCGTTCCATAATTAGATGAAGCCAGAGAAATTATTTAAAATTAATAACTATAACTGATATTATTTCCTTTAATTCTCCTGTTAAAAAAATGAAATCTCATAAAATTTACATTTTATTTTTTCTCATTATAACAGTGTTAAGCTTAATTTTAGGAAATATTAATTTTAGGAAATATAAACTCATGTTCATGCACATATTACTGGAAATAATTGTCTGTTATTGACTGATTCTTCAACCAAGTAAATCGCACAGGTTTATCTTTAATATATCTGGTAATTACAGATATAATAATAAAATACCATTTGATGCAATGTTATTCAACATCAAAAATGCTATTGTGGAGAAAGTTGCTGTATTTATCCAGTGCAGTATTTGCCAGGTTGCTGTCACCAGCTTGATTTTCTCGGCCATCAAGGTATGACTGCAGAATCTGGAAAAACTGGGGGGAGAAAGAGGAATAATAAAAATAATAATAATAATAATAATAATAATAATAATGCAATAAAACTAATGACACATTATGAAATGTTGAACCATTGATATTGAAATAATATCAACAGAAACAAGCACCAGAATATACAGTAAGAAAACTTTTTCTGCAAAATGCATGACTGATGGGCAATTGCAAAAATCAGACAAATGGCTTTAATATTTATTTTTCCATAAAATCTTTTTGACAGTTTAAAGAGACCTTAAAATAAAGCCAAACATAATTTAGCTCTTAAAGAAGTCAAGAGCTTTACAAGTGAATCTTGTAAACAGAAGTTAAACAAAAGTCAATGTAAGGAACATCAAGAGTTATTAGAGATCAGAAGGTGTTCCACTCACCAGCATTCTGCTTTTTGGATTGCTCAGAGATTTCCATTCTTCTGTGCTCGAGGGATCTGATTCGACTGAAACCATGATCAATGCTGCTAAAACCAATACAGTCAACCTGTTGCAAACACACACACAAATTAAAGATCATCATCTTCAGCTAATTAGACCCCTCCATAATCAGGACTGTGCAGGAAAGTGCACATCTTACAAATAACATCATGCTTACATTTTTATCTGCTATTAGTCTTCAGACTTATAGCAAATCGCTGATGAATTTCTTGTTTCTCTTCCCCACTGCTCTATCCTTTTATAGGAGGCATAGCCCTCGTGAAGAATTCTTACCTTCCAGATTAATGAATATCTCCTCTTGAAATAATAGGTCACATGGTATACTGTGTTATAATTAATACACCACAAAGAGATGTTATGAGTGTCATAAATGTCTCTCATCTCAGAATATCACGGTTAATTATGACGTACATGGAATTGACCTTTAAAAGATATGTAAACTATGGTAGAAAAAAACAGTGCAGGAAGGATGTGCTTAATAGGAATGTAGATTCACAATTACCTGAGAGCCGTGTACAGAGAGATAGCTGACCGCTAATGAGCAAAGCTTGGGAAAAATTAACTTTCTTTTTCTTTCTTTTGTTTACTGTCGTTAAGTAATGAGTATTTAAATGCACGTTTTATTAATCACAGAGGGGAAATATGTTGGTTTTGTTGGAACGCAGTGGCAGTTTTCAGATCTATTTATAGCTGCCCTCTATTTAAGGGTTGGCCACACCATGTAACATCCTTCACTATAGTTCATCATCATTCTGGTCCCTTCTGTCATGTTATAAAATGTTGACGTGTTATATGTGGTCTCCCCTGGCATTGTTCCCTGTATCATATCCTACTCCAGACTTTGTCTTGTTTCCCTAATCATAGGACTCAAGTAGAAAACCTTCCCATACGCTACTGTTTCCAAAAATCCAGTATCTTTACAATATTTTTGAATAAAATATTCATCCTTGTTGTCATCGTTTCTAGCGTAAATGTTAAAAAACTGTCCAGGGTGTACCCCACCTCGTGCCCAAAGTCTCCTGGGATAGCCTCCCTGTGGCCCTGTACAGGATAAGCATTATAGAAGATGAATGAATGACTGAATAATTCTGTAATTCATAATCCAAATAATCAATTCTACTTTTCAGTCATCGATAGATTGTTCAACTATCAAAATAGTCTTTTGTTGCAGCTCTATTTAGATAATTAATTCCTCTGACACACCGCTCTCTGCCAGGCCTGTACATGAAGCGCACAACAATCACTGATATGTGATGTTCACATCTCTTCAAAGGGAAAAACATTTAGCACTGGATTACTTTTATATTTGAAACACTGAAACTTGTGGGACATAAATGAATGTTATTCCCTAGTGCAGCAATACTAGAAGTTAACCAGACTTATTTCTAATGGCTGACTACAACCAGGCCACCAAACTGCCATATGGTGAACCATCCAAACATCTGATGAGTTTCGACTGCCTTCCAAAGTGCTAAAGAACAACACTGTGCAGGACATACAGCAGGGTGGAGCTCCTTGACCTTCACTTAATCTACAGCAAGTGGTGCTGGGCCAAGGGGAAAAAGATAGTGAAGGACCTCAGTCACCCAAACAATGGACTGTTCTCTCCATTGCTGTCAGGGAAGCGCTTCCGCTCCGGGAAACCCAACAGAAACTAAGGAGGAACTTCTTCCTGGAGGCTATTCAGGCCCTCAACCAGAACATGGCAAAGGACTAAATTAATCGAATTTGCTTTTGGTTCCTTTACACAATAAACATACACATGTACAGTACACACATTCCTGCTACACATCGGAGTCATGATGCACATGTTCAAAATCTGTACACTGCACATTTGTTTGTATTGGCACACTGCATGTTTACACATAAAAGAGGACGAACATGCACTTTGGAACATGGACAATGTCTGCTACTGACAGATATTTTTATACTTTGTTTCATTCCCACTGCTGCTATCATAACCACACACCATATTTTGTACATGCTGTAAATCCTGAGCAACTGAGTAACTTTGTACTGTATATTACAGGATATTTTTTAATCACAAATTCTTTTATTAGTTTAAATATACTCCAGTGCAATTTTATTAATTGCAGTAAAATCTTTCTATTTCAGGTCGTATAAGCATTTCCCTGCATAGCATACTGTGTATGACAAATAAATACATTTAAATTAAAGTTTACTTTATGGCATCTTTCCAGAAGAAAGAGGATGGGAAAGAGCATAACCAATGTCAGGCGGATTAGCATCTTATTCCTAACCCTAAAATCAATATAGATCAGGGCCTGATTTTTTATTAATTTTCATTGTGGCTAATAATTATAACAGAATACAACTGAGCAGTTTTGTGTTGAAGGGTTCATCAGAAGCAGCTTATGCTGCTGCCAGCTACATACTGCAGTCTTCTTCATACACGTGTCTCCATGCTGTTCATTTCTATATTAGAGAGCAAAACTATTAAGTTAAAAACTTTTAAACCATTGTTATTCAGAAAGTTTTACCTTTATTTTTTTTTAAATGCTGCTACAAAAACAATTGCAATCGAGACAAGTCACTGTCCTTACTAGGTCACGAAAAACAGAGTGTTACTCAACACAAATATGAAATCACATTTCTTTATTCAGCCAACCATAAAATATACATGAAACTCTTGTGCTGAACGACAGGGAGCTATTTTGTTGCCTATCCTGAACAAAAGCATAGAAAAACACAATCCTGCTCCACTTTCATTCAGCCAACAAAATTGAACGGAGATGAATATCCAGTTTCAAATCATTCCAAAATCAATACGAGAAAAGACATAAAACTTTGACATACCAAGAATCAAGTGGTTTCTTTACCTAAACAAAGCAAGCCAAAAACTGATAAGAGCCAGGAAAATATATAAATCATTATAATATTCATATTTCACAATATAGAGAGACCAGATGCTGTCCTACCATTGGTTTACACAGTGTTTTTCATCCAGAGCAAAGCATGCTGGGAGCTGTTTGCTTCAGTTCAGTTTCAGTGCTTCTTTTTTTCATTTTAAATATAAACATAGTGTTTTATTTGTGCATCATAGTTTTGTTCTCCAAATTGCACCTACGTTTCTGCATCCACACAGCAATATGTGAAGGCACGAGATGATGAAATGCGGACACTAAAAATAAATACAACAGGTAAAAAGAATAATTTATTTTGCAAGAGAAGACAGCAACGGATAGCTTGCACTTCATGCCCAATGCCAGTAACATTACAATGCCGATATTTATTTTTCTCTACTGGCCTCTCTATCGTTTGAAAATAGAAGAAAATGCTATGATTTTTTCCCTCCACTCAGAGGGACACAGACATGTAGTAAAATCCTGTTTTAAAAAATAAATCATCTGTTTCCCCCTATGCAAAGTAGCAATTGTGGAATTAAGTGTGCAGGAGAGAGAGAAAGAAAGAGAGAGAGAGAGGAAAATAAGAAAGCTTCACAATCAGCCATGTCTTCTTCCCGTGGGACAATTTAAAACCTGCCCATTTTCAAAAACCAGTTGAAAAAGAGCTTCATCCCGTTAGAGAAAGGAAATCAGTTTCAAACTAAACCTATAAAACATTGGTCCTCAGGCTTGATGACCTGTTACACTTTATTGCCATGTAGGGACTCAGCTCGGCTGATCCGGCTGTCAAGAGAAATTCAAAGGCAAGCTGCTGGGCGAGAGATGCAGAAGGTACGCTGAGGTATCTGCTGAAAGGTGCTGGTTGAGATCGAGGTTGGGGATAAATGGCTGCTGAGCCGTGTGTGTGTGTGTGTGTGTGTGTGTGTGTGTGTGTGAGGGAGAGTAGAAGGGAGAGAGGGAGGGAAGGGGGTATTTAAGGCTCTGCACAGTGGCCAGCTGCTAGGAAAAAACTGCCTCCAGGTGATTAAGACAGGATGCAGCTTTTCTTTGTCCCTCTCTCAGTAGGTCTCCGAGTCTGAGTCATTGAGCTCTTCGTCTTTATAGAAGCCGTGGTGTCCAATGCTGTTGAAGCTACAGTAGGAGCTGTGTCCACTTCTCAGCATGGGCAAGCTGTCAAATGTGGCGCTCTTGGCTGGGCTAGTGTAGTGGTTAATGGTACTGAAAGGCAGGCTGGGCACGGAGCCACTGCTGGGAGAAACAGGCATCATGGTGGCAAGGATGAGAGCCAGGCAGTCTGCCACGTCTTTATTGGGGGCACAGGCCAGGGCTGGTGTGTAACCTGGGATAGATAGGTGGAGGAAATTCATGACAAATATTAATGCATTGTACAAGTTAGAAAATCCAAAAGCTATAATACACTCCCTGGCCAAAAACCCTGAAGTTTTAAAACAGCTTGCATTGAGCAAAGAAAGCAACTAAGGAGAATGCTGAAAAAAAAAAAAAAAATCACAAATGATCACTTAAACAAATGGGGATTTTACAAATTGACAAACATTATAGGTATATGTATTAATGTATTCAAAAAAGCCATCCCAAATTCCATTGAAAAAAAACAAAAAAAGGCTTCAGTTTGCTAGGGATTGGACTTTGGAGTAATGGGGAAAAGGTCAGATGGTCCTGATGAGTCTAGACTGAGCCTATTCCAGAGTGATGGGTGCATCAAGGGAAGAAAGGAACGCATAAATATGCACCGAAGCATAGTTTCCACTTTACAAGCCCCTGGAGGCATTGTTATGATCTGGGATTGCTCTAGATAATTAGGTTTAGGCTCAGCAACATAATGTGCCAATAAAATAAAGTCAGCTGATGACCTGACTGTACTGAATTACCAATTCATTACATCTGTGGGTTTTTTTCTTTCTTGAGGCACAGACATGTTCTGGGACTCAGATTGTGAAAGAGTGGATCTGGGAGGATGAGGAATCATTTTTACACATTTGTTGGCTGATACATTGTCAAAGCTAAATCTGGTCATCAAATTTTTAGTGTGTGCAACCTTCTTTTGGCCAGACAGTGTATAATCCTAAAGATGTGTTTTTTCACAAACACAAAAAGTTACCATTTTCATCAACAGCTAGCACGCTTGCACCCTTGGCCAGCAGCTCCTGTACCACAACTGTAAGTCCATTTCTGGCAGCCACGTGCAGAGGCCTACACAAAGAATGATGAAGTCAGTCAGTGCTCTACAAAGTTCACTTGTTAAATGCCTATTGTACATGTGTGCTACTCCACCATGAGTTATACATACGTTTGTAAAGCTGAGTTGGTAGAGTTGATGAGATTTCTGTCGGTGATCTTCTCCAAAATCAACAAGGCACTGGTCTCATGACCCTACAGAAGACAACAATAAAAATAGGTCAGAATGACTAATGACCCTGACAGCGCTGAGGACATAGGACTAAATATTATATATATATATATATATTTATATATATATATATATATATATATATATATATATATATATATATATATATATATATATATATATATATAATATTTAGTCCTATGTCCTCAGCGCTGTATATATATATATATATATATATATATATTTTTTTTTTTTTTTTTGAAGAAATATTTCAATAATAAGTTTAAGTCCATTATTAAAAATGTTCAAGTATGGTTTCTTAAAGTAACAATTTTAAAGCTATTACTTAAGTAGTACTGCATATTAAATCAACCAAATACCAATTACTATTTTTTTCTATGTATTTCTTGTCAAGTTGTTAAGAAGCACAACTTACTAAAAAAAAAAGAATCCACTATTGTTCTAGAATGTAGTAAGTAACTGTAGGCTGTAACTGACCTTACTGCAGGCCAGGTGTAGTGCAGTGTTTTTATTGGCATCCTGTGACGTTAGGTCCGCTTTCGCACTGCTCACCAACAGCTCTGACAACGACAGAGACAGACACTGAGGACATTCTTCTGTTTTTCATTTCATCTTTAACATTTTTTCCCGTTTTCTGTGTCCTGGTCAGTGCGACACTGTCACAGGGTATTGCACTGCGATCTGTTTGTCACCATTTGCACATTTGCATTTCATGTTGTCTTTTTTTTTTTTTTTTTGGTCCTTTTCCATAGTTCTTAACTAGTTTAGTTAATTTGTGTTGTATGTAGCACCCTGGTCCTGGAGGAATGTTTTTCTCTTCACTTTATACTGAATGGTTTATGGTTGAAATGCCTACAAAAGCCTACTTGACGAACAACTACCTGGACTATTGTTTTGCTGCACAATATTTACTGCTGCTATTTGTGCAATTCTTTGCTACTACAACAGAAATGTTTACTGGCTTTTTTTTTTTTTAACGGCAGGTGTTTCTCTGAAAAAACTACACACCGTGCCCGGATCCAGTAAGTGCTGACATTTCCCACAGTTTTGACTATGCCTTACCCACAGCGTTTGTCTGTCCGTTTTCAGCAGCCATCATGAGCGGGGTTTTGCCACCAGAGTCAACGCAGTTCACCTGGGCATTGTGGGCTAGCAGAAGCTGCAAACACTCCACATGATCAGTGAATGCGGCAGCATGGAGTGGAGTCCTGTAAGAACCAAACAAAACAATTCTTGCTGCAGATATTATACTGTACACATACTATTCACATTCGGTTGCTGTGACAGCCCAGTCGGTTCTGAGTCAACTTTGATTCTAGTTGATGTCATGCAAAGACTGACTAAAAAAAAAAAAAAAAAAAAAAAATAGGGCTGTACAACTAGATTAAGGTACAGAAGAATATTATACTATAATATTCAATTATAATAAAAATATTATACTATAATATTCTAGCATGAGACACACAATTAAACGTATGTGCTGTCTTATTAGTATGTGCTAATATATGGGAACTAGCTGCTGCCTTACCTTTTTTTAGAATCAGCAGCATTGACAATCACAGGACCCAACGTTTCAATTAACATTTCTGCTGCTCCCTCATTGTCGTTTATCCTACAATTTAAAACAAACCCAGAGATTTTATTAATGAGCGCTTAGTTCTTAATCTTCTTCCAATTTACAGATAGAATAATCACACTTACACAGCACAATGAAGTGGGCTGAAGGAGTTGCCCTCTGCCTTGTGAAACAGCTCCTGTTCCAGCAGCACTTCAACACAAGTGTCATGACCTAGACAGAGGGACAGAACTGACATGAAGTCCGAGCAACTGGCCCTGATAAAATATATATGTGGAACTATAACCTTATCATCAGTGTGTGTGTGTGTGTGTGTGTCTGTGTGAGAGAGAGAGAAAGCTATGTGTATTTTTGTAGTCACCATTGTAACAGGCCCAATGTAGAGGTGTGTATCCCTGTTGGTCTGTGATGACAGGGATGGAATCCAAAGACTGAGCTGCATGTAGCAGACCCCCCAAAACCCCCACATGTCCACAGGCAGAGGCCAAATGTACAGGAGAGCGCCCTCTACAGTCCCGAACCATGAAATTGGCATTGTGCTGCAGCAAGGCCTCCACACACTCTTCGTGTCCAGTCACTGCCTGGAGAAAACACCAACACACACAAATAAACGCAACACTGAACATGAATCACAATAGAGTATAAAACCTAGACTTATCTGCTGAACAATTAGGACTGAACAGATATGTCTCTAATGGAGGAAAATACATATATGAATGGGAAGCCTTGGTGTTTGATGTTTAGAAACATGCATCCATTTAAGACCAGAGGACAGCCGCAGGATACGAGAAAAAAAAGATAGTGTGCGACTATAATTTTTAACGAGGATGAAAATGAGCGTTCAAATATATAATTTAGTGTTTGTTAATAAAAAAGCATTTACAGCGCTCCGTTATCATCGGGGATATGGCGATAACACTCCCGCCTACATCTCTAGACTAATAAATAAAGTGATATGGCTCAAGTTGAGAAAGTCAGAGACAGAATTCACACCACATGCTGCCAATTAGAGCTGTGAATCAGAGGTAGCCCTTTAATTCAATTTCATTCGATTTTTGTGTATTGTGATTTCAGATTCAAGTCAGTAGCATTAATGTTTATTGTCTGGTCTCAAACAGCTACATTTCTTACAGATTTAAAAGTATTAAATGTATTTAGTAAACATTAAAATTATGTTGATTGTTTAAAATGTTGCATTTCGTGCAAAGCGTAAATTCTGATGTTTTTTCCCCAGCCAACCGTCTGCTCCACATGGCAGTCCAGTAAATAACAGTACTGCACCAACTACAAATGAACACAAAAGATAAAACAATACTCCCACAAAATGCGAGTATTTGCGGAATATAGAAGCATTTGGTATAGTATAAAAAATTATATTCTTAATTTTTTTTCCCCCCAAAACCTTTTTTTTGCTTGACCTCACCATTTACCACAGACTTTATCTCAGTTTACTTATCATTACAAGTTAACTCCCATAATTGCCACTGGCCGTCTTTAAAATTTTATTAATACATTTTATTGCTGCACATTTGCCTTTCCTTAGTTTTAAAGTTTGTGTCATCAGGAAAGTTCATTAAAAGACTTCTTTATTGACTTGACTTTTAGTTACCACATGCACAAAACAACCTCAAGCTAAAATTAAAAGCTGTTAGCTAAATAAGAGCTATTGAGTAATAGGAACAGTTGTAATCCGATTAATCTTTAATAATCTAAAACTAAATTGATTATCCAAACAATGGTAAGTTGGAGCCCTACTGTGAAATATATATGGGTCAGGTTATAGATGTAAAAACCTGACCCATCAATTGAATGAATCCAAGTGCAATCAAAAGACAGATTAAACTACTTAGTCATTTTAAGCTCTGCGTTCCAAGCAGAGCTCATATTTAAAAAATGAAAACCAAATACAAATAGAAAATCACAAATTGGCGGAATAAAGAACTGATTAATATAAAAGACTTTTTTTTACTGAAAATGTAGCTCTTGTTTGCTAAGTATATGTATCTAGAAAAAGACAAATTACCCCTCTGTGTAAAGCAGTGCGGCCCCATTTGTCTTTGGCTTCTACACTGGCTCCTTTATTGAGCAAAGAATAGACGCAGTCTGTGTGGCCGCTCAACACCGCCAGCATAAGAGGTGTCCTGAGAAACAGTTAGCAGAAGATAAATCACATACAAATCAAAAGGCTTCTGATATGTGTAAGACTAGCTTAGATTAATTCCTGCTTATACGAAGATAATAGATTACACCTTCAGCCAATGTGTCCTATTTCTGTATAGTGACTGAGGGAATATTTGTGAGACTATAGGGCCATGCCTGCTTTTATGAGTGTTAAACACCTGGGACCATATTCACAAAGCTTCTTAAGCCTAAAAGTTGCTCCTGGTGACGAAAATCTAAGAAAATTCTTAGACTTATGACATTTTCTTAGAATTCCGCTTCAATTTAGGACTAATTCTTAGACCTAAAAACAGCTCCTACGGTAAAAATTGTTAAGCGTAAAGAGGAGGACTTTTTAGGAGGCTTAAGAGTTTCTACAGCAGAGGACAAAATGGTAGAAAGAAGAAATATTCTCCAAAACTAAATGTAAACCTTTAAGTAAACACTCCTCTTCTGTCCAATCTTTATGCAATTTCCTTATATACAAACATTATGATTTCACCGTCCATTCTATTATTATTTATTCTATTTTCACAAAGAGCATGTTTTAAGACCTTTACAGATTTTTTTTTATCAACCAATCACAGTCCTAGAATTGCTGCGTCATCCCTAGGAACAGGGTCAACTACACCTCCTCACTTAGATAAAGGATTTTGTATTTTCCTTACTCAGAGTTGCTCTGAGAAGTTTTCTAACCCACTTTTAGTCTAGGACTCCCAGCTAGGACTTTTTAAGCTAAGATAGGAGCTCTCTGAGAGAATTCTAAAAACCTATGTGGATACTGACTCTGAAAACTGCCACAGTATAATTGTAAACAAACTCTCATTAGTAAATAACTATCAGAATCCATCCACTCAAAGGTAATCCTGTTACTGAATAATTCCTCTCCCCACTATAGGTGACTCTAAGGAACAGAATGACAAATGATGATTACAATGACATTTATAAATGAAGATGAAGAGCACGACTTACTGCCCAATACCATCCTGAATGTCAACTGCGCTCTGTATGTCAGCATTTCCGATCAATAAACGCAGACAGTCAGAGTGGCCGTTTGTCGCTGCAAAGAGGAGAAAACCACAATGGCTTTGTTTACAAAGATCATTCTGATTGCAAATTCCAAACAAACCGTTTACTTGTGGGCTAAACTCAGTTTATGTGCACTACAGATGTAATCTGGACCCAATTATACTGAAAAATGACAAATGTGTTCTGTCATTCTGTGTAGCTAATGTTATTTCAGAATGATAGCAATGGTTGTTTATTTAACAAGTTCACCCATATGTCAGTTTAGCAAAAAAATTCCCAGAGATTGAATAAATAAATGAATATATAAACAAATACATTAACCATGCTGTACACACAAACACAAGTCTGTGAAATTCAGAAGCATGCAGTGCTGTTACTTATGACGAAATACAGTATCTGGAATCTTGATGTTTACCTGCTGCATGGATGGGAGTGCGTTTGTGAGTGTAGTCCTTGACAAGAATGGAGGCTCCTTGGTTGATAAGAACGTCCACACACTCCACGTGGCCTTTAAAAGCAGCCAGGTCCAGTGGTGTGTGGCCCTGCGCTGTCCTCACATCCAGGTCGAGCAGAGACTGCACAAGCACCTCAAGGGCCTGGTGATGGCCATGATACGCCTGAAAAAAACAAACAAACAAACAAAAAAAAAACACACACCACTCTGAGAAATAGTCACAAGTCCAGGACTCAAACTTTAAATATTCTATACATGTTCAGTAACTGTGGCAACAGACAATCCTTCACATTTAATACAAAATATGATTATACACCAAGCATGGAGATATTCAACTCATGCCTGTTCAGCAGATTTTATGTGTGAACCTACACAGCAAATGTGGTATTACAAGTAAGAGTGTAGCGAACATGTGGTGCAAGTAGCCACAAGCTTGTCATGTTACAAGTTCCTACTTTTCTTCTGCGTTCTTAAACTTCAACAAACTGATTCAGATCCGTTAACCCCAAGGAGAATAAAGTCATGGGAAAGGGAGGCTGGAGTGTAAAAATAAAAGTGTAAACAGTAAAAAAAAAAAAAAGGAAAAAAAAAAAAAAAAAACTTAGTTACTGATAGATCACATTTATATTACCACTAAAACCAGGAAAAGACTTTAAATTCTAAAAAATATGAAAATATATAAATATATATTTAACGTTTATACAACAATATTCACAAAGAAACCAAGAAATCCTTCCACATGGACACCATTTTTCACTGTTGATCCGCCGCTGCCTAAACAGTTTGAACACATCTGCATTTTTGCATTAGCAATGTTTTTTTATAACGTCCTAATCATTATTACTATTAGAATTCTTTGCAATGCCTTAGCTTTCACACTTCATTGTAGCCCTGTTTACACTGGAGGCTTAAATTTCATTGATTCGTTCTTCATACCACTTATCCTGTAGGGCCTGGAGCCTCGCCCAGGAGGCTCAGGGCATTAGTAGGAAGACACCCTGGACGAGATGCCAACCCACAGCGAGTCACAGGTGCATACACACGTAGACACCCAATTGTTACACTATGGCGATTTGGAAACGGGCGACTTTGGGCTGCGGGAGAAACCCGAGTACACTGAGGAAATCCATCAAGCACGGGGAGAACAGGCAAACTCCACTCACGTAAACCCGAGGTGAGATTTGAACCCCTAACCCTGGAGATGTAAGACCACAGTACTAACTGCTGAGTCACCTTGATCCCCTGGCTAAAATTTCATTACACCCTTAATGAACAGAATGAACCGATATATTTAATGTAAAATATTAATGAATGGAAAACATTAATTTGCCTGAATATAATTGTGAGGTGGGTGTGGGAGTGTGCGAGAGAGAGAGTGCTCGTGAGAGTGAGTATATGTGCAAGTGTGTGTATAAGTATATGTGTGTGTGTGTGAGTGTGTGTGTGTCTGTCTGAGTATGTGTGTGAGCATATGCGTGTGTGTGTGTGTGTGTGTGTGTGTGAGAGCGAGTGTGAGAGTGCGTGTGAGTATGTGTATGTGTAAGCTCTTCTCACGTATGTACTTACAGAAAGATGGAGCGGGCTAACTGGGGCGCGAACATCAGAGTCGTTGAGGATGTCAGTCCCTGAGGTCTCCATTAGCTAGCAGACAATGCAATATGACCAAAGTTTAAAATGAGATAAAGGACTGAGTTAACTGGCAAGAAATCTCTTCAGAATATTGATACCCATCACTCACCACATCTAAAGGGGTTTCACTTGCAATCTGAAAGAAACAAAACAAAATGAGAACACAATTATTATTTTAAAAAAAAGGCTATACTTTTTCAGGCTTTAGATGTTTAAGAGCTGTTCTTACCAGCTCGAGACACAGACGGTGTCCATACGCAGATGCGTAATGCACTGCATTATAACCCTGATTGTCTCGGATCCCTGGGTTAGCATCGTTCCTCAGCAAATACTCCAGGCACCTTTGGTGAACAAACAAGTTTTATATTTATACAAAAGCAGTTAACAAAGACATGCGGTTAAAGCACAGTGCTGTTTCTATATGCAAATAAACAAATCCAGTCCTTCTTGTCACTTACTTTCCATCAGAGTCAGAAGCAGCAGCATAGTGCAAGGGCGTGCAGCCCCTTTTGTCCAGGTCATTCACGCTGGCTCCTGAACCCACCATAGCGAATAGGCACTGATAGTTACAGTTTGCAGCTGCATAGTGCAATGGCGTCCTGGGAAAAACACAGCATTGTTTAAAGTAAAGTAAAGGCAATGACTTAATCAATAGCTGTATTATAAAAAGAGTTATGAGGATCATTAGTATGACCACTCTTGTACTGTTAGGACTTCTCTAATAGAGTACAGACTTTCTGGAGCAAACAGCAAGCAATTAAAAGATCCTTTACAGAAAGAAGAGGCACACGACAGGCAATGTGATCCACACACCCACTTCCTATACATAAATCTGTAAAATATAGCTTGGCAGATAATCCTGACTGTTAGGCCACAGTGGCAGAATGAGACCGTTAGCTCACCTCCCAAAACTGTCTTTCTTGTTGAAATCTGCCCCTGTATTGAGGAGAAGATTGAGGCAGTCTAGATTCCTGTGGAATTAAATTAAGGTTGGAATTAGTAAGACAAGATCCAAAAAGGTTTCATTAAAGTCAGAAAAGAAAAAAAAAAAAAAAAAAAAAAAAAGAGTCAAAGCTCTGACCCTCCAGCTGCTGCAGCATGTAAACATGTCCTTCCGAAATCATCAGGAGTGTCGATATCAAAGCCTGTGAAAGACAGAGAGGTGTCAGTGCACTGACGAAGAAAGCTACTCGAGAGATTTATTGCGTAGGTGCAACCAATGCTGGGGTGGCCCATGAGTCCGGTCTAACCTTATTCCAGAGCAGTGGGTAGTCAGGGTAAGAAGGGAAGCGTGTGAAGCGATGCATAGTGCCCACTGTACAAGCCTCTACAGGTAGTGTTATGACCTAGGGTTGCTTTGGTTGTTGGTCAGGTTTAGGCTCAGCAATGTTATGTGGCAATAAAATAAAGTCAACCGAATGGAATGTACTGAATGACCAGGGTATCACATCAGTGGATTCTTTTCTCCCTTCTCTAATGGCACAGGCATATTCCAGGACTCAAACTGTGAAATAGTGGTTGTAGGAGCATGAGGAAAGATTTACAAAAATCCACATGAATTCCACAGTTGGCCAGCACATTGTGCACTAAAATCAAAGTCAAAAATCATTTTTCTTAAACAGTGTATACTAAATATGTAGTATATTGTGGGATATTAAGGAGATGCATATTACGTGAGGAATTAACTGTGGTAGAACAGTAATTATAGATCCATCAGTAATTGTGTAACGTAAAACCCGCATTGCCATCAATTACAAAAATTGGTGTGGATTTAACCACTGGTGAGAAAAGACATTCTGTTAGACAATACAAAAGTGCTGCCACATGAACCTCATTGATCATGTGGTTCTCTCCCTACGAGGCCTCATTTCTTTCCCATTTTTTTTAAAAGCAGAGTCAAGTACTGTATACAAGTGTTGAAGAGATGGCTTACCAGAGGACAGCAGTTTACGGCAGCAGTCTGAGAAGCCACTAAGAGCGGCTAAATGTAGAGGAAACATGCCATGGACACCACGCCTACAAAAAGGGCAGAAAGAACAAAGAAAACACAACATACCAGTCTGTAAAGAGCTTGACATGGGGAGCACCATAGACACACACGGTGAGGTCTTACATTAAAATGGGAATTTTATTAAATCATAAGAAGGTTTATGAGAGAGGGAGAAGGGAGGGAAATAAAAAAAGTCAAATCAATAAATAAATAAATGCTAAGCATAAAAAGGAAAAGTGTGGGTTGGAAGCAGTGTCCTGCAGGCAGGATGTCACAAAGCTGATGGGCTATGGCAGTGGCTGGCTGAGAAATTGAGCAAGTGGCAGTGTCAGCAATCATTAACTTGTCAGCAGCATGTCCACTTTGAAGTGCCAAGTGGCCAATCACCAGTCACAGGCAGCAGGCCGAAGTTGAAAGCAAAAGAGCTGACGTAGCTGACTCAGTCTGGTAGTGTCGGCAGGCCAAAATCTAAGAGTATAACAGCCAGTCGTCCAGAACTAGAGGCCTGGGAGCCGATATCTTTACTGCGTCTGAATCGCTGTAACAGCCTATAACTGAAGGCAGAAGTGCCTGGGCAGCAAACACAGTCCATTAGCGGCTGGCCCTCAGCGAGCTGCTCTGCAGTAAACAACACTAACTTTTAAACCCAAAAGGGCATACACAATAGCACTCACTACATACCACCTCTTTCTTTTATTCAGAAGGCAAAAAAGTCCAAGGCCTTCAACCCTAGCCATGTCATGTTTAGTGGCCCGCCCCCTCGCATTCCTGCTGACGGGCAGGCAGCGATGCCAGGTGAGCTCGTTATTTTCAGTTTTCAGAGAGAGGACTGAAATTCAGCCTGTCACTGGAGAATCTGTCACAGGTTACAATACGTTTATAATGTACCACCATGTTGCACTGAGTGGGTGTGAGTGGGGGGGGGGAAGTTTTTTGTAAAAATTTAAAATAGTTAAGTTAAATAATTGCAAGGCGAAAGAAAAAAACTAAGTTAGTGTATACATTTAAATGTAATTTTTCTTCCTAATAATATCAGTAGACAAATACATTCCATATACAAGAAATATGGGGTAATTACAACTATGGGGTAACACAATAATGTTTGCACTAAGTGGAGTAATAACACTTAAGACCATGAGCTAACAAGTTTAATAGCACGGAATAAATTTATTATATAATATTTAACATTTAATTACAGGTTGCAGTTCTGTCTTTGTCAAATATACACATGGGAGAGCAAGCTATGAACTTTGCCATATAAAAAAGTGGTAATAATAGTAGCCACACTGATGGAAAATTTCAAAGGCAAGTTGAGTAAATAAGGCTTCCAAAATTAACCATGGAAGCAGCCAAATTAACTCAAGAGTGCAATTATCTAATCAGTCAATCATGTGGCAGCAGAGCAGTGTATAAAATACTACAGATATGGGCCAGCAGTATCAGGTGATGCTCACAATCAGACCAAACGATCAATCAGAATGGATAAAAAAAATTGGCTGATTTAAATATTTCCTTTACTGCTGATTTTTACACAAAGAGTCTCTAGAGTTTACTCAGAATACTGCAATGAGCTTGTAGTAGCCGTTCTGCCAGCTCAGACCTGTCAGACTATTCCTCATGGACATTGCTCATTAACAAGGCATTTCTGTCTGTAGAACTGCTGTGCACTGGATGGTTTTTTTATTTTATTGTATCATTCTGAGTAAGCTCTAGAGACCGGTGTGTGTGTGTGCGCGTGTGAATCTTCAAGGAGATCAGCAGTTATATAAACACTTAAACCAGCCTCTCTGGCACCACCAATCTCGTCATGAACAAAATCACTGAGATTACATAGTTTGTCTCCATTCCGATGTTTGATATGAACATTACCCAAAGCTATTGACCTGTATCCGCATGAGTTTTTGCACAGTTTTTGAAGGTGCGGGTGTACAAGTGTTCCTAATGAAGCAGATGATGAGTGTAGTGTTCATAATAAAGTGCTTGATAGATGTACAGTCAAATTTAAATAATGGTTGTATAACCAAGGCTCTTGTTAAAGGCTGCTTACTTTGATGTGTCAGCTCCGTTGGTAATGAGTGTGTTGATGAGGAGCTCATGTCCGTATCGCGCTGCGATGTGTAGGGGGGTGTTGCCATTTTTGTCTTCACAGTCTATCTCAGCACCTGCGTACAAAACCACCAGAGAAACTCAATACTTTGTGAATGGACAGGGTTATCCATCAATCACTCACTCACTAAACTGCTTATCCTGTATAGGATCAGAGGAAACCCAGAGCCTATCCCGAGGGAGCTAATTCACTGCAGGACACACAAGCATACAAAACAAGCCTAATCTGCATGTCTTTGGGCTGTGAGAGGAACCTCACCAAGCATGAGGAGAACATGCAAACTTCACACACACAGATCTAAAGTGCGAATCAAACTAGACTGAGGGCAGAGTGTTAACCGGTAAGCCACCGTGCTGTTTGGTTACATCTTTTACTTAAACTGACAGTTTTCTCAAGTCCTTCCCAACCAAAATATATATTATATAAAAAAAGAAAAAGCTGATATCAGGAAATTATTGTTGCCTGCGCTGTGCCTATTTTACAGAGCTGATACCGTGTAATTCAATGAAGGCATTTCATTAAAAAAAATGTGTAATAAAAAAAAATTAACATGTAAAAAGTATTTATTTGCTCATAGTAACCAAGCACTCAAATTAAGCTCTGTTCTCCAGGAAAAAATTTGTAGTAAGACGTGTGATCTGCAAAACGCACCTATATGTGGGTCTTCCCCAAACTGCTGCTATAAAGTCTTGTACGCTGTCACATTGCATTTTTGTCACTAGATCTAAAAGGACTGAACATGATCTAGAATGTCAATGCCCCTGTGCATAAAGGGCGGTCCAGGAAGCTTCTGTGTAAATTCTAGAGACTGTTGTGTGTGAAAATCTCAAGAGATCAACAGTTTCTTAACATGGTGTCTGAAAAACCAGCATGTCGTGGTTAACGTCACCGAGATGGCCCGTTTCCCCCCAAATAATGAGGTTCAATGTAAATGTTGACAAAAGCTCGTGACATGTATCTGAATTATCAGGTGTCACATGGTTGGCTAATTAACTGCATGAATGTACAAGTTTACAAGTGTTTCCTAATAGACTGGATAGTAAGTATACAAATACAAGGTGTGATTTTTGGCAACGTTCGAAATTACCAAGCTTGTGTGTCTGATGGCAGAACGTCATGTTTTGATAATCTAGAAATACAATAAACCACAGAGTCTGACTTTTTGTCTTGTATATAATTATTTTTTTGTGTGTGAAAATAATTACAATTGATTTTAAACCCAATTCTTAACTGTAAAATAAAACCCAAGCCTTATTCAGGCTGTTTAAAAAGTGAGTCAAAGACAAAAGACATACAGATAAAACATTATACAGATCACTACCCACCGTTTTGAATGATTGCTTGCGATCGGGAGAATCTCCCATGAATTGCAGTCATATGCAACGGAGTTTTCCCATCTTTGCTCTAAAAGATTAAATAAATTTATTAAAAAATAAGAAAAAATGTGAAAAAGTTAGACAAAACTAAAATTCTCTTATACTGATTCCATGTGATCAGACCGTGTAAAGAAAATTACAGAGTGCAGTAAGACAGGCTTTGGCATGCATGTGATCAGAAAAATGAAGTCTGTGCAAGCCTCTGACCTTGATGTTGACATCTGCTCCATTCCCTACGAGCAGCTCAAGACACAACGCACCGTGCCTTGAGGCAGCAGTGAAGTGCAGAGGTGCGAAACCCTTCTCGTTCACCTGGTTGACGTTAGCCCCACATTCTATCAGCTCGTTCACCACCACATCCTGACCGTTATAGCAGGCTACGTGAAGCGGCGTGTTACCGTAGGCATTTGGCTCATTTATCTACAGAGAGCACAGTCACTCAGAACATTCAACAAAAATAACTATAAAGCTTACCTTAGAAAGACTTAACAACCTACTAATATAAATAAAACTAGTGCCGTCCCAAATATTTATTTAAGGTGGTTGCTTTTTAAAATGTTATAAAGTTGATAGGTTAACTCAAACAAGCAGACAACAGTTCTCTAATGTCAAACCTTGAATTTCCAGCTGTTGCTCTTATTAACACCAACCTTTATATTTTAATGCCTTTTTCATGCTAAGCATTTAATTTTATTGTAAGTCATAAGCCATTATCATGAAACTCACATCCACCCCCAGGTCTAACAGATATTTGACCACGTTGATCATCCCACTAGAGGCTGCTGCATGCAGAGGTGTGTAGGCCTTCTTATCTTTACATGTCACCTCAGCACCGTGAGACACCAACAGCTTCACCACCTCCAAATGACCTGAGAGAAGAACATTAGACACAGGAAGAGACACAGTGTCACAGTGCACACCTGAGACTTACAAATTACATACACTAAAACAAGATAACTATATGCAGGGTCAAGAAAAGAAGTTGTAAGAAAAGACCAAAAAAAACTCTTACCCATGTATGCGGCCCAGTGGATTGCCCGCCGGTCCTTTTTATCAAACGCATTAATGTTCGCTCCTCTGGAAAGCAGTAATCTTACCATCTGAAAACAAGGGTATACTCCATTATCTATACTGTAATTACAGCACATGCAGTCAAAATGTCCGAATGGGCGGGGGGGTGGGGGGGGGGGGGGGGGGATGGGAGGAAATTTATGAAGGCAAGTGCACACTGACCTCAAGGTGGCCGCTAAAGGCAGCATGGTGCAGCGCTGTGCGGCCTGCCCGGTCCGACACGTTCACATTACTCAGCAAAGGCACCAGAGCCTCAGCACAGCGCACTGCTTTGTTAGCCGCGGCGACATGCAGTGGCGTCTGCCAGTTCTTATCCCGTGCATTTACGTCAGCAGAGTGCTTCAAAAGCACCTGCACCGCCTCCTGCAGAGAGGATGCGGAGAAACACACGACAACTTGCCTTAATTAAAGAAGGTACAGTTTGCACTATAAGCACAACACAATGTTTAGAAACTGTGAAGGAAAATTTTCAAAAGGCATTACCTCACTGCATGAGGCTACTGCTCGATGCAGAGGAGTCAACCACTTATTGTCTTTGGCATTTACTCTCGCCCCTACAGAAAGACAATGTCACCACTGAGCAAAGAAAACTCAAAGAAAACGTATGGTAATTAATGAGACATGGATAAGAAAGAAAAAAAAAAAAAAAAAAAGAAAACACACTACAGAGAAACATTGCTTGTACTTTCTTCAACAGAGTGTAGTTATGTTGCATTTACCTGATAAAATCAGGAGCTCTATGATTTCAGAATCTCCTAGATAGGCAGCAGCATGAAGTGGAGTCCTTTTCTCATTATCCTACAGTATAGAGGATAAATAAAATAAAATAAAAAAAAGTCATAAAAAATCTTTATTAGAAGGAACACATTTTGAATGAAACAGTTAAACAAAGATATTTAAAATGTACTAATAGTAAAAAATGAGATTCTCTTTTGGTCTAGTTATTTATTAATCAAGTTTTGTAAAGAAATATCCTTACAATGTTTAATTTTGAAGATTTTCAATGCTCAGTGCTCAATGTATTTGAAGGTTTGTTTTTAATGCACGGCTTGTTCGTTATTTTTCAGTTCACATTCCATATAGTCCATAAATAATTCTCTAATCTAAGAATTGTAATTTCAGTTCATAATTAGGCACAAAGGATGCTTGATCAAAACCTTACCTGCACATTTACATCCTCCTTCTTGAATATGAGCGACCGTACCTCATCGGGGTCAACGTTGAAAATAGCTTTAAGCAGGGGAGGCTGAAATGAGAGAAAGTAATTAGCAAGTAAAAAAAAAAAAAAAAAACTTTTAAAGATTTTGTAGATTATATTTTCTGCAAACATTACAATATGCTTAACACATAAAAAAAAATAATTAAAAAAAATCAGTGACTCTAAAGCCACATTAAAAACAAAAAAAGCAAACAATTTGCAAACTCCTTCGCATGACTGGGCATTTTTGCTAAAAGACAGATGGTGGTGCATTTGGCATTTGGTTTATTTACCATTACATACATAAATATATGTGCAATATTGTGTGCAATACCACAGATATTTATTTAACTTATTTAATAAAATCCCACACCCCACTCTATTTGGTGTTAACCTTTTCCTTAAAAAAAAAAAAAATAAAATCCAACTCCATGTGGTGTTAACTTTTTTTTTTTTTTTTTTTGTCGTTTTGTTTTGTCTTGTCATTGTTCTGGGGTCCGTTCTTCGTACGTGGCTTGACACATCCGAGATGAATCGACACATCTAAGATGAGATCATCGTGCCAAGAATTAAGCTGGTTCTTCGAGCACACCTGTTGTTGACGATTAGTATAGCTGGATTGAGTTGTCTAGGATTATTGCGGGTTCGTGCGTTGGTTTAAAAGGTGATATGCATCGACAGTAGAAACACTGATCACAACCCCTTTGATTGGTTGAAGAAATGGCAAAAAAGCATGTTTTTTTTGTGTTATGGACTGAAATGCCCCCCTACATAATTGCTTTCAAATATTATATTAGAACATAAATTCATAGGTTAATGGTTTACAAATTACATGAGACAATAAAAATTTTTTTATATTATTTTTCAAATACAATATGTATACTTTTATACTGTTTGTTATAATAAAATTAGTTTTAACCAATTTATCATTATAAAAAATATTTATTTTTATTATATATAATTATTTATTTGCATATGCATGACAAACCCCTAAAAAATAAATGTGTTACAAAATAAACATTATACAAGAATTTGTATTAATGGTCTTGATGGCTGTCACGTGCCTAGGGTTTATCATAATTATAATATAATATTTGATATTAATAAACCTATGAATTTATGTTCTAATATAATATTTGATAGCGATTATATATTAGTATATATGCAAGATACTTTTCTTTTTCTACGTGAGTCAGTGCACGTCAGTCGTGCTCCTTAACTAATCAGATGTGACCTCGCCATTTTAACCAATCATAACCCGGCAGGAGCGCAGCCCAAATTCTGTTTACATGAAATAAACCTGCTACCGAGCTGGTTCAAGCTTACGGACATGTTGCTAAGACAGCAAATGCGAGAAGCGCATCGAAGAACGAAACAATCTGAGATCAGGACAAATCCAAAACAATCAAATCCAGCTAACTGAGTTAGCGATGCACGAAGATCTGGAGTTCTGTCACTAAAACAAATTCCTTTTACGTGCAAGCATACTTGGCAATAAACTCTGATTCCGATTTATTTAAAACAGTATTTATTAGAGATGGGAAAATCGATTTAGTCACATTACATCTGGCAATACATGAATCGGCAAACTGGCTCCAAAAGAGTTATAAAGTTTATATATAAAATATTAATTATAGTTATTATTTATATATAGGATTGCCTTTATGTGGTAAAATGTCATCACCCTGCGATAACCTGGAAGGTGGCGGCTCTAAACTATTCACACATTTCAGGAGATACAGCAAATTATTTGCTAATTTAGTTCAGAACTGTAACAAAAAAAGAAAAAAAATCTGGATATTTAGAAACTAGGTACACAAGATCGCAAAATAAATCAAATTACCGACTAAGTATCGTGATATATTGTGTGATCCCAGTCCTCCTATTTATTTGGAGTGTAATAAAATAAAAACTGCAATAAAAGGAAAAAACCTGAAGATGTTTTGAGGTGAAGAAAGTCACTGGTTGAATTATGTAAAATTACATGTAAAAATTTTTTTTGTCCTTTACAGCCATACTCCCTTGCCTTCCCTATCAAAAGACCAATACTACTGAAGTACAATATGACTAGAGCCAAGTTCAACTTGTGATTGTGTTCTTTATGAGGATTATCAGGGAAAAATCAAGTTAAGCAGTAAGGGAGTACTCGGTATTGCCCACATTGTTTCATTTGTTAAATAAAAACGGCAGGAAAAATAATATACAAAAAATATAGAATTAAAAGAAGGGGCACTAACTTTTGAACATGACTGTATCTACTGAACTGATGTGTTTAAATAGTTGTTGAGTATCTTTATATTCCCAGCCAATGGGAAGAACACAGCGGGAAGAGCGTAACTGCTAATGTGACAAACATAATGCTAATCAATATAGATTTCTTATCATTGATCTTTAAATGCTCCTTTGCACTTCTGTTTCAATCAGCGTTCTTTGCTCCTACATGAGACAAGATTTCCAAGGAAACATGAACTTATGTTTACATTTTCAGAGAGATAATATCCTGTGTGATTTCTGCTTGCACCAGTGCAAACACAGCACTGTGGTCAGTTTGATACAGGAACCTTACTCAGACACTATTTTTCTTTTAGCATGTTCTCCCTGTTAGTCTGGTTCATTTAGATCAATGAGAACACAGCCGTTCCAGACTCAGGAACCATGCCCGGGTCCGCATAAACAGGTGGTTTTGGGCACAAACTGAATCAGATACGGAAGCCAATCGTACCTGAACACGAGAGTGGGCCGCTGTTTAGACGTGACCTCATCAGTGCAATCTCCGAAATCTGTGTATATAGCATGTGCCAATTTCATCCTTTGACCTACACAGCCATAGCTGATATCATAGAAAGGCGTGCGAGAGCGTTCCTCTTGACATTTTTTCCCCCTGAGACTTCAATAATATTCGGCATAGTATGAAGGTTAAGTTAACTGTTTCCTTTTTCTCGCGTGTTTAATGGTGACGCACAAACCAAGTGGATGCGTACTGCATGATGGGGAGTGGGAGCAATTGTTAATAAGCAATAATCGTTAATAAAAGTTAATAAGACAAATCAATCGTGCCTAATGTGAACGATGCGCATAAACTGCACCTGGGTTTGAATGAGTGTGAATGACCCTAAATGAGTAACTCCAATAGCTATGGATGTAAAGAGATGAGTAGGTGAGGAAATAAAAGTGAAAGAGTTAACAGTCCACATTCTAGCTAAGGTACTGCAGTCTTACATGTTTACTGCTGCATATTTATTAGTTATATTCATTCCCACTTAGCACTCCTGGATAGATTTCAAATCTGAGAGAAACCCTAGCGCAGCTTTAACGTTGAATGTCAACAAGCTCATCTGAAACAGTCCAGAAAATCTATACAGTAATTATGAGGCGCTAGCCTAAGTGGTCCTGGCAGAAAGAACAATAGCCGTTCCTGCCAACAACTTCTTATTTATCACAGAAGCATGTTGTATAGTCAGCCAACTTCTGCAAACGCAGCTCTGACGCAGCACACTGGTGGCGCGAGTGCTTGGATGAGTACTCGGGTACACAGGTCCAACAGAGCTGTGATAATGTCAGCAAAACCTGCTTTTCTAAACGGGCTGCATAATACAGCTTTGTTAATCCGCTTAAAACATGAATGAGTACAATAAGAAAACTATAAACCTCAATACAGAATGGAGGGATTAACCGTTTTAGACTGGACATAACTGCTTATGCACTGCCTCGCTTTGTTGTTCACTTCCTGACCATTGTTCTCAAAGTCTTTCATTTTTAGATCATAGTATTAGACAAGCCTCCCTGTTTGTGGATCTGCTTTTTGTTTACTGTGGAACATTACGTTAACATTAACAAACGGATTTGGATGGGATTAATAATTAACTCCAGTGTTGACATGTGGGAAGAAACAGCAGGATCAAACCAACAAAACTGATGCTAATATTTAACAGTAAACAAGCCTGTTTGCAAAGCCATTGCAAATATGCACTCTGACAGTGCTTACACAAGAGCCTGTTTTTATTATTACTACGAGGGGCAAGTCAAACCATGACTTTTGATGGTGGAAAACAACAGAACACAGATATGAAAGTAAAAACTACTTTATTTCTCTATATGATCCCCTGCTACACTAAATGCAATTATCCTAGTGTTTCAGTAGTGCTTGGGGTAGTACGTTCTCAATTGATCGGACTGTCTGTTACATTTATAAAACATCGGCTACCCAGGAACTCCTTTAATGCCCCAGACATGAGGAAATTTCCTGGAACAAGGTCAGGGCTGTATGGGGGATATGGCAATAATGCCCAGCTGAGTTCCTGTAATGTGCAAGTGGTGTTTAAGAATGAGTACAGTTTGTCCCACAGACCAATCTGCAAGATGAAGACAAGCTATCTGTCCATTTTCAGGGATCAGGCGTTCCGCTCACCGTCTGTTCAGAGGAATGAGTGGGTATGGACTCCTTTAAATTATTTGCAACACATGTTTTACTGTGGCTAAGAGTGTCAACACCATGCTGTGCTTAAAGTCATCTTTAAAGGTCATTCGCTTTATGGCTTCATTTTATCAAGTCCCAGTTTGAAAGCTCTGTACAATTCTATCAGGGAAGCAACACCGTACCTGTGAACAAACAGATCTTCCTTCATTTGTGTTCTGGTGTCATGTCCCCAGTCTGGCCTAAAGTCATGGGTAAGGTCAGCTGTTTGCCAAAATTAAATTGCAGAACACAGTAATTGTTCAATACACAAAATGTATTAAGCATGTTCTGATAAAAACATAAATGAACAACACAGGGCTGAAGCATCGGCACCCTGTAAAGTGGAAATACCAGCTTTCACTCACACAAGGGAAAACACAAACAAGCTCTTTTTTTTCCTTGCAAAACCAGACTATTTAAAGAGCTTGTTGAACAGGATTTCCGCACACAGTCTATAGATGACTTAAACAAAAAGCTGGTTTACAGCAAATTGCCATTAATGAGAAAGGATTCTGCTAAAGCTTATCTCTGAAGGCAAACGACTCACTGGCCACTAAGATTAAACCTACCACGGCTTGCTTTCAGCGGTTTTCACTTTTAGGATTTCATTGTTAGTATTGACATTAAATCTGCTATACACTCATAGCATTCATTGTCCTAAACTAAAAAATGTCACTAGAGTGTATCAGATCCTATAAGGGCCTAAAAGTAAGAGGAACAGGAGGATTTGTTGCAGAGAGATAATCAATCCCAGAGACCTTATTGCCTCCGTCTGTCACATTTCCATCTTTTGGCATACATAGGGACGTGAACACTCATGTATGTACAGATTCAGTTTTTAGCCCAATCTATTTAAGTAGTCTTTAATTAAATGAAACTAATTAAATAATGTCCAGAAAAGTAATTTAGGAGTAACTGGAGCTCTGCCTGTTTGGAAAGATAAAAAAAAAAACAGCCTCATCAGGAAGCTGGTTAAGAAGATGAGACTATATAAAGCTTCATACTACATACATGTTTACATAATCTGGAATTCCAGTTAAACTACAGCATATTGTGCCATACTGTTGTGTTACCATCTTGTTTGCTAACTGGAATTTACTTAGGGATCAATAAAGTCTATTTATCTCACTCACTCACTCATCTTCTATACCGCTTTATCCTGCATTCAGGGTCACAGGGGAAGACCCTAAATGCAGGATAATGCAGGATGGAGCCTATCCCAGGAGGCTTAGGGCATGAGATGGGGTACACCCTGGACTGGGAGCTAATACATCGCAGGGAACGCACACATACACTCACTCACACTCTATGGGCAATTTGGGAACGCCAATTAGCCTAACCTGCATGTCTTTTTTTATGATATGCATGTCTATTTTTTTATATAAAATAGTCTTGCCATATTTAACCCTTTGTTTGGGACTATTGAATAAATCCACATTTAATATAGTGTTATTGCCTTCATTAATATTCTAAAGCTATAGAAAGAATAAGTAACTGTATACACTGTGTACCCAGGAGTTTGAAGATACCTAACCATCACACTCATATGTGCTTGCTGAACAGCCCAGTCCAGGTTTAGTCGTGCTTTGCTATACTCTTCTAGGCAGATATTTAAAGGCTGCAACTTGTGTTCATTCAGCTACAAGTTCGTGTGTAAAAAGAACTGGACAGACCCTAGGTCGTCAATTTTTGTTCTGATAAGCGGGCCTGAAACTCAAATTCTTCAAAAGGTGGAGAGGACACTGTCTAACCTTTGGTCAATCTACAAGTGGGCAGAATGAACGGAGCCTGGCTGTTGTCTGAAAACCGCCTACATATGTCAGTTATCATCCACAATCTAGTGAGCTTAGCTTAAGTTTGGCTAAAATGCTATGGTGGCTATGTTTACAGTATTTATATCCAACGCAGTTGATTGAGTATCAGTCATACTCCATATATCGTCCCGTATCGACTCCTACTTTTTTGTGGTACGTTAAACTACAATGATTTCAGTTATCTGGTTAGCAGACAACTAGCGGTCTGATATTCAAAATGCAGCTCTCTCACAAATTGGCCATGAGCCTAATCATGTGTTACATTACTGTATAATATATAATTAGATCATTTACATAAAAATTCACCTCCACATACAGTTGTCATGAACAGAACATCTAGCGATTCAAACCAAAATGTTTTTTTTTTGTATCAGGCTGTAAACAAGTTTATTACTGTTGTAAAGTTGGCCATTTTAACATGGGGCTCTGTGGGGAGGCAGACCCCACTGGACATTTGAGGAGCTGCATGTTTTGGCAGCTCTGAGTTGGCTTCCTTTTTCAGAACCGGAGGTTGCCCCTTGGCAAGGAAGTCTGGAGTGCAGTTGGTATTGCAACTCAATCCAAATGTGTTCAGTGGGGATCAGCTTAGTTATCTGTGCAGGTCACTCAAGTTCATTCACTCCAAGTTTGGCAAACCTTGTGTATGTGTGTGTGTCATATACACATACTTACATATAGGGTATTGCTTTGTACACAGGTACACAGGGCTATTGTGCTGGAACAGGTTTGGACTGCATAGTTCCAGTAAAGGGAAATTATAATTTCACATGCAAGTTTGTGGCAACAATTTTACGGAACAATTATATATGGGTGTGATGGTGAGGTGTCCACAAATTTTTAGTCATATGTGTTTATATTGATAACATTGACAATTTGAGTGACCACACTTACAAAAATCAGGTTAAGTTAAGCTGAATGTCAATGATAACCAAGTGCAAACAGCTCTAGAGAAATGCTACATTTAACACCATACAAAGGCCTTCTTATTAGTGAGCTAAACGCCGTTCATGCCAGTCCTGGTTGTTAGGATTGAGCTGAAGATGTAGCCAAAGCTCTAGCTGAGATCAGCACATGTTTAAAAAGACTCCATTAGTGCAGGCTGCCAGTGCTAAGCTGAAACAAAGTAGGGTTTTGTCACACGCAAGCCCCAACCCTCCTACGTGCAGAGGAGATTTTCGGTGCCTTTTTAAAAGCGCTGATCACGTTTCTGTCTCCCTGGAGGAGCTCCACTAGCTATAAGTATCACCATGGTGAAGGTACTTCAGTGGCTCTTCAGGCTGTCATTGTACCCTGTCTGGTGCAAACACGTGTGCACACAAACAACACCAGGCTTTGATACACTTAGATATCTAGTTCGTCCACTTCACTATCACATTTTTTAACCTTTGCAAGTGAAAGCAAAGAAACAACTACACAATTATTTGTCAAGATCTGAGGAAGCAAAAGGGATGGTAAAAAATTTATTTAAAAAAAAAAACAAAAACAAATGTTAAGTTGATGCCAAGTATAGATGTAATTTTTTTTTTTATCAGCTCAATGCACAAAATCACTCAGATACGCTTTAAGAGCTTTACTTAATGTTCAAACCAACCATCACAATGGGAAAAGTGTGATCTCCATGACTTTGACACAGTTGTTGGTGACAGTGCATACAGTGCATACACTGAACTGGGCACCTAAGCTACCTTGTGTTTTTCCAATCTTTAACCGTCCAGTTTCAGTGAGATGTGTCCCTTGGGGCCTTGGTTTCTTTATTCAAAAATGTGTTTCTGCTCACCATGGTTGTAAACAGTGGTCAGCTGACTTAATGTAGCTTTACTGTAAATTCAAATCAGCTTATTCACTTTACTGTGACCTTTACCATCAACAAGCATTTCTCACTCTGATTGGACCCTGTTTCATGTAAACTATAGAGACTGTTGTTTCCCAGGAATTCCTGAAATACACAAACAAGCCTGCCGGGCACCAACGACCATGCCGTGGTCACAAAGTCAATGACGTCACATTTATTTCCACATTCTGATGTTTGATGTGAACATTAAACTAGCCGAGGCTTTTGAACTGTGTGTGTAAGATTTCCTTATTTCACTGAATACTAAACTGAAATCATGTTAACATTTAATTTATGTAATTACATTTTAATATGTGAAAGTATGTTCTATAAATTAAAATGTTGACCATCTATACACACACACACACAAGTTGCCGTTTTATATATAGATAAACCTGTCCTGTTGGCCATCTTATTACAGTAGGTGTATTTAAAATAGGAGAGCATGCTAATTTGCTGAAATATAGTTACTGATGCTCACTATAGCTCCATTGCTGTAACAATGAACCGTCTGTCAGCCCTGTCTATGGCACCCATCAACGGAAAGACCAATAAATAAATGGATGGATAGCTTAATTAATCCCAGTGGAATATTCACAAAGGACTACCAGTATCAGTCAGACATTGTTTTGCTGCTGGATTACTGTTAGTAGTAAAGGAAGTAGTGCCAGATGATGTCGGATTGATATGAGTGAACAAGGCATTATAATGTTCTTGCAAATTTGTTTCATATCAGTAAAATGAGCAGTCAGTTTCCCATTTTGCATGTTCTCACAGATGCAGGATTAGCCTACCCAATGTCAAGATTAGTCACAGTGTTTGACTTAAACTGTTAATTTTTTTATTCAGGAAATCCTTTGTACCGAGAGCCAGTCAGTTTTTTAAACACCTCTCTACAAAAGCATGTGAACGTAGACTGAAAGATCTAGGCCTAAGGCTCTTCTGCTACATATATTATGATGTTGCCTGCATAACTCTCCCATCTCGTAGATTCAGGGTCTGCTCACTTACCCTCAGGATTACATATTATGCTATGCTTAGAACTAGTCACTTGCCACTTTTATGCTGTTTTTTTTTCATCATACAAGTACTAATATTTGCACTGCTGTCACTTTATCATAAATACAATTGCACATCAAGGGTTGAGCTGCAATTTCATATTTTTTATTATTATTAATTTATTAATTATATTAATTATATTAAAGTCTTTATACAAGTATGTAGTTCATTTAGAGTTACCAGCCTCAAAAACTACAAATTAACGGCATCTTAGATTAGAGCCGTTATGAACGCTTTACAGAGCATAATTAGCAGATGCATCTCAATAACAACTGTTCAATGGAGATTAATGGAGCATATTTTTCTCTATAAAAAATAATCAGTAAAGACCATGGAATTATAAGGCGTGCCCAAACCTTTGACTGGTAGTGTAGTAGACCACTTTAGTGCTGGCAGGTAATCCATTGTATAATACACATACAGTATATGTAATCTGTATACACAAACTGGTAGTTTAGGATTGCACTAATAACTCGGATAAGCTCTGACATTATCCTGTGTCTACTCACTATATGCAGTATAGTAGAGATAGTGGGGAAAAAAGAAAAATATTGAAAAATTGTATCCCTGGTGATTCCTTTCTCACCTATAATGTGTGCAATCATATCTACAAGCCTGCCCCTGCGTTACTGTCAATCATCATGTAGTATATTCTTATTATTTTGCAATGTTTTTCCCACGTTAATGTGCAGTTTTCAGATTCCCACCTGACTGTGCTATTGTAAACAGTGTACTATAAGATTTTTGTTTTTCCTGTAAATCGACCGTCTTTTTCAATGTGATTTTAACCTATTTGTAATATTCTTCTACACCTTCGCTTGTGTTGTGTTATAATCTGTGAACCGGCTGCTGTAACGTTACAATTTACGATTAATAAAGTTATCTACCTATCCATCCTCAATGATACTGGATGTCTGTATTGTTCTCATTTCTTCAATGTCCATCTGTGACTCCCTAGAACACTCTGTATATCCTAATACACTCGACTACCTCCAAGTCATGTAGAACCATGATACTTTTAGTTTAGTTACTCATCAATGTAAATGTTTAAAGTTGAACACTCCCAAAAGCAAGCAATGACACTGGGGTTTTACGCACTTTAACATCACTTCTATGCCTGATACATAAGCTGGATCAGGTAGAAGGGAGTTGATAAAAGTGTGTACAGCCACAGGTTGTGTAGGATCCCACCTGCCTACGTAGAAAGTGGACCTGAATGTTCATTATGAACTGTCCCTGAGTGCATATTCAGCTCTGAGTAATTAGAAAGTTACAGATCAGATATTAAATGTTAGCTGAAATCGTGTGAGGAAAAATCAAAGTTGAAAAGGATCGAAGCTGAGATCCGGGATCCACCCAGCTCCTGACTGTCCACATGAAAGAGAGAATCTCACTGCTGAGCTTGAGCTCGACATGGCTGGTGTTAAAGAGCTGAACAGAAGAGTAAGGCTAATGTTACTTTGACAGATCAGACGTCCAATCCTGAATGGAGTATACTGAACAAACCTAGAGCTCACCTATAAAGTAAATTATATATCACGCATCACTACTACGTGACCCAACTATTAATTGTATCACTAGACTTTTCCTCGTGACCTGTTAGGGTACCATCGTGGCTTGCGTAAGAAATTAGCCAAGCTAGCTGAGTAGAGCTAGCACAGCTGGGGGCGACCCAATACTCCATGAAGCACGCTAACTTAGCCACATTAGCGCATGAGCTAGCTCACAGCTCAGTCACATCATACAGCGTTCCACGGTTATACCGCTCCATAAAGTTTTATACGATAAGCAAAAGTGATAAACCACTCACAGGCCAAAGTTACAGAATGAACAGCTTGACTGCTAACTGGTTAGAATGCTATGCTTCCAGCTAGCGCTGGTTTGGAGGTAAGCTAGGCTGGTTTGTAGCTGGCTAAGTATTTCAGGCATCACTCACCTGGTCTCTAATTTTGAGAACCACCATTTTCCGTCACTAAGGCTCTCGGGAAAATAATATCTTCTTTGTCCAACCCCTCAATGAGGACTGTAGTTATCCGCGTAACTTTAAAACTTCCAACAGGTCAGACATTTCCTCTAGTTAGCTACTAAAGCACAGGGGTAAGGAAACTCCATAACATTACCGCCACTACGGCGCAGCAAAAACGCGAGCGTTGATTGGCTAGACAGACACTATGATTGGACTAAGGGGGCGTTTGATTGGTTAGAAATAGCTTCGCTCTTCTTAAAAGCTCGGGTCAGTCAAAATGTGGAGGCATTTACAATGTGGAGTAGAGTTACGAAACGTGTGTCCTGTGTAATGCCCAGATGTGTCTGTTTTATTTTTCTTGTTTTTCTTTTATTCTTAATAATATAATTGACACTGTTGATATAAAAAATGAACTTCCCAAGCAGTATATATATGGATTAATTACATTTATGATTTAATGTTTAATTTTTCTTTTCTTCAAGATTATCTTTAGTATAAGTATATACCACTATCACATTTTAATGCCATTCAACTACACTCTGTCAACAACAACAAAAAGGAAATTGAGACACACAAACACACACTTATTCAACAGCAACACACACAATCAAGTCATTGTAAGAAGACATCCTCAGGGAAAAAAAGGATGATGAACTGTATCTTTCTGTGTCTCTGTGTTGGTACCGTCAAATACACATTCAATTCAATTTAAAGTGTTAATATAATGTGCCCTTATGCATTTACTATAACTAGATAAAATACATAATGCATAAATCATTCGAAATTATTTAATTTTACCTTTCACTACATCCAAGTTTCCACGTTAAAGATACAATAAATATTAAAAATAAAATAAATGGGTACCAAAGCCAGCAAAGAATAGCTACACTTTCACTGCAGAAAGTTTTACTTTCCTCCTCTTCTCCTGATGATGTACAGAGAATGAGAGATGAGGAATGTACAGAGAAATATGCAGACTCAACACTAGGTGGCGCTTAAAGATAATGTATCAGTATGAAATGATGTAGCCAATCAGTATGAATGGATTAAAAAATGGATTTGACTTTCGACTATTTTACATAATTTTAACCCACAATAATCACAATAAATTCATAATCTTGAATGTTTATATATATATATATATATATATATATATATATATATATATGTTGAATGTATCTTGAATGTTGAATGTTGAAAAAACATATATATATATATATAATTTATATGACATGACAATTCCCCCAAATAAATGCCGCAAAAATATTAACACGCAAAACCGTGAGATATTTGCATTTAAAAAAGAGGGACATGAGCTGACACCTTACGCTTTATATTTTCATGAATTATTTGTATCTCCTTCCTTTTCCTCACACCACTTCTTTATTGTCCTGATTAACCTAAACCTTGCTTGAAAATCCTGAAAATGGTTAAAAAAAACTGACAGTAGAAATCACAGCTATGTTTAATAGTGAAATTAGGAGTATTTTGACATAGCGTGACGAGAACTCACAGGATTGGGACTAAACAGCTGTGTGTGGCTGTAGAAAAACCACTTGTAAGTGAGCCCAATCAGAAAAAAACACTTACATTTGCTAGGGAGTATAAAGAGTAGACCACATAAGGTCATGTAGTCTGGTAAGTCCAGATTGACCCTAAAACAGATTGCCTGTAGGGGCAGTGCTACATATGATCTGGGGTTGCTTCAGTTGGTCAGGTCTAGACTTAGCAACGTTCTGTGGCAATAAAAATCAAGTCAAAAGATGAGCTCAGTGTACAGAAAGACCAGGTTATATCATCTATGGAGTTTTTCTTCCCTAATGGCAGAGGCATATTTCAGTATTCAAATTATACAAATGTGGTTCTGAGAGCATGAGGAAACATTTTCACACATGTATTTACTGTTCATTGTTATCAAAGCTAAAGGTGATCAATGAAATTTTGGATTTTGCGACTTTTTCTTTTTGCCTGGACAGTGTATATGTACATAATTTAATCATGTTTAAGCTTATTTTCTTTTATTAGTACACATATATACAACTACTATGTGTAAAAGAAAAAAAAAGTTAAACATTACAACAGGGGAAAAAAGCACTTCAAGATTTTTGTGGTCAGCTTCTAGTCTGATGCTGACCACAGTCCTTTACATGATGTTACATGAATTATAGTTCCCTTTAAAACTATTAAACCAGTTCTTTATTTTTGCTCTCCTCTTAAAGAATTTCTGTTCGAGATCAAAAGACGAATATGAGACCATAGATCAAATTTCATTTTTCCGATCTTCACATCTAGACTTTATTTATTATAGCCTTTTATTCGAACCCACAATACCAGGAAATAAAAGTTTAAATTCTAATCTATTGTCTCATATTCATCTTTTGATCTCAGGCCCAAATGTCTTTAGTGTATAGCAAAAACACACAAATTCATCTAGCAATTCCAAGACTTTAGGTCATGCTGTTTCTATGAAGAAGTACCATTACAAAGGTTAAGTCATGATGTTCATGTTGAACAGTTAATCTCTCCCAGTTTACCAGATGTTACCTGAAATCAGCCAAAAATTGATTATGTACATTTTTTATTTGCACATCTGACAAATAGGTCAAATAACTTTAAAAAAAGTTTTGATTTCTTTTTTTTTTGTATTGATTAATATGCTAATGATGGCTTAGACATGTAACTTATATCATTGTAATAATTCTCATTAAATATTACATTTCACAAGTGCTGACTAGTTAAATTACTGAGGCATCTTCGTGGGAAACATTTTTTTTTCATCTAGGAAATTACACCAATACGTTGGGCCACTGGGAGAATAGGAGATTGACTCTTTTAAATATACAGTAGCTATTGTCATATGAATTTCACACTTTCTATGACTTGGCGATAGTGATCTGGATGTGTGATTTAGGTCTGGATCAGTGATTTAGACATAACGTAACATTCATGATGGCTGTTTGAAAGTGGGACAGGATACTGTCCTCTACACTGTCCTCATTCCTTTGTCATGGTTTAATGATTTTTATGTAATCAACTACAGTTTGTTTTCCATGATGTGATGCTTAATGAGAGTAAAGGAAGTGTTTCCTTTAGAGAGGAAAAATAGGAAAAAAAAAATTTTTTAACTAGGAAAAAAACCTAGATGAAATATATATATATATATATATATATATATATATACACAAAGTGTTGCATATGCTGATTGCCGTTGCTGATTTCTCTCTCTCTCTCTCTCTCTTGCATACACACACACACACACACACACACACACACACTTATTTTAATGGCATAATTATTAACACAGCTAATTAATACTGTACCAAAAAGGAAATAGTTGCTCTTTGAATTATAAATATAAATATAAGCTATGTTTTTTTTTTTTTTTAAGTGGTTTTCCTCATGGAGACCGGCCACCCAGTGTGTGCACTGGGATGAGGATCCCACAGGACAGAACATGCAAGTGAGAAGTTTTTACTTTCACATGCAAAGCTTGAAAGGCACAAGTATGAAGTTTGTGGTAGATTTGCCAGGTTTCAGTTAAGTTTCCTTCACCGGCTGGAACTCGAAAACCACACAAAGTACTTGAAACGTGAATGTTGGTGTGGGAAAGAAGTTAATGGTGGTGTGCTTGCATTCATGGTTTATTGCTTGAGATCTAAAAGATCTAAAAGGTTTTTAAAAATTACTGCTTTTTCCAGGAGCCATGTTTTTTTTTTTTTTTTTAGGTGTTTTAGGTGTACCTGGGGCATAGAAGTCACACTACTTACTCATTGTCTATACTGCTTTATCTTGTATACAGGGTGATAGGGTATTTGGGGGGTGCCTGGAGCCTATCCCAGGAGACGAGGCGGGGTACACCCTGGACAAGGTGCCAATCGATCACAGGGTGTGCGCGCACACACACCCACACCCACACACACACACGCACACACACACACACACACACAGACACAATATTTACCCAATACGGCCAATTACGGAATACCAATTATACCAATTAGCCTAATCTGCAAGTCTTTGGATTGTGGGAGGAAACTGTAATACCAGAGAAAACATACCAAGCAAGGTTAGAACATACAAACTCCATGCACATTCGGGTATAGTCCACTCAATGTCAGGCTAAAACTCTTGGGTGACAAAATATGCTTCAGAGCACATAAAAATCAAATGTAACCTGTAATTACATAGCTATAATACACTGTATCATTAGCTATTGCTGTGCTTTGGTTAGTCGACTGAGATCAAGGTCTTTAAATACAGTATGTCAAGTGACTAGTCTCTTCACAACTATGACGTACAGTTTTCTGGAGCTGAAGGAGTCATATTGGTTTAGCCAAATAAATGAAAATAAATGAATAAGAAAAACTATTGGACTTAACTGCTAAATTTCATCTCAATAACATCCTGTGTCAAATATAAATATTTATAAATGTTGCAATAAAACAAAAACAAAACAAAGCAAAAACAACAGTTTTTTCCCAATGCTTTATGTATGATTATGGTCAGTGTAGAATAATGTCATACATGTTTTTTTGAGGTCTTATTAGATCTTGAAACAAATGTGCTGCCTATAAACACGGGATTAGATTAGAGTGCAATGTTGAATTCCTATTCCCTCTGATAAGTTGGAATTTTAGTGGCAAAGTGTCAGGACTGAGTCTACTGCATGTGACTGAGTCTACTACACAACGGCAGCAAGCTGGCTCGGTGGACAAGTACTACACTTCCCAACATGCAAGAGCGGAATACAATTAACTCAGGGTATTTAAGATACACTTTAATCTATGCTCAGTGCAGAGTACATGCTCCTGTAAATTTGTTCCAATATGTTACTAAGTCTCGTATATTGTGTATGACTTTAAGTCTTGCTTCTTCATGATTTCAATGGTAGTCTTGGCCAGTTCATGCCTGTCATCTGACCTTTGCCTGTTTTCTGGATTACCAAGTTGAATTACCCATCTTAGATTTTGTTTATTCAGGCTAAAAGCAAATCACCTTTAGCATGCATTTGTGTCCTCCTCTTTATCTGTCCTAACACAAAGTGGATTGGCAAACCTTTACGCTTGAAGAAAACATTTGCAAGGATTGAAATACAAAAAAAACTAAGTTTTTTAATAAAATGTAAAAAGGTGTTTTTTTTTACTAAAGAAATTATTATTTATTAATACATTTAACAATTTATATATTTATCTTGTGCTGTAAAAAAATGCTTTCTTATTTCTTTGCATGGTTACAAGTTCTAGCTTCGTAAACCTGTAATGGAAACTTAACAGAACCTTGAAGTTTCATTAAATGAACTTTTTTTGCCTAGGAATGTAATATTGATATCTTAGATTGCCTTGTAGAGTAATGCCTTAATTACAAAGTTATGACATGATCTTTATGTAAGGCAAATGCATATACATATATATTTAATAATTAAAGCAATATAACTACATGTACAGTTCAGGAGCTGGAGCTGTGATGATGCAAAACTACCTGCTGTGCCACGGTGTCTGCACTACTATAGCATGTACTGTGTCAGAAACCAATCAGAGAATATTTAATGAAAATGTAGAAAGAAAGTTGCTTTACGGACACTTTCAAAGTATCATTTTATGTTAAAATTAGAAACTATAAATAAATGGAACGCCTTTGACATTTTTATTTGGCTCCCTAGCTAATAAATCTCTATTTATCTCCCAGATATTAATTCAGACAACAAAACAAAGACTGGCTTTGAACTGTGGCCGACTCATGTTAGGTTAGCAGCTATTATGCCCAAACACACAAGAGTCAACAAAGATTCTGTACCGCAGACTATTGACACTGTACACACAAACTTGCTTAGGTAACTCTATATGGATAGCTGTTCATAGAGATGAATAATTCTTGTGTTACCTGTCAGCAATATGCCATTTCCCCAAATATGCACTGCAATTGCATTACACTTTGTATGGGATTTGCCATAAAATACTGAAATATATGATACACTGAAAGGCATTGCATATCTGCATTCACATATAGAGTGAGTGTCACTGCATTCAAATTATAATCCTGTTTTGTTTAAGCTTAACTTTGTCTTAGACAAACATTTAAATATAGCCGCCCTTTTGGTCACCTCCACAGTACATGGCAGTATTTAAATTAATATCTGTAAATTATTATGCTATGTCAAATAACTTGGCTGTTTATAAGACTCGCTTGTCATTTACAAGGGGTGTTCTAGTCAAACTGGGTCTTGTGATGAAATTTCTCATGAATGAAGGCATGAAACCGACTGACATTTACAGAAGACTTTAAGCACAGTTGAATGGTGCAAACATTTTAAACAAAGCTGTCTGTTTATGAATGACGATCCTGGATGAGATGGGATCGTCATTCCACTGCAGCCGTTCCTGTGCACATTCAGACAGCTGGGATAAGTGATGAATTAGTGTACCAGGGGATTATAATGAAGGTAGTTTCCTTTCCTGCAGTGTAAAGTAAACTTTAGTTGAACCTGCAAAGTTAAATCCCTCTACAAGATACCACAATCAACTGAACGGAGAACTGAACCTGTGTGGCTAGACTGCTGCCTTTTTAGCAGAATGTCATCATTAACTGGACAAACTTACAGTTCCCAGGCTGAAAGTTGGCTGTCTGCGAGCCAAGAGTCACTTCATTAGTAAGGTTAAGTTACACACACGCGACGGTAGTCATTCAGCTGCATCTGAAAGACTGTTTTGCTTTGGTCAAAGATGGTGCAAGAAGGAAGCACATGTTGAGGTAAAATGAGACACAATGCAAGTAAGACAATATAAAGGAGATTGGTATTGTTGCCCGGTGTTGTGTTTCCTGTCACAAGGAAATCAATGAATAATTCCAATATTCTAGATGGGATTGTGGTAATGTAGTAAATTGTTCATCCATGCATCCATCCATCTTCGAACCTCTATAGTCCAATTAGGTACTGTGGAGGCCAGTGGTGATTACCGTGGTTTTTATTCCCATTATTTATGACCATGGCAGGACCTCCAGTCAACATTCTCACATGCATCCTCACACATTATGGTCAATTTGGGAACGCCAAGTAGCCAAACCTGCATGCCTCTGGGATGTGAGAGGAGACCGGACGAAGCCCACCATGCAGCACCATGTTCACTAAAAAAGTCCTTTAACTTGAGTTCTCACATCTTGTTCATTGGTTCTTGCTGTTAGGTGAAGTACAATAAAGTGTAGCAGGGGATTGTATAGAGATGAAGGGTAGTTTTTACTGTATTCTGTACTTCAGAAGTCGGTTTTGACTTGAACACCGTAAATTCCCAGCAAAATGATTCAGACGTGCGAGTCGGCTCCCTTCATTACAGCTCGCCTTAAAGAGTCGGATCTAAGAGTCGACTCATTCGCGAATCTTACATAAGTGGCGTGAACGGCTGATGTCGCAGTGACAGGGGAGTGAGAGAGCTCCGGAGCTACCGAGTTTGTTGACAACCAGGTTATGTCTGCATGAATATTTAACAAACCAGCTAATGTAGAAGTTAAATAGTGGTTTGCGATTCATTTGTGAAGGAAAGAGTTAGCGCGCGCCGCTGCGGAGGAGTTACTTAGCTGAATAATTGAGCGTTAAAATTGAGTAAAGTTAGCTAGTGCGTAAGTTGTGCAGTGTTAGCGAGCGAGGTAACGTTAACTCCGGCGTTCAGGACAGGTGTGGACAGTCATGTAATGTGTAGGGTAAAGGAAGTCCAGGTCCATGGGTTGGCATCGTGCTGTAGACCGACTCAGCGTGAGATTAATAGTTAACGCTTTAATATGAGTAGTTTGGATGGACTGTTAGCCACAAGCTACGAGTAGCGACGCTCCGGCTAAGCCAAGCCGCCTCCAGCGCAGGGGGTTTGTTTTGACTTTACACCAGGGACAAAGTCAAACCAGGACCAAGACAATGGAGACCACCAACACCAAGAATATTTATGCGAATCGCAAACGGAGGAAACCCGCCCCAAAAAGGTACAAACCCACTTTACTCTTGTGGAAAACTCATTTTCATCATCATGGATGACAATAACAGTTCAGTCACACAGCCTGAGTCACTCAGGTCAGCGTCCCAACTGTATTACTAACAATACTAGTGTGATATTTTTAAAACCAACATTACAAATAAGTAAAGTGATTATTATTGCATACAAGCAACACCTCATATATTACAAATGACTTATATCATATCAATTATATACGTGTATATAATGTCAATAACCAGAATCACCAGTCACCTCCCAATATGATATTATAACCATACTTGATTCGATTATTATTGCGATTTTATACGTATCACGGTTTTATAAATATCCCGATCCGATATAACATTTCCCCTGATTTTGTAACAATTTTAAACCTTTTAAAAAGTTTAATGATAAATTAAAACTATCCCTTTCCTTATAGCAATCGTCTTTTTTTTACTTAAAAAAACAAGTGCAGACTTTAAACAACACAAACTAACTTCAAATACAAGTTTAACGCCATAAAAAATGCATTTTCTGTTGCGCCATTTGGAAGCTGCACTCAGTACAGAATTGTTTATATTTCAGGTTAATCGTCCGGTCACAGTTCATCTATCTGAAAACCAGCCAATTCTGGTCACTGGCCTATCGACCTGTTCATCTCTATTATAAATGTAAAAAATATTATTATTATTCAAGAATATTTTATTTATATTTATGTAGCAATTATAAGGTACTACAATTTTGTAACACATAATTTATAAGATAGTGGTCTATACCGCTTCATCCTGTATACAGATTTGAGGGGCGTTGAGTCATCCTGGACAGAGTGTCCATTGCAGGGCACACACCTACATACACACACACATGCTTTTTTACACACTACAGGTAATTTGGGAACGCCAATTAGCCTAATCTGCATGTCTTTGGGCTGCGGGAGGAAACTGGGGTACCTGGAGGAAACCCATCAAGCACAGGGGGAACATGCAAACTCCTGGAGGTTCCTATGCCACCAATTTATATGATATACACAACTCATATGATATATACATTATTTATAATTTATATATCATATACATGATATGTTACTACACCATAGTAAGCATATCATAACACTAGGCTTCTTCATGCTTTTTTGTGTGCTAGTCCTGGTTAGCTATTATCTTTTAAATTATATTTCTTTTTTTTAAGGTTAACTACCAGGTAAAATCTCTAGTAAAATAACCAAACACTCAGAAGCTAGCATGCCTAACAAGAAAATATCTTCTCACTTTATTTACTTCATTTGTTCAGTTATTTCCCTGTGACATTTTCTAAAAGTAGGAGTTACAGCTGTAGTTCAGCTTTCCATTTTACCAAGACTAGTGAGAAGTTCCACCAGGATACACATGCTGAAACCTTTAATAAAGTAAAAAAGTGACCATATGATGCTGAATTTAATATGACATGTTGATATGAGTGTAATGGTACACGCATTCGCATCTGAACCTCTTGCGAATACAATCTAGGACATGTAGAAAAATATTTAAATATCGCTTTAGAGATTAGATAAATAGTTTTGTTTAAAGTAGAATTCATTAGTGTATCAGTGAATTAGTGCATCAGGGGATTATATAAAGAAATAAAGGTATTTTCCTCTCCTGCAGTGTAAAGGAGACTTCAGTTGAACCAGCAAAGTCAAATCCCTCTAAAAGGCACCGCGATCGACTGAATGGAGAACTGGACCGGCTGGCCAGCCTGCTGCCTTTCCGTCAGGATGTCATCGCTAAACTGGACAAACTAACAGTTCTCAGGCTGAGCGTTGGCTGTCTGCGAGCCAAGAATCACTTTAATAGTAAGTTTAAGTTACACACACATGACAGTAGTCATTCAGCTGCATCAGCTGCTCCTGTTGATGCAAGACAGACACATGTGTGTTACTTTTCCACAAAAAGATTAATGATGCATAATTGAGTTAAAGTTCTTAATCGGAGGCACTATGAGGTAAAATTAGACAAAATACAAGAAGGACAATATTAATGGTTTTGGTATTGTTGCTAGGTGTTGTGTTTCATGTGTTTCATCTGAAGCTATTGCAATATTTCAATATTCTAGATGGTTTTATGGTAGGATAGTGGTTTATTCATCTTTCTGTACATTGTTTGGTTTAGACATTGTGTGCAAAACAGTCCTTTAATTGAGTTCTCACAGCTTGTTTATTGGTCTTGTTGTTATGTGAAGTATAATACCAGGTGTTAAAGGGATAGGATTGTTTTTTTATGTCTTAAATGAAAATAATTGTGCATATAAACACAGTATAAGCAGGAGGTCTTTAACTATAATTTTTCCTGCTCTACACAAATATAAACCAATGTCGGCAGCCAATACCGGCAGTTTATTGACAATATTTTCCAGGATTTTACTGTATATTTGAATATGGCCCAAACTGAGGCCAAAACACACTTCTCAGAAAATAGCCACACCTTCCTGCAAATTATTTGTAGTATTTGCAATATTTGTCCTGCAAATTAAACGATTTATTTACAACAGGATGTCACCAGTGAGTAAGAGATCCTGCAGAAAGTAAAAAATAAATATACAATATACATATACTCACCCTGTCAGAGAAAGTCTGTTTTACATAAAGAAGATATGAATCTAACTTAAATTTTACTTGATGATGTGTTTACATTTAAGGTGACTAAATTCTGATTAATTCTGGAAATACTGATTACACTAAGGTAATTAATATTTCTGGGAAAAAATAGTGCCTAACCACAATCAGATTGCCGGGTATAGGACAAAAGGATTAAGGGAACGATTCAGAGCAAACTGTTTAAATAAACCTATCAAATGAAAGAATCAATATGAAGTGTACGTTTTTTTGGCTATTGGACAATGAAGTAAATAAATCACTTCTGACAGTTATATTAACAGTTTTATTAGTTATGTCAGTGGGAGATATATGAGTTAGAGCTCTTACTGAATCGGCCTTCTTTGGCAGCCCAGCTGTTGGTATATAAATGTTTTATTTCTTTTTGGCAAGACAATGATCTCGCTAGTTGTAGTGTGCCCAAGTTTTTTGTGATATAGTTTTAAATGATTACAGAAGTAAAAAATAGCTGAACAATAAATAAATAAACCTTTTTAAAGCCATACACTCAGAATAAATAATTTATATAAAAAATATTATATTAATAAATAGTGCAATTTACTATGCATACCTCTGTGATGTCAAAGTGGCAGCAGTGCAGAGCTCCAGGCATGGATCACCTCCGCTCTATGGAATTCCTGAGTATACTGTATGCTCCTTGTAGAGTGGCATGCTATCATAGGAGAACATGTAAGGAGTTGCACTTTTTATTGCGAAATTGCAATAAACACCATTTTTAGACTTTGATCCAGTTTGGCAAATGATTTTTCTCAGGCACAAAGTTTATACCCAGACTTTTTTTAGATTCAAATCTTTCTTTTGGCAAGTTTAAATTGACTCTTTTTTGGGAAGTGCAACAGTTAACCACCACACTTTATAGTAAAGCAGGAATTAATTGGTAATAACTACCTGGACTCCATATTAACATCAATTAACATCAGCTATTATAGCTGAACTGCCTCCCACCCTACACACTGTATAAATGCAGATCATTTACTGCTTTCTGTTTCACCCAAATGAGGATGGGTTCCCTGTTGAGTCTGGTTCCTCTCAAGGTTTCTTCCTATTACCATCTCAGGGAGTTTTTCCTTGCCACTGTCGCCCTCGGCTTGCTCACCAGGGACAAACTGACCATTTTGATTCATACAAATTCACATTTCATACAAACTTATATAATTCTTTTGACTATGTAAAGCTGCTTTGCGGCAATGAAAATTGCTAAAAGCGCTATACAAATAAAATTGAATTGAATTGAATTAATCACATCCTAGTCACATCTTCTCTTTAAAAAGATGCTGTCATCAACTATCGAAGTAATTCTTTGTGTGAGTCGTAGATGGAAAACATGCGGTCGGCTGGCACCTTCAGACGTTCTTGGAGGAAGTTTGTGATAGTCTTTACCCTCCCTGGTTTGTAGCTGTTGCCTTCATAGGAAAGTGGCAGGTCCTGAAAATCAGGGAAAAAATCCATTTAAAAAATCTTGGTCAAAAGTTTGTATTTTAGAAATTTATAAATGCACTGACTAGCATGTGGAGTGCACATCATTCATGTAACAGCTTCCACTTAAGACCATAAAAGTTGTGTACTGGAGGTCATTGGATTCAAAAGCAGATGACTTTCCAAAGCAGTTTTCAGCCTTCTGTTTTTAATTTATGCCCATGGGCCAAACCCACAAGCACTGGCAGCCTGACTGAGGTTGCAAAAATGGGTGAAATGCGTAGTGCAAAGGACCCCAGGCTTTTTGGCTTAATTTCTGAACTCTGCACAGTTGGGGAAGCATCATCAATAGAAACAGCAGAGTGTGCAAAACGTGGAGTCAACATTCAGCGTCATGCCATCCAGATGACTGATGTTAGCTTATGAGTGAGCAAAAGTTCTAGTTGATTGATTTGTTGGTTTTCTACACCAAGTGACCCCACTGCTCCATGTATCTGTATCACACTACACTTAGCATGTAAATCAAGCACAGTTCCCCTAAGTGTATCTCTTTAAAAAAAGTCTTGCTAGAGCCACGACTCCTGTGTTTGGGATTTAGTTCACTACAGAACTCAACCCAATAGAGATCCTGTGGAATTACCTCAAGAGAGCCATTCTGGCAAGAGCAGCATTAGCAATGTAGCAGCTATTGACCCAGACTCTGAATCAGATTCTCAATCTTTCAGCCCTAATTGGTCTTGAACTACTAAGTGTATAGTATACACATGGGGAAATTCAATTTAATTAAATTAAATTTTATTTTTTACAGTGTTTTTAACAATTGTCATTGTCGCAAAGCAGCTTTACACAACCAAAGAATGGAAGTTTCTATGAGATGTAAATGTGTATGAATCAAAATGATAAGATGGTTCAAAGCTTTAAAGCAGATTTGGGAAAGAGAATGAGAGGTATGTTGTATAAAGGTAAAACCCCAGCCCCAGAGCTGAATATAAGTGGAAACCCAACTAAATTAGCGGACTCTCGAGATACACAATTAACCCATGATAGGACACACAAGGGTAAACCACTTAACCACACTAGAGCCGATTAACCACAAGACTGTTGTTTGGCAGCTAAGTTTTTAGACTCAGCAATAAACAGAACATGGTACGACTTTTAAAAACGCATTCAGCCGTTCTAGGGGCATATAGCCGCAAGACAAAACGAATCGCTAAAAATAAGTATCTGAAAGTGAAACAAAGAAAAATAAGTGCTGAAGGTCCTTAGAGTCTGAGCAGGTCATTATTGAGTTAGGCTGAAACCAGAGGTGGCTGGCAAATGGCATGAGAAAATAGCCCAATGGATTGCCCATTCATGCATGAGTTTCCTTCATGGGCCCTGAGAGCCCACTGATTATTGTTGTTGTGTTCTATCTGCACCATTATGCCTGGTCTCTTGAGGGCTGGCCCAGAGAGCTTGCGTGAGTAATTTTGAACAGACTCTGTGAACTTTCGACATTGCAGGGGAGAATTATGAAAGAGGTTGATATGTTCTGTCTCCAGCTCAAAACTTTGACCCGTTTCATTGAACATCAGGGACCCTGCCAAGTGTTGATGCGAGCCAGTGGTGGAGTGAGAGAAATTCTTCAGGGCCCTGCTCATAACATTTTGCATGCAAACAGTACAGAGAAGCCTACTGAGATATGATCTTAATGTTTTACTAGCACACATTTCCTCTTCTATACAAGCCTGTTTACTAAAGAGCCTTAAAGCACTTTTCATATCAAACAGTAAACTGGAGTCTAGTTACATATAGCTTTGTCTTCTCTGTAATTTTCTTTCTTTCTTTTTCCCTTTTTTAAAATTGGAGACTGCCCTGTTTTTTTCCCACAAACCGTATGAGGCTTGGGAACCACTATACTGCAGTGGTTTGCAGTTCTTTTGGATTTAAGGCTACAACGAATTATTATTCTTATAATTAAACATCTCTTGTCAATTCTTTAATTTAAACATTGAATTGGATTGTGGTTTTCCTTCTTTCTTTAATTTTAATTGTACTAGCTTACTCATACATTTTTCCTGGCCATTAAAAGCAGACTAAAATTAACAGACCTACTTATCTACTAAACCTAAAGTAATTAATAAAGCATTTTTATTTTCATATACATCAGCATGGCGATGATTACCTTAATCATAGCTTTTATACTATACCAGTACCCTTCTACGATGTTGCTAAAATATCATATATTTTTGTTATTTATTTCTGAAAAAGAGAGCATGGGTTAACCATGTTTTTTCTCTTAGTCATACATTCAAGGGATTAACCGAAGCTCCACTAAGCTCAGCCCTCAACCCTGTTTTTTCATATTTGTTTTGACTTTGTGACGTATAACAGTTATGTTGTAAGTGAAAAAGAAAAGCAAAATTCAACTGTATTTAACTAGATAAGCTGAAAACAGGCAAAATAATTACTGGACACTACTTACATTACATTTAGGCATTTGGCAGACGCTTTTATCCAGAGCAACTTACATTATCTCATTATTCATCTGAGCAGATGAGGGTTAAGGGCCTTCCTTAAGGGCCCAACAGTGGCAACTTGGTGGTTGTGGGTTTTAAACCTGGGACTATCTGAACCATAGTCCAATGCCTAATCCACTGAGCTACCACATTTCTAAGAGACCACCACTGGTACACAGCAGGATCCATCCATGCTTTCATGTTGTTTACGCCTAATTCTGACCCTACCATCTGGATGTCGCAGTAGAAATCAAGACAAGGCGACATTTTTCCAACCTACTTTATATCTGGTAGAATTTAAAAGTGGGAGTTTCAATTAAGTCCTGTTGTTCTGTAAGTGTTAATTTACAAGGTATAATGAGCAGATTTCCCACCTTAGCATGTTTGGCATTTGAAGTGGGGAGAAAAAAAAACACACACTTGGAGACCTGCTTGAAAGTATATCTTTGTTTGCTCTGTTAGTGCCTGTAAAGCTCATAAAACTACTTTAAACACAGTATTGCAGGTATGGGCTTGAGTGTCTCAGTGACATGGTAATATGATAAACTTTAAACTGTCATGCAACATTTTCGACTGAAATTCCAGCACAGAAATAACAGAAGAGCATAACGATTTTTAAAAAGCTAGCCAGCAGACAGTAGCTAATAGCACTGGCAGCAATCTAGTGAGTTAAAATCAGTGAAACTTTAATGTTGCTAATACTAATATTGCACATGTTTAATGCTCAATAGCTAATACTGCTGTAAACTCATTTCACAGAAGAGAAGGTGCACTTTTACCGTTTACCGCAATGTTGATTTAACATCATTCTGTATACAGGGAAGGAACTGGTAGTTGAGGAGACAAGTCGAGCGGCGGTTTTGTGCTTCGTATCTGCTGTAGGTGGGAAATGATAAACGTGGCTGTAGGCAAGACAGCACTATATACAATTTTATATAGTTTTTAGTCGAAACCTCACTTATAACAGTTTTTACCCAGACCCCTGTTAATATAGTCTCCCATTGATCATATTGCAGATTCATTTGTTTCAAGTTTATTTTATTGAATTCGAATTCATGTTTTATGGAGAAAATATTATTATTTTTTTTTGTTCCAAGGTTTGCAACAGTTTTTCATGATTCCTGTTCTGTATAGCATTAAAGGAGTGTGCTAAAGTTTCTTTAAATGTTTAACTTTCTTCTTTCAACACCACACCATCAGTAAACAAAGCATTTAAAGTTGCTATTTAACCTTCACTATGGGGTATTGCACCCTTAAGCACAAATGGGACTAAAGCCAAATGTATAATTTTTATATTTTATTTTAGAAGCAAATAGTCCGATTAGACTAACATGATATAGTGAACTGTATTAGTACCTGAATTTTTGACAACCTTTGTGAACAAGCATATATTAATACATACAGTATAACATGTTTAAAACATGCTGCTGAGAAATGTTTTGAGCTTCAACCTTTATGGACATTTAAGCACTGAACATTAATCTATGTCTATATCTTACATCCTTCCTTCAGGCAGAACGAACATGGAACATTTTCAGTATTTATCTCCTTACCAAGCTCATTATCTTACACAGGTATTTTTCTTATTACTTGTGTTCTGTTTTCTAGCTGTCCTGAAAACAAGCAGCTCTAACCGACCAGTAAACAATAACCCAAAAACACATGTTGGGGATTTGTCAGAAGGTGAACTGCTGTTACAGGTAATTTGTGTCTCTGTTCGAACTAATATAATTTTTATGGCACTTAGCTACCAAAAAGTGAACACATTTTTTTTTCAGGTTTTTAAAGATTCAATATATATCTCTTAAATAAGGCCATTACATTTTAATTTTTGTATACTTGTGTTATATTTTTTCAAATATCAGAGGTTTCTTTTTCAAGTATCAGAGGCTAAACTACTTTCTACTTATCATATAAAGGAAATCTGGTAAATTGTACTGGTTACAGTAATATCTTAAAACAGCCATCCATGTTCAACTTCTTTTTTTCTCGTAGGTCATAAATGGGTTTGTTTTGGTGGTCACTTCAAACGGGACAGTTTTTTATGTGTCTTCAACTGTTCAAGAATATCTTGGGTTCCATCAGGTTGGTCTCAGTTTCGCTCTGAAGTTTAAAAATTCTCATTTATTTTAGCACTGTATTTATTTATTTTTTTGTCATGTCACTTAACTGCTGGACACTGTGTATTTATGCTCTTGTTTTAGTGAGTTGTGTTTATTTTTGCTTTTCACAGTCAGATATCATACATCAGAGTGTTTATGAGCTCATTCACACAGAAGACAGGGCTGAGTTTCACCGGCAGCTCCACTGGGCTCTCAACCCCAGTAACTCTTCAGACACTGGCCAACTAGTACAAGGTAAAAGTACGATTAATAGGGCTTTTTTGTGAAAAGCTATGAGACAAATTTAGTTGTGGGACTAATGCATGCATGCATGTGTAAAAGCATGGGTGTTTTGAGACTAATGCATGTGATGCTTTTGCTCATGATGTGTTTGTTGTCACCATGTTTTATAGCAGAGTGGCTAAGCCAGTCTGTGCAATTTCCAATGCCATAAGGGTCTGTGGTACATGTGTATTTTTAAAAACTGAGATATGTGCAGAGTGTGACACTCTCTGAAGCTTTTTCAGGCTTCTGACTGCCCAACATGGCTGTACGTTTTTTTTTTCTTATCAAAGAAGGAAAAAAAAAATACCTGTGAACATGTGGATTAGGCCTAATATGAAAAAAAAAATGAAAGCCAGCATTTGCCAGTCAGTGTTAATATTCTGGCATGCTGCCACAAATAAATCACTGTACGGGAAACACTGAGGTAGCGGCCAGGCCAGGAAAAAACAAGGACAAGGGAAACAGATTCATTGCACTTACAGGAGTTCTTCTTCAGGGGATCCTTTTGCAATCATGGAATCGTTGAACTGTCAAGAAGAACAATATATATTGACTTAATTATTAATAAAATATTAAGGTAATGATTAATATGTTTTCAGTTATATATTAGTTAATTATTTTCCTGAACTATCTACTTGCATAATAGATTTTATTACATTTAAAGCTGGGTGGCTCAGTGGCGTAGTGGTTGGTTGTTTTCCTCCCGGTAGCTTACTTATGGTCTTAATTGAGATTTGCATATATCACATGAACATTCCTATGGACTAATACCAAAAAAATTATTATAATGACTTTAATAATTGTGCTGTGAATTTCACAGTTGTAAAATAAGCTGAAAAAAATTAAATATTTTGTAGCTCTCTTAGGGCCCCTAAACTTTACTGTAATGTAGGCTGTGTACGTAGCTGATAGGTATTTATAGCTGTTATCAGTTGCTCACATGCTCCTTTTTTGATTGATCCTTTTGTGATGCCTCAGATATAGTTCACAGAGGCAAATGAGCTGTAAATTTCCAGATCACAGCTTTAAATACAATTCCAGTTCACATATGTTTTACAAAAGGGCTAATTATCCAACCTACAAATACTGTCATGTTATTCAGCACAGGACCAGAGCCTGCTGACAGAAAGGCTGTCTGCTGTTTTATTTTTATCCAGATACATGCACATTGTGGGTCTGACCAGCAAAGCATGCTTCCTGCACTGAATTGTATGCAGTGCATTATAAATTACACATAGGCAGATGCCAGTTGGCTTCATATTGCATTGATTTGCATGCGAGTTTATTATATATTAATCTGCCTAAAAATCAAAAGCATTTTTTTTTTTTTTTTTTTGCAGCTAACCAAGATTCACAGTTACCCCATACATATTACATCCCTGAGCAGTTACCACCAGAGAACTCAGCCTTTCTGGAAAGAAATTTCATATGCAGATTAAGATGTCTACTGAACAATTCCTCTGGATTTCTGGTAAGTTGGAGAAGGTCAGAAATGAAAAGGACAATAAGATACTGAACATATTGTGAGAAAATGCAGTAGGCATATTTTGAATTATGTTGAGTGTCACAAAACTACAAAGTTGTAATACACCAACTAACACACCAAGTAACACTTCTGAAAGCCTGATGATTGAATTGTATTGTGATTGCGGTTTTGTAAATATCCTTATTTGCCAATATTTTTTTTCTGCTTTTATTACAATTCTTAACAAACAAACTTAGCAAATAATTTGCTCCTACCACACAGGATGCTCTGCTGCCTACCATCATGTGAATAATTTAGAGCACCACCTTTAAGGTTATAGAGGAACTTCTATATATTACCACCTCAAATGCAAACATATATATGTAACTAAATCATTTTTTAAATATGTGTGTATATGTGTGTGTGTGTGTGTGTGTGTGTGTGTGTGTGTGTGCTGGACCCAGACCTTATCAGCAAAATGCCTCTTGCAGCTTAATAGAGCCACTGAGTGTGGGTGTGGGTGTTCCCCCCCAAATATAACGGCAACTGTAACATGTGCAACAAATGCATAGGATACCCTGAGCTTCCACTGACTGTCCACTATTCTTCTAGATGAATACCGTCAGTGCCCCTTAGCACCTGACAAATAACAGACATTCACAATGTTTTTGCTAAATATTATATCCCAGGATTAACTTTAATCATATAACAAATTTCAAACTGTTGGTATAAAGTTTACCAGGTTAACCTGTGGTATAAAGTTTAAACCAGATTATTTTAAGTAACAAGTACTTTTAAGTAATAAATTGCTTGCTAGGTTACCCTGGTTATTTCCCCTGCCCACTTATGAATGTGGGGTTCATCCCACACCTAACATTTATTAGCTTATGTTTTCTTACATAATAAATTAAATAATAGTTGAAATGTGGTATTTCTATATACTCTAAGAGCATGAACAGACTTCTTTATTGTGTTCAATTCATGGTAAAAAGTGTCTACCGCTTTATACATGTTTACCTTTTAATTGAAAAAGCTTCGTTTATTCTGAGGAGTGTATTTAGAGTTGTGTGCATAGCGAGAATTGATGTTAAACTTGAATGAATGGACAGTTTTATACAAATGTTTTGGCACTTATGGCCAAACTGCATATTTTGTTGATTTCTAAAGTGAAAACACAAGACACTTGCACTAAACTTAAATGTCCTCTTGCAGATTATGTAGAGTTCTGAGAAAGTATTTGGCAACCTACAGTACATATTTGGAATATTGCTAAAGGATGGGCTAGTGAAGACTATCACAAAAGCTACAGTTTGCATTTCTTGAATTGCATTTTTTGACTGTTTTTTAGGTGTGCTATTAAATTCTCCCTAACACACAATCAGAGTTTCTATAAGATATGCATACATGAATAGCTCGACAGAACAATTAGATAAACACCATTTTGAACTCTCACTCATTTTGGTTAATTATTTTCCTGAGGCTCAAAAGTTTCCCAGGACAAAATCGCAATAGTTTTTCTTTTTTTTTCCTTTCAGAAAATTACTATATAATCTTATTTTAGACATTTTGAAATATCAGTAGAACAGGTTTTGCAGCAGTTGTGATCCATAATGCTGTACAAGAGATGTGTGTGAGATACATTACTGATAAAAAGTTTTCAGACACTTATAAGTTTTCCACATTTTTTTATGTTTTACAGGATCAGATTCCATTTTTCTTACTTTTATACACAATACTCTACAATGACACAGTAAAAACAGGTTTTTGGAGTGGTTTGTTAATTTATATATATATATAAAGAAAGACAAAAATATGCACTTCACGTAAGTATCATCTGATCATCTTGATTGAAGCACCTTTGGCAGCAATGGAAACCGCAGGTCTGCTTATAAATGGTGCGACAAGCTTGGCACACTTTTCTTTTAGCAGTTTATTCCATTCTTCGTAGCAACTAGGTTGGATGCCTGAGTGGAATCCTTAGCTCTCTGAAAAAGGTTTTTGCCTAGGGTAGCTCTTTATTTTCTTTATATTCTTTTTCTTATCTATACTGACTAGTCATCCAGCCCCAGTTACAGAAAAAAACCCCACCGTGGATGGTTTTAATACAATGATGCACAGTACCACAGTGCAATACATTTCCTGATTTCACATAGTTCAATCATTGTGTCATCACACCAGAGGATTTTGTTTCTCATGATCTGAGAGTCATTCAGGGTCTTTTTCAAACTCCCTGCAGGCTGTCATATGCGTTTTAGTGAGGAATGGCTTATGACTAGCCACTCTACAATAGAGGCCTGATTGGTGGAGTGCTACAGTAATGGTTGTCCTTATGTAAGGCTCTGCCATCTCCAGAAGGGTTCTTGATAACCTGTCTGACCAAGATCCTTTGTACACAATTATTCAGTTTTGTTGGATGGCCAGATTTAGGATCTTGTTCTTTCCTAATTTGTTATATTTGACAATGATTGAGGCTACCTTGCTTTTGGGCACTTTAAGTAAGTTAAGTGCAGTAAGTTTCTTGTATCCTTCCCCAGATCTGTATCTTGACACAATCAGGCCTTATTGATATTTCTCTCAATCTCATGAATTAGTTTTCACTCTGACATGCATTATTTATAGTAATACTTTATATTGACAGGTGGCTGCTTTTTCTAAATATGTCCAAAGAATTCAGTTAGGCACAGGTTGACTTCCGTCAAGTTGTAGAAGCATGTCAAGGACCATTAATAGGAGGAGGATGCACCAAAGCTCAATTGCAAGTGTCATAACAAAGGGTCTGAGTACTGACTATTTAAGAACTCAACTAACATGTTATTGATAGTTCATTTCATATTGACATGCCCGAAAACAAAACGGTAGCCTGGTTTCTCCATTGTAACAAAACTGTGAGATGGGAAGATATGTTAAAATTTATATATTTTTTAAATAACACAAATAAAGCCAAATAGATAAAGTTGACCCTTGGACGCATAAAACTCCCAGCTTGGGATTGTACAGCTTATATGAGCGATCATACTTCCGGTTTCGCGCACTTCCTTTAGCTGGTTAGAAAAACATCACTATACGACTATTTACAGCTGTATACAAAATACTTTGATGTGTATATAAATTGATGTATAGTCCCAAGTCCTGTATTCTTTGTTCATATGTGCCGGTTAAGCCGATGTGGGAGTATTGTATCGGTCTCACCGGCTTTATAAATGAATCCGGGAGCACAACGATTAAAAAAAACATCCTGTGATCAATGGTGAGTAATCCAATTTTGTTGAATCTGCAATGAGACAGAAAGATTCACAGTCTTAATAGCGACTGGTCGCATGCGTATAAATATGCCTCTTATGCATATTTGCTCTTTTCTTCGAACATGTTCAACTGGCCCCCTTGATTCCCCTTATGATTTTAAGAGAAAGTCTCGTGAAAAAGTAAAAAGTAAAACCGCAGAACCAAAACTCATAGGGCCATACATCATATGGAAACTCAAATCATGAGTTTTTAGCTGGTGGTCTGTTGTCTTTTGTTCTAATGTTGAAAAAATGAACCAGGACTTTATACCAGCAAACCAAATCTAATGTATCATTTTATGCTTTGGTCCGAACTACAAATGTGAACACACCCTAAGGCTGCTAAGACTAAGGTGGATAATCATGTTACATTTTTAGCTAACATTGTAGTAGCTACTTGTGTTGTTGCTATCTTCATTTAGTTGGCTCAGTGTCATTTTCAAAGATGTACATTTTCTCTCTGCTTACCTTTTTGCTCTCTTCTTGCTGCTGCAGCTCTTCTGTACACTCTGGCTTTTACATGTATTTTCAGATATCACTTTGAAAAAGCAACTTAAAAAATCCTCATCCTTTATTTCTGTTTTTGTTTCTCTAGGGCAATAATTTGCTTACAAAGCAAAGTTATAAATGGAAACAAATTATATTATATTTATTTGTATAAATATAATATAATTATAATATATTATATTTAATTGTTTATTTTTACAATTTCTTATGATTTATATTCACTGACAGGTGAATTAATTAAATGTAAATTGAATAACATTGATTATAATTTATATACCAGTGAACTAGTGACACTATCATGGGCACTCAAGTATCACCCATGCCTGTAGGGATTAAAGGGCAGCCCGTCTGGTCCAAGCCCCCAGAAAAAACAATGCAGCACAAATTGCTGAAATAAGTAAATGCTGGCGATTATAGAAAGGCACAAGAACATCCAGTGCACCAAAGCTCTCTGTGTATGGGCCCCAGGAGACAAAGAACCCCAAGGTCACTGACGTGGCCTCCGAACTCCCCAGATCCCAATCAAAGTAATCATAGCACCCAAAGGATCTGTTGCAAATGTTTTAGTGCTAGACTCCACACACTGTGCCCTAGTGGCACAAGGGGAGCTTATTAATTAACATCCCTTTCTCCTGTCAGTTATATGTAGGCAAATGTTTATGCTGAGTCATTTGAGTCACCTGAGTCTGTCTTTACCTGTGATATTAAAGTGATGTTTCACTTTAAAGGATTACAGATTATATCTTTTTAAATTACAGCTAAAACAGTTTTAACAGAAGAATATAAAAAAATGCCATTAGTTGTATGCTTAAATGTAAAATCTAAACTGTTAACGTTTATTTCTAGTGTATTGCCACATAAAAAGATTTTAGATTAAAAAGCCCATCTGTTTTTCATGATAGTTTACTGTAATGTGTAGTTACTGGTTTTAAATTAGCAGCAGTGTTGATCTTTCCCTCTAATCACCACTATATGCTATTATATTTTGGTGCCTAACGTGGCTGACGATCTGTCTGTTGGCCTTGATATGTGCAGGCCATGAACTTTCAGGGTCGTTTAAAGTTCTTGCATGGGCAGAATGAAAGGACTCCTGACGGCAAACCCATTCCACCTCAGCTGGCCTTATTTGCCATGGCCTGTCCAGCACAGCCTCTGTCCATTTTAGAGATCCGTGCCAGAAATGTCTTCTTCAGGACCAAACACAAATTGGACTTTACTCCAACTGGATGTGATGCCAAGTGAGTTATGCACTTCATTTAGTACTCAGATATGTTGTAAGGGGATGATTTTGATTCCTTTTTGCTTGATTTTTGGCTCTGCAAATTAAATTAATTCATTTATTTTTTCACATTTTAATTTTATTTAAAAGTGTAACAGGAGTTTGTGCAGTTAGTTTACATTTATTAAACAAAACCATCAGGATTTATTAAACATAGCATTCACTGACTGTTCTATTTAAGAAGAAAATATGACACACCACATGATAAAAATGTCATTTATCACTTTAGTCCTATCAAGTGCTTTTTATACTGGTTGCTAGCAGCATACTACTATCTACAACAGTTCAACTATCTACAACACACTGACTCATCCAGATGATAACTCTTTTGCCCTCAAAATAGTTTTTTTTAAAGTATCCTTTACAAGGCCATTCATTTGTTCCTGTTTGGCTCTGCACAGGGGGAAGATTGTGCTGGGCTACACAGACGCAGAGCTGTGCTACCGTGGCACAGGCTACCAATTTATTCATGCAGCAGACATGCTATACTGTGCAGAAAATCACATTCGCAGTAAGTTCCTAGGCTTTTTGTTAAAGACACTTAGTCACAAACCTGATATGAAGTCAGTCAAGGGCAGGAAGGTACTTGTCCTGTGCTTTGTTTTGAATTGATTGTTATAGAGTAACATTCTTTTGTACTGTTTGGTAAGAAAAAAACCTCAACAACAGGCATACCAGGTCAATAATATGCTGAAACTTTTTCTTTGCAGTGATAAAGACAGGTGAGAGTGGGTTGACTGCATTTCGGCTCCTTACCAAACAGAAGGGTTGGGTTTGGGTGCAGGCTAATGCCAGACTTATCTACAAAAATGGCCAACCTGATTTTATCATTGCCTCTCAAAGAGTACTAATGTAGGTCCCATTCATCCTTACTATTTTAGTGTAAAGATTTTCCATACCAAAAATACAGCATATTCCAATGCATTTAGTTAAACTCATAGTTACATAATTTTCTCGTGCAGGGATGAAGAAGGAGAAGAGAGCTTAAAGAAACGCAGCCTTATGCTCCCCTTCAATTTCACCACAGGAGAGGCTGTGCTGTATGACATGTACCCAACTAAGTCCTTTAGTGGCACTCCCTCTGGCTCAGAATCTATTGCATCTGATGCTCCAGGAGACAGTAACCAACAGAAACTCCCTGGTGGACTTGATCCCAACTCTCTCCTGGGCTCCATGCTGAAACAAGATGAGTCTATCTATGTGTCTCCTTTAGGTTCAGATGAGCCAAGAAGAGTTTGGAACCCTGAGGACGATGAGGAAGAGCTTGGTGGGATCTTTTCTAGTAACTGGCAGAAGAATGTTCTTTCACTCCCTGAGAATTCTCTCTTTAAACCAGATGGTGCCCCCAGCTCCAGAGGGGAAGAGAGCAACTGTGAGATTATGAGCTTCATGGGGAGTCTGGGGATCACTCCAGAAGACCTAAAACTTCTACGCCAAGAAGAGCTGTTCCTTAACATAGAGCTAGATGACCAATATGGCTTTGAAGACTTTACTGATGATGTTCTCTCCTATGTGCAAGAGTCTCTTAGGAAGAAGGCAGACTTTGCACTTTCTAGCAGCATTCAGGACAATCTGGAGGAGAGGTGTTTCTCTGGTATTGCACCTCAACCACAGCTTCCATCACAGCCAGCACCGATCTCATGTTTACAGGGTCAACAGCTAGTTTTACATTCTCCTTTAATGCCAATGTCTTTTCTTGTTGAGCCTCCAGAGCCAAAGATGCAGCAGTTTTTACCAAAGCAATCCTATTCACAGCTGCCTTCTATGCAGGATAGGCAACAAAATCATCAGGGATCTCTTCAAGGACAGTTTCATCCATACGAAAAGCCAAGCTTAACGCAGCCTGTACTTCAGTTAAATCCACAGCGGCAGGCTTATCATCCAGCGAATCACAGGCATGTGTACCAACCCGAGTCTTCGTGCTTTTTTTGCCCTGAGAAGCATGGGTATCACAGACTGAAGCATGCTAAGGTGAATTGTAGTGCCAGTCTCTCTGTTACAGAGAGCAGGTCAATTGACCAGCAACTACCAGCTGAGTTACAGTCTGAATTGCAGCAACATGGAAACTTTTACCTGGAAACCAGTCATTTTCCTCAGGGATTTAACTATGCGAACCAAGTAAACACTGTGTCTATGAACTGCAACCAAGAACTACCCCCCTCCTACATTCCGACATGGCTCTCTCAAGTGGACGAGTATCCAGAGGAGCTCCTACCCTGCTTGTATACTAAGGATCAGGAGAAGCATTGTCAGACTGGAGAGCTTCATGGAGGAAGTCATCTCTGTGCACAGTCTAGTCTCAATCGTAGTGTGCATATCCAGCAGCCTTATACAAGCCAGGTAAGAGTTTTTTGATAACTGGATGTTTGTATTTAACACCTCTCATGTACAAAAAGGTTAGGAATAGTAAGACTTAATTACTAATCGGAAGGTCAGTGGTTTACCATTTGACCATTAAGCAAACCCTGTTTGTCCAAGCAGTGCAGTATCATGGCTAAGTCTGTGTTCTGACCCCACCTGTGCTATGATGTGTGAAGAAAGAATTTCCCTATGCAGTACTGTAAATGTAAAAACTTACATTTGGGTTGTACCTAATGATGCTTGTGGATTAGTGACACCTACTGGACTCGAGTTTTGAGCAGAAGCCTTGCAGGAAAAAGTTTACCACTTTGTACACTCTCTCTCTTTCTTGTCATTCACAGAGGAACTGGTCGTTCATAGATTTCTGTAAAATCATGTATGTAGAAGATGGTACAGTAATCCATTATAGTGACATGTGATGTAGCACGGTCAGAAAATCTAAAAAAAAAAAAAAAAAAAAACGCAGTTTGGTGTCTTAAAAGAACTTTAGCTTTCAACCTTCTCACACAGTAGGAATAAGGTATAATAAAGTGCTAGCTGGTTAGTGGAAATCTGGTTGTAATTGCTCAAATTGTGGTTACTGATCTCGAGGATGCTGGCAGCTTGGTTGCATTTGTAAATTGACATTGCCATGAATACTGAGTCTACTGTTCTTATTTATTTCTAAAAGTATGTTCTTTGTTTTAGAATTTAAAACTTGTCTCCTGGTTCCTTATTTCAGAATGGTGCACTTGGAAACCTACAGGGGAGCTTTGAAGAGGAAGGTATCGGTGGGCCTGTAGCACATCCTCCCCAGCAGCATTCTACCGACAGCAGGAAATATCCAGGATACATGGGATACATGTAAACTTACAGCTATATACCTGTGTGGTATGTAGAGCAAAGTATGAGGAGCTCCCTGCTTAGCAGTGCTCATAGTAGGAGATGTAAGGACGAGACACTCAGTTTCAGTTTCACTTTAAACAGAGCAATATTAAAAGAAAAGAACAGAGGAAAAGGATAGAATAGAGATAAAGGGAGTGGGAAAAGAGGCAGGTGTGGAAGAGTTATGAAGCAGTAGCAGAAAAGTACAGAAGTAAAAAGCTGCTGGAATTGAGCAAAAATATTGAATATTGAACTGAGCTGTGGGTTAACCCCAGTCAGGTCCAGGAACAAAGGGTATCCCTGTGTGTGTGCATGTGTGTGTGTGTATGTGTGTGTGTTTTATGTGGGTTAAACTGCACTTATGGTACAAGAGGCTAAAGCACATTTTCCATTATTCCATGGAAACTAATTAAGTTTTTATCATGGACTATGATTTAACATTATTAATTAACTTCTGATGTGGACTGCTGTATTTTACTTTTTTTTTTTTTTTTTTAGATAAGCGAGGCCAAATATTTTACCTGGATTAAATTGTGAATTTTTCCTTTTGTAAACTGTGATATTTTTACAAAGCAAGTGACAATCATGCTTCTGCAGTATTGTGCATTGTAGTCATTTTGAGAAGACAAAGGGTTTGAGCATTCTACAGAATTATGCTGCTTCATCTAAATCATTAACAAGAATAATAGAAATTAAGTTGTAATGATTCACCAACATATATCTGTGGTATTTTGTAAGCACTGTTTATATGAAAATACATTGGTAGCTGGATATTATAATAATCTGAGAATCTTCTATCTTTAATATTCATCTTAGCAGTATGTTTTATACAGTAATTTAACACTTTGAAATTTGTTGCACTTTGGTTTGTCAAAACATGCTAACACTTTTGAAGAATTTTTGAACAGGTATCGATGAGCTCAGTGACTTGTATGTGCAGTAGGAATAAGTGTGTTCCTAATATGTTCATTCATCTTCAATAATCGCTTTATCCTGGTTCAGACCCTGTCTCTCTCGCTGGCCGCAAAGTGGTAGTACAGAAGTAGGTATGCACAGATTTTACCTAAGAGCAACTTAAAAGTAGCCTCACTGGAATGTTTTTTTTTTTTTTTTTTTTTGAGGTTTTGAGGGGGCACATGGAGAACATGTAACACATCATACCGACATTAAACCTAGGTCAGGAATGAGCCAGAGACCCTGGAGCTGTAAAGCAGCATCACTACCCTGCTGCACCACTGTGCTACTTTTCTATACATTCCTTTAAAAAACGGAATATTTTTTACTATTTGTTTGGATGCATTAATGTTTTATTGTATGAATTAAATAATAATAATTCATTGAACAATGAAAATATTGGAGTAAATTACTTATGAATTTGGAAATTAAATTATCCATCTTGTTGTTGTTTAAAACAATTTATTTTTGTATAAATTACATATCAGATCCACCACTAAATGTAATTTTAATAAATATTGAAAATTATTATTGGAATAAATTTTTTATTTAGATTAGTAAAAAAATTTTTTGTTGTATTTCCTAATTTTCTAATTATCTAAAATGTCCTCCGACTGTCTATACTGGGATGATGAATAGTTTATTCAAATAAGTTAAATTATATTATATTTTATTATACTATATTAATGTTCCCACATTTTACAATTTCACACAACATAAAAATTAGTTGTGTCAACAATTTGTCCTCATGCAGTGGTGTCTTTTAATAATTAAAATGTCTTTTAAATAATCTGTCTCTATGACAAATGTTTGTTCTTGTATCTGTGTATCATTATTTTTACTCTTACCTCTTTTCCATCTGACTGAGATTAAAACTACCTGAAAACATATTGACTTATTTTTGTCAGTTCAGTAGTAAACCACTATTTCACAAGTTAGTGGATTAAACATTACAGAGTATAGTGATATCTTTAAAATATTTAATAAAATATTTAAAAGAAAGTATCTATCTATCGATCTTTCGATCTTTTCTCCACATAGCTTATAAATATAACACTCTCATTTAAGGTATTTTACATGCCATTTTACATGTGGTTGCTCCAATGATCCGTTTTTTATCTCATGGTGGCCCTTTATATTACTGTTTTTTTATTGCATTGATTGGCTTTAGCCAGCACGGTGGTGTAGTGGTTAGCACTGTTGCCCTGTCACCTCCATCCCCGGGCAGACTCGATTCATGTCTCTGCGTACATGAAGTTTGCATGTTCTCCCAGTGCTTGGTGGGTTTCCTCCCACAGTCCAAAGACCTGCAGATTAGGCTAATTGGCGTTCTTAAATTGCCCGTAGTGTGTAAATGAGTGTGTGCATGTGTGTGCCCTGTGATGGATTGGCAGGCTGTCCAGGGTGTACCCTGTCTCGTCTCCTGAGATAGGCTCCAGGCCCCCCACGAACCTGAAAACAGATCGAAGCGGTATGGATGATGAATGAAAGAATAAGTGAGTGAGTGATTGGCGCCGTTGAGTGACATGTATAGCTACGCCCACCTCGAAGGAAAACGTGCTATATATTAATCCAAAGAAGTGCTGGATGCTATAAGATAATCTGTCACAAAACTGCTCATAACTTTCCTTCTGTAAGTTGGTTTTATGAGTAACCAAAAATCAAGTGCTGCCTAGAACAAGATTGCGAACTGCGTCTCTGCTCAGGCGGGCTTTTGGATCATTTCCGAGACATGGTTCACATTCACAGTGCCTCTTACACCCAGTCCAACCCATCTCATTTGAACCAGAGTTTCCAATGCCAAGACCATGAACAGCACTTTTTGAGGTTCTGAGACCTCCACATGACAGCTGTAATTTGATTAGGCTTCTTGTGTGATTCTGGGGTATTTGTTCTCCAGAGAGATGAATGACGCATTCAGTTATTTCAGTCAAAAGACTGTCTGTCTGCGTGGTTACACTTTCTGTCACTCTTGTGGTTACTGTGATTATCAAGTCAACAAAAGAACCACAAGTTTAAGAGCAGTGGCTCCATCTAATGGCTGCAGAGATGCTCACACAATCAGAGCTCAAGAGCTAAATGAGAGCTGGTTCGAGGAGTTTTTACACATAGACGAAGATTGCTTGATTTTGTGTGAAAACATGTAACCATTGTGCTCTGTGCAAGTGACTCGACTTATTAAGGAACCACATAATGACAAGGTTGATGCAGATGAGTGCCTTTGTACAGTTTTTCCATGTTTTTAAAAAATATTTTAAGATCTTGCCTTTTCCCCATGCGGTAAAGATTAGGATTTTTTTTTCGAAGGAAGCCGCACATCCTTATCCACATGCCAGTGATTACTACACATTAAAATAGACAATGGCGTTATGTAAATGGTTTGAGTGCAGCAGATTTTCCTGTGAAAAAACATACAGGCTGATGAGAGACTGAAGAGAAAGAAAGATACTGAATGTGGCTTGTTTACGGAAGCAACTAAATTATGCTTCATTACTTATACATATAAATGTTATGCCATATGTGTAATAATTTTCAGTTACATACAGTATACAGCTTCATTGTTGTGGGAAAAAAAGTTTAAAAGGTTGTTATCGTCGTGTACACATGATGGTTATGCAAGTCCAAGAGAAACAAATGTCAGCTGGAGCTGTAGAACGTGACAGGGGATTTAAATGTGGTGATTATTGGGAATACCCGAATGTGGAAACCAGACTGACGCACCGCCAGCCGAAGAGGAACCATGGGAAATGCAAACCGCACTAAAACAGGCTGTCAGACCGGAGTCAAACTGGATATCTAGTATTACACAAGTTCAACTCATTTTAGCCTGAACCCATGACTAACTGCAAACTGGTGGCATTTTACTCATAATAAATACGCATTTTACTTTCAATAAATGTTTTATGTCTTTATGGTGCATTTAGATTTAGACAAATCATCCCCACTCTTGTAACTGCATAGCCTGGTAAAATAAAAATTGGTACCCCGTCCAATGTGTACCCCACCTCGTGCCCCAAGTCTCCGGGGATAGGCTCCAGGCCTCCTGCGACCCTGAATACAAGATAAAGTAGACGATGAGTAAGCAAGCAATTCACCACTGCATAGCTTAGATGTACAGTAACTATTATTATGTTGCCCTGTTCCTCCAGGTTCTGGGTTCGATTCCCGGCTAGGTTTGATTCCTGCCTCTGCGTGCATGGAGTTTGCATGATTCTTACAGTCCAAAGTGTATGTGTGCCCAGTGATTTGTGCCCTAAGTTTCCTGGGATAGGCTCCAGGTCCCCTGTGACCCTGTATATCTATTATGTGAACGTTTCTAGAAGCCTGTTAGATTTCAGTTGAGTGTTTCCATCATTTGTCACTACACACAATTTCAACTGTAACTTTATCTGAATCACATAGAAGAACAGAATTAAGAGTTCAGGAATAACCCTGACAAAAGTTTCAGATTGTTCAAACAAATGATATGATCTCATGTTACAGTAAGGAAGAGCTGGAGAGTAGGAAATGAAAGTGACAGTGAGAGGCAGTTAAAGGGAAAGATCAAGCATTTGAACATGAGTAGAAACCAGCATACTTGCTAAAAAAACAAATAAGTCATAGATGGCAGAGAAAGAAAGAAGAGCTAATGCTGTTAAAACCTTTGTGTAAATTTAGATATGTAACTGCTGATCTGTTTTTAGCTCTTTAAAGGTTTTTTTTGGCTTTTTTTAAAGGTTACCAGTCAAGACTGGATATATAACTCACTTGAAAGATGTCATTAGAACATTTTCCAATTGTTTTGGTAAATTGTGAGAAGTTCCATGATGTTGTAGGTATGAATCACACACAGGGTGTAAATGCTGGGGAATATTTTTGGCCACTCAGCAGAATGATGAAATCAGTTCAGTGGTAAAATTTATCTTAGATTATAACAGTAAGTCCAGTTAATAATAGTTGTTGTATTCAACCTCGAGAACATCTGCATCATCTATCTTCCTCGTGGTTGTCCATTTTGATCATGCCGAGAAAACTATCATGTAAGTACCCTGTGCTTGAGACCTGCTCGATGTCTGATGTTTTTTATGTCAAAAAAAGTTTTTTTTTTTTTTTTTTTTTTTTTAAACCAATCACAAGCTTTAGCCTCTTACTCCTCAGTTCAGCTTGGGATATTCCCAGGCCGTCATTATGAGAAATTGCAAACAGCTGGCAAGAAGACATCATAGACTCTCTCTCTCTCTCTGACTGACCGCAGACAGCTATAAACCTTTTAGCAATTCTATATATTAGAGAATCAGACCCAAGAATATTAATGACACATTCTATTAGTGATTTTGAAGCCACCTTTGACTAAGCGATGCACATGTAAAGTAACACAGGGCCACCATCCTTACCAATCTGACTGGCGGGCTGGTCCTGGGCCGTTATAAGCAGCCCAACAGGAGCTCTGGAGGCGCACGAGACAGAAAGGAATGCCTTTGAAGTGACAGATGAAATCGTGAATACCTCCGACAGCTGTGGATTTATGACAATGACAAATCTGCATAAAATCAGAGCTAATGGTGTGTTCATCCAGCTAGAGAGATAAAAGTGTTCCAGTGCTCCTGCTCTCCCAGCAGCCGTCACTGGCTGAACAAAGTACAGTAAGAAATGGCTGGCATTTTCTTCACTTTCGGTGCAGACGCTTTTATGAAAAATACTGACTGGCAGTTTGTAATACTGGCCTAAATGGTTTGATCTCCTCCTGAAATTATCTCAAATAAATTAATTTAATTTAATTTAAATAATAATAAAAATATGTCTTTTTTCTTATTTTAGACAGAAGGTGGCAGTATTTCTCTTTTCTATGTCCTGGGAGTGTATTTGAGCAACAGGTGTGTGTGTGTGTGTGTGTGTGAGAGAGAGATTGGGAGAGAGAGTGTGCACAATGATTTTACTGAAAAACTGTTTATAAACTTCATAATCTGGAAAATAATTGATTTAAAAATAAGGTAAAAAAAATCATGCACTCCCGATATTTGAGCTGAAACACTCCTTGGCACTGGCGTACATACAACCAGCACTGACCCACCACCACTACTACTACTACTATAACAAGGAGCTGCACCTTCCTCTTCCTTCTTGCACAATGCACAGCGAGGCCGTGGGGAAAAGCTCAGTCTCAGCCCGAGACTGCTTCAGACACAATGCAGAGCCAGAATAAACAGTACCACAGCATTCCTCCACCTGCGCAAACCAGCACTCCCTGCCTCCCACTCCTACAACATGTCATCTACACAATAAACTACCCCATTTATTACACTATTTGTGCTTAAAAAAAAAAAAATCAACACAGCAATACAAAATTGATGCATGATTGAAGAGCGAATGGAATGTGTGCTGCCGGGATTTATTTCATTTACAGTTCTTGCGAACCCACCGTGTCATCGAACCAAACAAGGGAGTAGGGATGAGAGACAGGAATGCAAACCTTTCCTGAGAGAAAAAGCAGAGACCTGGACACAAGAAGGGCTTTTGATTTGAGATAAAGACCTACGGACCTGAGTCAACATGCACCAGACATGCACTTAGCCAAGAGATCAGTCCTGAGTCTTGGCCAATAATCACAAAAGCACAGTAGTAATGGTAGTAAAATAAGACTTATTTGCTTTTTTTTTTTTTTGGACAGGGGGATGGGTTGATGTCAAAAAGGGAATTTTGCAGAAATTCCAATACAGTCTTGCTATTTAGTTTTTTACTTTCATATCTATAATGATTTGGCTTAAACATGGGCAGTGATGACTGAAACTTTGGGTGGCTAATCGATCTGGGATGGAGGTCTGACCCCCACCACCCAGTAGGTTGCCACTATTGGGTCCTTGGACAAAACCCTTAACCCTATGCCCATGCAACCCAGCCACTACATACAGTACCAGTCCTGTAGTTCCCAATAGGAAGGTTGTGCCAGATCAAATGATCTGATGCAATGCCCCTGAGGATAAAGGGGACAAAGGCCCAAGAAAGAAAGTTTGGTTTAAGTTGATACTTATTTATACAGCAGTGTACTTTAGCCTGATACATAATGAAAGTAGCTTGAGTTTTTTTTGTACCAGAAGATAAATTTTAATAATCATATACTTAACGATCAGCATATACTTATCAGCAGCACAGTCTGTCCAAGAAAAAAAAAAGGTATCATTATTTAAGTCCAGTCTCTTGTATTTGACAGATACTCAAGCCTTTGTATTGACAAGCTAACAGATATGACTGGAGATTATGTGTGATGTGAATCAGCATTATTATCTTTTGTGTTTACACACTGTAGAGCCAATACTTATCTATCAGATTTTTTGTTAAACTAATTCTTTTAAAAATAGCACTTAAAATGGGTTCATTCACCTTAATATTATTATGGCAAAATACTGTAGGAAAGCCTATTAAACTGTAGCTTGCTAGCTGTTAGCTCAGGACAAAGAGATTGTTTGTTTAAGTGTTTTAGACTGCATGTAAAGTAGTAATCTCCTGATTTGAGAGATTAACTACTGTAGGAGAGGGCTGCAACTGTGATAAGTCAGAAAAAAGGATGAAAAATTATGTAAATTTTAGAAAATAAGAGCTAGCACAGTTTTCAAAATTTAAAACTGTCACATGCTAGTTGTTTCAACTCAAAACCTGGCTAATGCTAGCTAGGGAAAGAACATGCAGGTCAGAGAGCTACTAAATGAAAAAAAAGAGCAAATTTAACACACATTTAGATAATTTTGTTAATTATAAACAAAATCAAGGGTGCTCTAAAGTGCTGTTTTTGCATTGCCCTTGTGATAGTTCATATCCATGGTAAAGAATTCATTACCAAGCAGATCTGAAGGGAAAATATCCTCTATGCTGCCCTGTTCTTTCCAGCTTCTGTCGAGATCCATGAAGACATGGCTTGCCAAGGCTGGAGTGAAAGAACACAAGTGATTCGCACAAAGCATAATCTTTGGGATTAATTAGGGCACAGACTGCACATCAATATCAACCCTAACTCAACATCGGCGCCAGACCTCGCTAGTGCTCTTGTGGCTGAATGAGCATGAATCCTCATCGGCACGATGCACAGTGGAAAGAGTGAAGGTTATTTGCACAAATGGTGTGATGGTCAGATCTTTTGAGAAAAGAAACAGATAAAAAAAAAACATTTGTTTAGCATGAATAATCCTAGTAGTTCTTGGAAAATGAACTCTGAATATCCTCACATTATCATGGTGGGCTGTGACAGTCTAAGTGTGAGTTAGTGAATGTGTAGTGAGTGAGAGGCAGATTCTGACTCACTCTCCACATGGCTAGTGTGTTTCAGATCTGTCAACGCACCATAAGGCTGAGGAAAAGGGAATTACTAAGCTTTCATGTACTAACCTTCGTAACAAAAAACAAAACTGCGTGACCATATCCGCATTGGATAGTCACTTCCTCTGGAATCTACTGCGTGACTTACTGTGTGCCTGAATTGTGACAGAACATGTGTGGTTTGAAACCATGACCTTTGAGTGCATCTTGCTGAAGTGAGAAGTGAACCATTTCGCTCAAAGTGACACTGACTCAGGACAGTGCTGCCACGAAGATGAAGGATCGTAAGTTGTGTGCAGAATTTTTGACTTTTGCATGATTTATGTATACAGTAGATGATCTTACTTATTTGTGATTAATAATGTGAAATGTTATATATAAAACTATATAAAAAAAAAAGAACTGTTTTGTCTGGGCACAGTGGTGTAGTGGTTAATGTGCTAACTATATAAAAAAAGAAATGTTTTGTCTGGGCACGGTGGTGTAGTGGTTAGCAGTCGCCTTGCACCTCCAGGGTCCGGGTTCGATTCTCGGCCAGGCTTGATTCCCGTCTCTGTGTGCATGGAGTTTACATGTTCTCCCTGTACTTGGTGGGTTTCCTCCAGGTACTCCGGTTTCCTCCCACAGTCCAAAGAACTGCAGGTTAGGCTAATTGGCGTTCCCAAATTGCCTGTAGTGTATGAAAGTGTGTGTGTGTGTGTGTGTGTGCCCTGCAATGGATTGGCACCCTGTCTAGGGTTTACCCTGCCTCTTGCCCCAAGTCTCCTGGGATAGGCTCCAGGCCCCCATGACCCTGAATACAGGATAAAGCGGTATAGAAGATGAGATGATGATGTTTTGTCTGTAAGTTGGTCAGAACTCTCTGTTTCAATTGTATTTTTTAACTTTTTATACCTTGGAGGACCCAAATGTCCAGTTAAAAAAAATAATTAAGATGTTCACCTTTGTTGCAAGCAGACATGCAGGTGGGTTTCAACCTGAAATAATAATATCACAATATGATATTAAACCTGATCAGCTTATTTTTAGCTTTAATCTTTTGAATTTTCACAAACCTTTTTCCCTGTCAACGACTAGTACTTCGGCTAGTTAATACGAAAAAAAAAAAAAAGATTAATGAGTATATAACGCAGAGGGACAGATACATACAGTAAGATTAATAGAGTCGCAGACGGATAGAAATCAAAGGAAGTCACAGCAATACATTCAGATAAAATGAACTAATATTTAAAGAAACATAATATTTTTAGCTAGTATTAAATGCATTTGTATGGCAGTATACATTAGCGGTTCTCAACATGGTGTTCAGGGAAACCAGGGGGTCTGTAATTACTTTAATTGATTTACACTACTGGAAATGAGTGAAGTTATTGTGTTCTTTAAAAAAATATATTTTTAGGAAGTTTCAAATTATATTATTTCTTTATTTATCTGGTCAAATAACTGAGTTTAATCTGAGCCTTGATAAACCAAAAACAAGTAAGACTAAAAATAATGCAACAAGGGGGATCTTATGTGTACCTAAAGCATCCAAGTGAAATATTACTGTATATGTTTAAATTATGTTCATGAAATATAGTACTGTGGGATATTTTGTCTCCAAAGAGCTTTGACTCTTGTTGGAGTTTAATGTAGTCTTGAGGAATAATAGTTCAGGGAGAACATGTAAACTCCATGCACACAGAGACGGGAATCAAGCCTGGCCGAGAATCGAACCCGGACCCTGGAGGTGCAAGGCGACTGCTAACCACTACACCACCGTGCCCAGACAAAACATTTCTTTTTTTATTAACTATTCCTGAAGACCTTTTTGGCTCTTATTTTAGTTTAGTCCCTGCACCTGACCCGTTTCAGAGTAATGGCCTTTGTTTGTTAAGTCATACAGTGAGCTATGAATTATTTGAGCGTTAAAAAATATCTAACTTAAAGCAGAAACAGGTGTAGATGATGAAAGATGATCAGGCTGGTGATTAGTATTCTGGTGATACTGAATGCTGAGTGTTTGAAACAGATGAGAGGGGAAATGAGGTTGCTGCTGAGGTTGTTACATAAACAACGCATTTTTAAATTGCGTCTTAAGACACCTTGCAGCCTGTTGCTGTAAATTAACTATTTTTTTTTTTTTTTATTAAATCTGCATAATTTTATTTAATTCAATATGAAGAGTGGCTGAAGAATTTTGCACAATACTGAGGCGGTCTGCGGAATTGATGTTCCATTCAGAGGTGTCCATGGGTACAATAACATCTGATATAGATTTAGAAAAAACTATTTAGATGGGTCTATTATGTGTGTGTGTTAGGTAAAGGAGAACAGAAATATGTGGTCCACAAACCTCTGCGAAGGACACAATCCCATGCAGCAGTAATATGGGGGAAGCACGTCTACCCTCACTCTCTGCAAGCTGAGTCACACTGGAGCCAAGGTAAGAGCTTTACCCAGAACAAGCAGACATGCGATCCTACTATTACTGAGACTTGCTTCGGGTTCTTACTGATTATGCAATATTCTTTGAAAGTCCAATAATGAAAGAAAACAAACAACAACAAAAAAAATATTTCAATATGTGATCACTAATGTTGCATGTAACATACACAGAATCGCAATGGTTTTAGTAGGTTTAGGTGGTTAAGGTTAGAGTTAAATTCAGTCACTCATTTATTTATTTTAATACCTACAGTACTTATGCAGGTTAGAGAGCTACCGAATAAAGAAAGGAGAAAAAAAAAATCAGTGTCAAATTTCAATGCATAATAAGCCTGTGACATTCAGTGCAGGAGATCTCTACGTCCTTTTTTCTTCCGGTTTTTTGAAAGAGTGCAGAGCTTTAAAGGCATTTGTGCTTTTTTTTTAGAGGGGAAACTTGGACAGGGAAGTGTGATAGTCTAAAAGGGGAAATGCTGACATTTCTGAGCAAGCCTTTCCAAATGGTATTTTTATGGGGTGGCTTCAGGGAGCTTCCTGTTTTTGACTTTATAAAGAGGATAGCTTTTGTAGTGTGTCTAAAACCTGTGCTGATTTCTCAGAAATGAGGAGAGAGTGATGTGATGAGTCACTATTGCCTAAACCGAGATGTATGATTTAGGCGTATATGAAATTTAACCAGGAACGGTTGGGAAATCAACTGTTTCACCATTAGTGAGCAGTTCTTCCTGTCCTTTGTTTAAAACACATTTTTCTGGTTTAGAATAAAAAAAAAAACTCAACTACAAAATCACTGCTTGCTCCTTCCTGGGCTTTTCTACAGAAAGGAGGCTAATACTCTTTATATGAGCTTAGGAAAACTTGTGACCCTGTGGTCTAATTTTAGCTCCAATCCATTTGGAGATTAGGCGGGCTGAGATGGAGGGAACATTATTGTGTGGCTTATTGAGGGCCATCCTAGATGTGACGCAGCACTGTTGTCTCTAAGCAACCACTAAGGATGCTTCGGAGCTACCTGAATTTCAATAGCAGTGTGTAGATTCAGCAGTGATCTTCAATGTCTGAGAGGAATCAGGCACAAACAACAACAACAACAACAACAACACAGTTTACCGCATTGACACTGTTACAGTCTAAATATAAAAGAAGTACATATTTAGTATGAATTTCGTGTGCGTCTTCTATTCAGCACAATGAGATAATGACACAACTCTAAGTCTTTATTAAGAAGATACTTTGTCAGCCATATAAATGGAAAAGATGAACTGAGAAAAAAAAATTTCAAAGATCATTCCTTGAAAGCATAAATGAATACTATGCTGTAAACAGCTTCACAGAGAATCAGTGTACAAAATCCTTTTAAGAGTTTAATCTTGCTTAAAGCATTCCTTAAAATTAAATGTACTTCATTTTGTCTAGAAGTCTTTAGCCTCCCCCACATTCCTTCTTCTTTTACTTCCAAGGATTCAGACTTTCTTGCATTTTTTTAATGTAGTCTTAAGGAATAATTTTTCAGAATAATTCCTGAAAGACTTTTTTGCCTCTTGTTTTCAGTCCAGTCCCTGAACCTGAGCAGATTCACAGGAACATTTTTGCTTGTTAAGCCACACAGTGATCTATTAATCAAGCATAAAACATCTAAATAAAGTCACGAACCAGCCAGATGATGAAAAAGGTACAGATGATGACAGATGATCATGCCGGTGATTAGTATGTGGGTGATGCCGAATGCTGAGTGATTGAAACAGACAAGAGGGGAAAAGAGGTTGCTGCTAAGGTGGTTACATAAACAACCCATTTTAAAATTGTATCTTTTGTCACTTTGCAGCCTGTTACAGTATAAATTGTGTTCCCCTTTATTTCATTTAATAAATATAGTTGAATAAAATTTAATATAAAGAAATGAATGTTAGAAGACAACCATTGCTCTGGATTGGCTCCCTAAATGTCACGAATATGTCAGCTTTCTAGTGGTATGGTGACATAGTGGCCTTGGCCCTTCAGTGTCGGGGGTTCGAGTCTCGACTTTGAGTCTGTTTGCGTAAGGTTTGCATGTTCCCCCTGTGCTTGGTGGGTTTCCTCTAGGTACGCTGGTTTCTTTCAACAGTGCAAAAAAATTTAGTTGGCATTTCCAAAACACCAATAGTATATGAATGAGTATGTGTGTGCTTGTGTGCCCTGCGATGGATTGGCACCCCACCTTTTACAACCCCTTATGAGAGGTATAGAGAGTGTGAGAATGAGGAAAAATGCCAGCTTTCTGTTCTGTTCATTTTACCCTAAATTTCTTTGGAATTACTTTCCTATTTAGAATTTCTCATCATTCCAGTTAGAGCTGTCTGTTTCCTGTTTTCAATGTAGCACAGCTATTTCAATTCCACAGTGGATATAAACAGTATACACACCACTGTTAAACTGTCTGCTTTTAGTAATCAAAGTCAGAAAGCCAAGATAAATCATGTTATATGCTTTTCCATCAACAGTGTAATAAACAAATTTTTTTTTTAGGCAAAATAACTATAACCTTTTTTGTTATTTTTTTTGCTCATGAATAAACCACACTTAACTAATCCTTTGTTAATACATCACCCAGTCTTTTTGGGTTAGTTTTTTTAGGAATCTTTTTTGACTCTTCCTTGCAAAATCATTTAAACTAAAAAGAGGTGTCCTGTGCACAGCCCTCTTCAAGACATTCCACAGGTTTCTCTACGCCACCCCATAGCCCAGACATGTGAAGAAACTGAGATAAAGTTATCACATACAGGGTGTGACCATTGCTTAGAAGCGTCTTTTATGTTGACATAGCGGTCGTAGCAGCGTTTTGATAAGTGTTGTTCTTATCCTGTTCTCAATTTTGGAGGGATGTCTTAGGAATGTTCTCAGGAATGTCACTGTGGTGCTTTTTCTTCACTTGTTCATGATGGTCTTTATAGCTTTTCATTGTAAATCTAAGATTTTGGAAATTCTTTTTGTAAACGTTCGTTCACTTTCTCTTTAATGCTTTTCGTGTTAATTCTATCATCTATCTATACCTTGCCTTACCTTACTAATTAGCCTTACTAACTACTTATAGCAGATTCATTTCTGTAAACCAAGGAATGATTAAACTTTGGTCACCTTAACCAAATTAATCGATCTTGCATAATTTCACGGTAGAAAATGCCAAAGGTTTTGATTTGCAAAGAGAATCATTTGAGGGGACATTACATTTCATAAGCACATTTTAACACAAGACAAGATAGACAACTTTGTGAATTTTCTACAAACAAGCCATGAAATTATTGGAACTGTACCAGTTTTCTAGAAGTACCCTTGCATAACTATGTCTTAAATATTTCAGTCTCCTGACTGCGCTTAAGTTCTTATGTTATGATTAAGCATGACCTGTGATTCATCAACTGATCTGATCATATGATGGTTTTTATTTCAAGCCTTCCATCTGTGGCTGTGTTTTTGGCTTAGCCAAATGGGTTTGTTTTGCTCTAGGTCACATTTACAGGACACTCATTTGGGCCATCATTTCTGAGCCAGGAGGTACAGCTATTAAGCATCTAATGGCAGAAACAGACACAGAAGGTGTGACTGCCTGAGTGCCATCATCTTTAGGTCCCAAGGTCATCGCTCTCAATGACTAGACAAACGTTTGTTCTGGTCTTTCATCTACTGTGCACCTGCCCTGTTCTTCTGTTAAGCTGTCTTGGTGAGTTATGATATAGGCTGAGGACAGAGAGGCATGAAATGAGCAGAACAAACTTGCGGAGGAATCACACCCACATCAGTTATGCTCCGTGGAATCCAGTGAGACCAAGTGAGATTACAACTGCAGGATATAAAGCCGACAAGGAAGGATACTTATACAGGGTTTCTGTCTGTTAGCGATTGTATTATTTTGTTGATTGAAGCAAGCGTTTATTACATCTGTACGCATATACTTTATAATTATAAAGAGTTTGGGTCAGAGTTGCCAGGTCAGGAGTTTTCCTACAGTTTTTTGTACAGCTTTCCTACAACTTTCAATGTGTTCTTGCTAGATAATGTGTTTTTGTCCGCAGACTCATAGCTGAATGTTGGATAAATAAAATTAGCACCAAATAAGCTAGAAAGTTTTTTTTCATATAGAGTGAGCCGTGATTATCATTAAAATTTTTACAAGGATTTATTATATCTTCATTAAAAAAAAAAATCTTTAGTGTGACGGTACTTTTTCATTATTAGAATATTTTTCGTCAATCTTGTTCACACTATTGTAGGTTAATACATTGATCACTGGGTAAATTATTTCTTTTTTGTCAACAAACTACTTTGGTTTGATGCTTATATATGATGTTATATAATTGAAAAAATAATACAAAGCCAGCCAGTGTGCATCATTTGCTCTCTCACACAGCATCCTCAGGCTGATTATAGGCCTGATAAAAGCTGCTACTAATGTTTCTCTCTCTCTCTCTCTCTCTCTCTCTCTCTGGTCACTGAGTACTATTTAAGTCTTGGACATGGCACCACTGCCTTGGCCGCAGATGCATTTAGTAAACACTTTAGGGTTTGAGTCGCTTATACTGGTTATTGGGAAATGGCAGGATAATCATTGGCAGACTGTTTCCTTGGTTTGTCTGCTTTTTCATTTGCTGTCTAAAGACAAAGAAGGGTTTCTGCTGTAATGTAATAGACATCAGTGTAGATAAGATGCGAAGACCAACTAGATTTTGAATTGGCATTTTGAAGATGAACCTAAACATTGCCATTGTGCATGTCTGCATGTGTGTATATACAGCAAGTCAATTATTGGTCACTTGATATGTGAGAGAATTGAAAGGGCACTGTACGCATCATTAAGATGTTAGCTGGAGATACAAAGTCAGTTGGAATTGAAGCAGAACTTAAAACCTAGATCAACGTAAAGTGAAAATGTTAGTTATTTTAAACATTTGAAGTATATCAAGGCTCATTTAACAAGCGAGAGAATGTCACAACAAGCCGCGTCTTTGTAACAGATCTGCTGGCTTTTCTCAGCACTTCACTGCCAAGAGCTTAGCTGAGACATTCATCTGCAGGCTGTTACTCTGGAAGGCCAAATGGCATAAAGGACGAAGGGAGGGGTGGATTGCTGATAAACAAGTGTGCACTAGTGACTCGTGGTACGACTTCACCACAGGAGACCAAGACACAGAATGTTTTTTCAACATCGCAGTGACTTGACCTATGATCTATGCTCCGCTCTTCAGAGAGATCTGGAGCGGAGATTAAAAAAAAAAAAAAAAAAGACCAGAAACTCCCACAAGAGGGCTGCTCGCTCAGCGTGGTATGTCTCTGAGTTTAAGGCCCAAGATGAAGAGCCAGTATAAATGGGGGAGGATATGTCACTGAAGGTTATGTGTGTGTGTGTGTGTGTGTGCGCGTGGTGCACATGGATATGTGCTTGTGTGTACTATTTGTCATGACCGTAAGTCCTTTCATGGATGCAGTGGGGATAAAGGAATAGAATAGATTACAACATCCCCTGAGGACATCAGCTGGAATTCCTGGATCATTTTCCAGTGACATAATTCTTTTCTCTGTGCTGTCTTGGATCTCCTCATAGTTCAGCATAACGAAACACAAGACTCCTCCGCAAGACATCCTTCATGTTTTTGGGTTGTACTTTATCTACCTGTGACATTGTTAAAGCTTTGAGAAATGCCACAGATCGGCTGACTAAACAAATGTGGCTAATTATGAAAAAAAAAAGTAAATAAAGACGTGGTTCATGTTAATCAGGCAGGGTTACTGCTGATCTATAGGTTCTATAGTCATGAAGTCATACTTTTACATAAAATGATCACGGCACACCTTACACTGGACGGAAACGAATATATAGAAGGGATAAGAAAAATATGATACATTAGTAGGCCGTTCTTTTATTTAACATAAGGTGACGAAAGCCATAATAAGACAAATGATAAATCTGATCTAAATAGAGTTGTTTTTCCTTTTACATTTGGGAAAATTATTATATTGTTGATACAAGAGTTATTTAATGAATGGAAAATTTAATTAAATATCAGATTACATTAGGAGATTTGATATCAGTCAAATTAACTATTATTAAATCAAATATTTGGTAGATTAAGATTTATTAATGAAAACAGATACTATAACAGACAAAATCACATTCCAAGACAGTAACTTATCAAATTATAATCAGGTCCAGAATATAAATATGTTAAGTCAGACTTTTCATACAGGACAGTATTACAGGGAAATTAACCAGAAGTATATCAGATATCATCACGAGCCCTCTGTGTGCCTGCATGTGTGTGTATGTGTGTGTGTGTTTCAGGTCACATTTGGCTGGGAGTCTCAATTAAACAAAAGCTCTATAACACCACATATATTAAAAGGGAAAAAGTTTTTTTTTTTAAGTTTCCTTTTCCCTACTGAGATTTAGGTTAGGTGTAGTTTTGTGCATAGCATTAATTAACTTAATTAATACTATAAATTAATTCATATAAATTCCTACATAATATGTCTAAAATCCAGGATTAAGCTTAATAACGTAGGATTTTAATGGGCTGATGTCAGTGGGAAATGTACTGTAGGTATGATAGCACTCTTGCCTCACACCTCAAGGGTTGGGGGTTTGAATCTCACCTCTGGTCGGCATGTTTTCCCTGTGCTTGGTGGGTTTCCTCCTGTTGCTTCGGTTTTCTTCCACAGTCCAAAGACATGCAGAGTAGACCAAATGGCATTTCCAAACTGGTGGTAGTGTGTGATTAAGTTCCATTCACAAAACAAACTTTGTGGCAGTTTAACATGGCTTTTTTTTTTTTTTGGATCTTTTGTATTATTGTGTGCCCTTTGATGGGTCACACCCTATCCAGGGTGTCCCCTGCTTTGTTCTCCGAATTACCTGGGATAGGCTCCAGGCCCTAGTGACCCTACACAAGAAAAGTGGTATGGATACTAGATCGATTAATGGATGGATCTATCTATCTATCTATCTATCTATCTATCTATCTATCTATCTATCTATCTATCTATCTATCTGTCTGTCTGTCTGTCTGTCTGTCTGTCTGTCTATGTGTGCGCAGTGAGTGTATGGTTGCCAGTAGAAGCGTGTTGCGATGATCCTGATACAACACCACAGATTAAGTTAGTGAGCCCGCTTGGCACCCAAATGAGATTCTATTTGATCAGTGCTGCATGTTGAGTCCAAACAATATGAACAAACTGAATTAAGTGAACTGAAGTATATTCACATGCTTACTTATTCTTTAATTTCTAGGTTATATTTATAGCCTTTTGTATTAGGCTGTAAAAGTGCAATGGAGTTAAGGTAGCAGCCTGAAGCTGTTAGCTATTTGGGAATCCTTGAAAACTTCATGTACTGGACCCTGAACCCTTTAATTGCCATAGCATTTCTGCTTCCCGATGGACTGATTAAACCCATACATAAGTCAATATGTGCAAGATTGTGCCGCGTGTGTCCGAGTTGACAGTCCAAACCATCCACAGCTGGCTTGATTGGCTGCACACCGTTGTCTTCCACCATCAGCACAGTGACTCCAGATCTCCAGGCTATAAATGTGAGCTATGGACATCTGGAAACGGTTCTCTACAGAACTGGAAAAGTGCTGTTCCTATTTGAAAATGGCACCAAAGAGATCTGGGAGTGTGGGTGTACAAAGTTATGATGATTTCAGGGCTTAAGTGGCAGATCAATAGACCCCGGTTGTGAGTGCAATTGATTGCTAAAGATTTCTGTGAACAGGCCTCCTGTCCACAGTGACACACGTCAGTTTGATACTACTAATAGAGGCTAATCAATTCACACAAACACACACACATGTACATGAAAGAGGAAAGATAGTATGGATAAGTACAATTCTGCAGTTCAGACATTAGTGTTTGCAAACAAAGTGAAAAGTGGCAAAGTCTAATGGATGCATGTTACTAACTTCGATCCAGACACAAAGCTGAACGATCTTTTCAGCTCAGGTACATCGAACAGCCCAGGTGCATCAGAGCAGCTTCCTGCATGTTCCGCAATCGTTTTTCATTTCCACAACATCTTTGCAAATATTCCAACTAATCATTAGAGCAGCATCTGAAAAAGTGCTTTCTGTGCATTATTTGATCCGACCTGCAAAGTGCTTTCCAACTCACCCCAAACATCTTGCAGGAAATACCGACAGGGGCCAGACAGTGTAACCTAATAAAGCTCCAGTGCTAAATCATTAGAGCGGAAAGCCACTCCCATAATGTAGCCAGATGGAGGCACTAATTGGGTTTGGACGTGCGGTTTGCAGCACTGGTGCCTTTGTGCTTTTACGAGGCGGACTGAGTGGCCGACGGAGAGCGATGCTGGGCTGAAACGGCAGAATTACACAACACGCTATGACCTGGCTTGCTCTCTGTGTGGGCCCGTTGGACTGGGTGGAGGGGGTGAGTAAAGAGAGAGGAAACTGATCTGAGAAAGGGGGATTATTTAACACATGCAGGGGAAGTGAGAGGGAGAACTGATGCAAGGGTGTTGAGGAGCATAAGGAATTGTTAACCTCTATGTCACCAGGTATCATGGGAAAAACTTTGTAATGATGCCACATTATGAAAGCCAGGTTAATGATTGAAAAAGGTAGCTGGGATGCACCTGTAACCAGGTACCTGTACCACACCATGTTCCCCTGCTATCCCCATCTGTGCTGCAAGCTGCACATCTGCCATCACCACCCTGAAGACAAATGATGAAACTCTACAGAAACAATACGCTCATTTACGTATGTACACTGATCAGAGTCATTTACACCCACACAAGGACAGCGCGACAGACACATGTTCATTGCATAGCCCCTCATGATAAGGTACTTGTTCCAATTATTTCTGTCTACAAAGACTTCAGGGTAAAATTAGAGCTGAAGAGATGATTGCGACTCTGTAATGGGAAGAAAAACAAGCGAGCAGACCTTGATGCTGACACATTTCTCTCCCACACAGCTTGGTCATCTACAATGGAGAGAAATTCTCACTCTCCAGTCTGATCTAATTAGCCAAAGAGCAATATTTTAGCACCCTAAGGATGTCTAATGCAACGTGGCCTTTTGATGGGGTGATATTGGGACATTTTATGAAAACAAAATGTGCAGAGCTTTTATCGAGAGATATTCGGTTTTTGGTTTCCTAAGAAAAATATCCCTAATGTGCTGTAAGAGAGAGTGTGTGTGTATGCTCCAGCATTAGCGATCCCAAAGCATGTGCGAGAATAACATCATGATTTATAGTAGACCCACTGTTTGGTAACATATGACATTTCAAGCTGATTTAATTTTACCATCGAGTGACGAGACACAAGACGCATCCTTTCCATGATGTGTATCTCTCACTCCCTCTTTATAACCCTACAATTGTCTTGCATTTAAATTTGGAAAGCATGGCAAGACTTTTGGGGGCTGTGATGAGTTAACCTGAGAGAGCGAGCGCGGCACCAGCTGGCACACTGACGCTCACACTTAAATTGTTTAATAGGACTACAGTGAACAAAGGCCACCTCTGACGCAGGAAAGCTATAACAGGCTCTTCAACCCCTTTACAGCCCATCAAGGCTGCTTTCTATTCAAATAAACACACTCACACACAGGCACACTCATACACAGGCACAATTTCCTAGCTTTAGAAAATTTACCAAGATTTGGAGGGACTTCATAAATACAAATCAGGATTAAAGAACAGTGACAGCGAGTTGCCGAATGAGTGCTGTAAGTCAATTCCTAAGCTGAATATGGTACACAAAGAGGTCTGTGAATGTGAAAGTAACAGGTTAATAACCTTTTGTCATGTCTGATTAGCTGATATGCATTTGATGTCATGTTTTTTTTTTTTAACTCCTCAGAGTCTCTAAGTTTTCAGCTATTGTTATTTAAATAGGCATGATATTTAATAATCATTATGAACTATTTAAGAAATGCAGGGTCATAAATAGAACGGGTATAAAGTTCCAAGAGTAAGGAATGTAAAGATTGTACAGTATGTGCATGAGCATACTACCGTTAAGTCAAATGTTATGCACATATAAACATACATATCCTACTATGACTAACATAAAGGTTATTTCTAGTCTGGGACTTTTCTAGCACATCTTGTCTAGACAGCTGTTATAAAAACTTGCTTGGATTTTTTCAGACAAAAACACGTATTCGTAGTGTTATCCAACCCTATCACACCTCTTCAATGTGTATGTTTTAACCCCTATAGCTAAATCCCAGTTAAGCAATAAATTCGAATACAAAAGTCTGTTACAAAAAAAAAGACAAAATACTTTCTTTTTGTAAAATCAATGCATAATTAAGTTATTGCTGTGCAGAAAGCACAGTGTGGGCTCCACAGTTTGTGAGCTAGTGTTCTAGTGTTTGGACAGATGGAGGCTTTGGGCACTCAACTAGTGAGAATTGCTAGAATCGTGATCCTGAATCCGCCTGCACTGACGCTACTGATGCTCCAACATGCTAACAGGTGCTGGAGACATTAGCGCTGAATAATCATTAACCACGATCAAGCTGGCCTTAGTCACATGAGCGACGTGTCTGTGTTTGGTTTACGAATGATGAATAAACTACAGAATACAATATATTTTAACAGGAAAATAGGATACTACAGATCACTCCTTCCAACATCTTATAGGGTAAACCTTTTAGTGCTGCCTCTTTGACTGAACCTTACATAAATATTACACATCACTTTGGAGGCTTTTGTTGCCTCATCAAAATTCCACATTGCCATAATTTACTGTCTGTAAAAAAACATAGGCTTAATAATCTGGGATGTATGGTTCATATAATACATTAGGACAGGAACTGATTACTTATGAAACATCTCTATTTAGTCCTATTTGTAGGGTTTCAATCCCCAGGGTGTCATTTGATCAAACCCCTGTATAGATAGCAATAAATCAACATGGCTCAAGCAAGCGTGTATCAGGTTTCCTTCCCTATTTTTAACAGACTTGGTGATATAATCACTCATATACAGGATGATTATATTGTGGGGTGTGTGAGTATACACAACAAACCTTGACACTGACTGTAGTGATCATAATAATAATCAATATAATTTGCTGGGGCCATCCTCAAACTGTTCCCACAAAGTTGGAAGCATGAAATTGTCTAAAATGTCTTGGAATGCTGAAGCATTAAGAGTTCCTTTTACTGGAAGGAAGGTGCCGAGCCAACTCCTGAAAAGACACCCACACCAGTTCCAACATGACTGCGCACAAGTGCACAAAGCAAAGTCCATAAAGACATGAATGAGCGGGTTTCGTGTGCAAGAACTTGATTGGCCTTAAGTCAAGTCTTGACTACGCAGAGGAAACCTGCCAAGCAGGGGAAGAACATGCAAACTACTCGGACACAGACTCAAAGCGGGAATTGAACCCCAACCCTGGAGGTGTGAGACAACAGTGCTAACCACTACACCACTGTGCCACTTGTATGGCACCTTAGGTGGTGTCATACACTACTGTACATCTGCCATCAGGGTTTTGTGTTATTTCAGGTTCGCTTTTATTGCCTAGTGATCATAGTTCAGTTATTCATGTTCACAGTTGATGTTATTTATACTGTTCATGTTTTGTCTTTCACATTAAACTTTATCTACGATTGCATCGGAGCATACTCATGATTTGTGTCGCTTAAACTGAAGCTGGAACTTCCATTTATCAAAGCTGAGCGAATGTCTGACCCATACGATGGTAAAGATAACACAGAGACTTAAAGCTAATTAAAGCTGCAATCTACTGACTGCAATAGCAGAAGAACAAAGATTGAGGTTAAGATGCTAAAGGTCTATGTTAAGGCATTTTGTGTGTCAAAGGGGGGTACTAATTAATTTTTCATCTCAAACATTCACTTAAAACAATAGTCCTACAGTAAGTGACTATTAGATTGGAATTGATGGTGGTAAAAATGTGCCTCATGGCTTCCAAACGCAGCCAGTGCTAGAAGAAGCAAGATATCAAAAAGAGAAGCAATGATTTTGAAGTGAAACAGAAGTCTATGCTAGAGTATGTCACAAAGCTTTAATTATATAACATGGTGTTTGCACAACATCCAAATCACGTAAGGTCCTATTTCAAAACTCATATTATGCACGTTAACAGATACATACCTTTAGTTTATTAATGCTGGCATAACTGCAATGGCAGTAACAGAGTATAAATGTCCATTTTCTTGGCTTCACCATTCTCCATGAACACACTGAATGCATTTCATTTACTCATGGCAGCCATTTTTTACTTTTTTTTTTTTTTTTTGCAAAGCCGGTAGTTTTGCAAAAACCTACCAAGCAAACCAAGCTTTAAAAAATGGTTGCTCCAGATAGTGCTTTGCCGAAAACATGAAGTTTAAAGGTTCTAAAACAAGGATATACATTAGATTTCAACTTATGAGCTGTGTTGTAGACAACCTTGTGTGTGTGAGAAAAGTAAATTGGCAAAATGAGCAAAAGTCACAAATTGGTGGTTAACCCATTTTTTGTGTGTCAAACTGTTCATTTCGTCTGGCACATGAGCACTAAGAGGAAGTGACCTCTAGCTGTTTGTGTGTTTTAAGAAAACAATAACAGGGTTAGGGAACTGGGTAAACATCAAAGATCAGCATCTTCTTCCATTTAACGCCATTGTATGTGCATTATGGCTACATCCTGGGCAGCAAAATTAGAATTATCATTGGGTCACTAATCCGCAATAGAATGCTGTATCAAAATACTAAGTCACTCTTATTCTCAATAGTAAACACTATCAGAACATATCAGAATTTATTCTAATCCACAATATCGGTAACGTGAGCAATTCTTATTTGCAGTTGAGAAAGTTTGAGGAGTTATTTTCATTTTCACTATAGAAGTGTGTTAGCATATTAGTGGTGGCTGGGGGGTTAAGAGAAGGTTGTGAGCTCAAGTTCCAGTATGCAGACACTCTCTTTTTCAGAGGAACTATATTATGACCTTTTGTTCAAACCCCAGCAAAGATAAGAAACTCAAATAATTTTACAAAAAAAAAAAGATTCTGACATACACAGAACACACACACATATCTATCTATCTATCTATCTATCTATCTATCTATCTATCTATCTATCTATGATAGGCATAAACATATTTAAATCAATCAATCAAAATATGTTCAAGTCAATAGTTGTATATCATGTTAATGTTAAATATTTATACGTTTGTATTAAACATGTTGAACCTGAATGAAGTACATTTACGAAACTTATTTTAGTTGAATCTATTTTGACATAATATCAATATCTAAAAGCTACACAAGGCCAAAGTAATACAGGATTTGTAAAAGTGGCAGCACAGTCTTGCTTTCCATCATCCTCAGTGAGGGCAGTGGGAATTTTATGAGTGATGTTAGTACAATGTCAGCACTACTTTCTGCATTAATGTTGTCTATTGTTGTCTAGTGAAGTGCACTATTAGAACATCGATCCCTTGTGATGAGTTCTGGCCTCTACTAATACTACAGGAAACCACACTGGCAGTTCAGAACAAAAAGAACTCAAATGAAAAGTTACCTACTGTACAGTATGTAGCCATGGTCCTACTGTATAGTGGATAAGTGTGGTAAGCTATAACGGTAGGGTCATGGTCACAGGATGATATTTTTGCTGTTTGCACTCAGCAAGGAAATGAGCAAATTAGAGATACTCTAGAAGTTCCAAAGAAAACGTTTTATGGTTCTGGTATTTGTCCAAGCGTGGCATGTGTACACATGGTCTTACTTGGGGTCGCAAAATGAAGAGAGAATGAACTGTCTCTCCAGCTAAAACAACATAAAAACATACCATCATTCTCCTCTAACCCCAATCTTTGCGTATGTGACAGAGCTGTTTGTACCAAAATAGAACTGAAAAATGCTAAACTTACAGTGCTAACATCCTGCTTCCTGTAATCTCTTTAGGGCTGCTGGGAGATATATTTGACTATATTAAAAGTAAATGATGAAAGATTTTCATGGACATATGCCTTGTAGTCACTCACATTGAAACGTGTTATTCCTAAAGATTTAGTTAATTTTAAATGATCCGGTGGAAGAAAGGCTCTAGGACTGTACCTAATATATAATAAATGACTTTTGACTATTAAAAACGTACATTTATATAGTAAAGGTTGCAAGAACAAAAACAGAAAAAAAACCCGGAAATTTTGTCTGTTTATCATTGAAAAATCTTAAATATATAGAGGTCTTTAGCAAAGTGATTAGCATGAGCAGTGTTTGCAATGCATAATGTAGGATATTTAAATAAAGTTTGACATACATAAACCATACTTGCTTTTCTTAAACAAAATGTCAACACATTTTTTTCCTGAAGGGGGATTCCCTTCTGAAAATAAACACTGACCACAGTGTGGTGTAGACTGCATGCCCACACCACTGTCACATACTTTTACTCATTTTACACTCCCAGGAAAGTATTTAGTTATTGATATGGCTTCATAGTATTCAGCTACACACTGACAACCCCGTAAAAAAAAAATAATATAAAAAAAATATATAAATATATATACACACACACATATTGTATATATAGAATTGTATTTGAGAAATGTACATCTGGTCTTGCAGTTAAGGGGTTAATACGCATATCAAACAACGTCACGCTGGGTATGAAGTTTATCTGAGTGCTTTGATGATCAACACGCTGTTACAGTAAAAGCATTATGACTGGAAAATCCAGTTGCTTTGATTGAATGTAATGATGTAATTCTACATGATCTTTACATCAACATTCTGTAGCTTATTTTAGATTTTAGGTCATTATTCACTGGCTGTATTTTTATTTTAAGCAATTAATATGGCAGAAATGTAAGGACTGTTAATAATTTACCAAAAGTATTTGCACAAATATTTTGGCAAAATATTTTGTACTTATTTATTATGGTTTGAGCTTCTGCACATAATCCATGAGAATGCCAGAGCACAGTTGCATAAAGGAGCCACATGTCAAGCAAAATGTCGACATATTATATTTATCTTTCAAGAAAGCCGGTTATGTGTCTTTTTAAAGAGGCCAGAGGAAAGTCGAGAGAGAGAGCGAGAGAGAGAGAGAGAAGAAATGAAAAAAAAGCGAGTGATAGAATACAAGAGTGAAAGAGAGAGAGAGAGAGAGAGACATGCCTTCTGGCAGAGAGCGAGGGGCCACAGCTGTGTTTGGTGTGGTATTTTTAAACGCATCAATGCCGCTCCAATCCCTGAGCCTCGCCTGATCTATTTATAGCCAGGGCTGGCCATTGTTCTATTTCTGTCACCTGTGGGCCATGCCACTGTTGATTCACATGCAAATGAACCTCCTCCTTTCCACAGTAAGCTGTTCTGAACCAGACAGAGCTTTCGAGAAGAAAGAGAAAGGAAAATCAGAACACAGCTATGACTGCTTGAAAAACAACCCAACGGTTGCACTGAAGGGTCTGTGTTCAGCCATTTTGCAGAGAAAAGCTGACAAAGAGACAGAGGAGGACTTTAAACCACTGAAAAGTAAACGGATGAACCCTTTTCTGAGGAACTCCATCAGGAGATGGTGTAGCCCCCTGCTGATTCCCTGACGTGTGGAGGAGAAGTGAAAGGGAGCGAAGAAGATAGCAGGGGAGGAACTGTTCGTGTTACCGAGGGAGGAGTTGTCTTTCTCGCGTAGTGTCACCAGTGAGGAGGAGGCAGAAGCAAGTGCTTGTGGTCTCCTGAGAGAGAAAGAGAGAGAAAGAAAAAGAGAGAGAGAGAGAGAGAGAGGACGAGGAAGGGCTGCTAGTGTGACAGGAAGAGTAGAGCAGGCAATGTGCCTCTGACTGGAGTATGCTACAGACCATTTATGAGGGTGACTCCTACTTCTCCAGCGACAGCTTTGGCAAACTCCGTCTGCCTCAGGAACCCCACGACAGTGATATGCACAACGTTAACAACTCAGGTGACTCTTGATTCCCTCTCTCTCTCTCTCTCTCTCTCTCTCTCGCTCTCAAATGCACGCACTCTCCACTGCTACACTGCACTTCCTGTTAGTGGAGCTCTTTAAACTTGTGTCAACAACAGTAGGGCAGTCAGACTAGTTGCTGGATTAACAGGTATTGCCCCTGTTAATGTGCTCATGTGTTTTTAATGGCATGTGCACTCTGTGTCTGTGTTGCTGGTGGATCTGTCCTGCATTTGACTCGTATCTGGAAATAGGTTCTCTATTTAAAATGTGACCCCGAGTCCTTATAAATAGAATAACTGAGGCATGCAACGTTGTCTAGTAATAGCGCTGAACTGTAATGACATGCAGTGTGGTAAACAGTCAACTGTATTAAGTACTACAGCTCAGTACAGGAGCGCTGAAGCGCAGACAGGAAACTGACTGACAGTTGACATGAAAAGACTGGTACTTCTGAAATTTTTTCTACATGCAGGTTTATTTTTGAGTCAGGCCTTTTTAGTTGTCCTCAGTTCTTGAGTTTATTGGATAAACTCCAAAACATGACTTATTACTCCACTTTAGTTGTTTATGGTTTGTTATTAGTTCTTGTACAGATGTTGGCTGAAACCAGATACTATTTTCAGGACAGCTAGTCTTCTGGGAAATGTACGACAACCCTATATATATATAAAATTTATTTAGGAGGTCAAGTGCAACTTCATGGTAGCGTGAGTCATTTTAAAGCCGTGTTTATAGGTTTCAACATGTTGTATCTCACTTTTCATGTTCATGTTGAACGACACCTTACATGATTATGGTAATGCAAGTCATATGTATTATAAAAATAGTCCATTTTCATTTAATTTCCAGACATTTTGACAGGGAAACAAGTTGTCATCCTTAACGAGGCTCAAAGCAACCTGTTGTGGAATAGATCCAACAGATTTGGGGCAGTATGGCTGAACTCTAAAATGAGTCATGGGACATAAAAAGCCTGAGGATATTAGCTCTAAATCCTTCAGGTAACCTAATTCAGTATTAGCGTAGGATAAGGAAAAGCTTCAAGGAAACATGTAAAGTGTGTTCCATGTATGCGTATGCGGTTTAATAGGCTCTCGCATTCAGCAGGCTGTTGCTTAGTCTGTGGGTCAGCTATTCTTAGCTACGTTATTTTCAACTTCTGGCATTAGAGTGCTAAGATTAGGCCCTGTTATCATTTATCATTCCATCTTCAACCGCACCTAATATAACCATACACTGGAACATATATAAATAATAGATATTTGTTTTATAGTTACATTATCTCCTGTCTACGTGCTGCTATTGAGAATGGTGCTTGTCACAATTTCCTCATGTACTTCTATCTTGTGCAGACTGACACAGGACTCAGCTTTGACAGTTTATCCATCTGTCACTTTATCCATTCTCTTAAAACATGCACCAAGCTGGCCATTTAAAAAAAAAAATCTTTTTAGCAGTCCATCCACTCAGTATTGTTAGTAATAATCATGCTGTTATAATGAAAGCAACAGCTTGGACTCTGCACGAGGTAAAATTACAAAGAAATTCAGCGGTCACACATAAAAAAGGCTTTTTTTTTTGGCTTCTAGAGCAACATGTTTAAGGCATAATCAGTTGTGCTGTGTGTTGAATAAAAATAAAATAAAATCAGTCCCCCTTTATTTTGAATGTATAATTCTATCTTTTACATAACTTACATGACTCTCATGTGTTTGAACAAGGAGCAAAATCACTCTAATAAATATTGAAATAAAAACACTCTAAATGAGTTGAAGACTGCATCAAAGGGGAAGAAAATAAAAAGAAAACACGGCACTGACAGCCCTCTATTATAGTCGGAGGATAATTACTAATGAAGCTTATTATTCTTATGACTTTCTGTAATTTGATGTTAAGGAAGAGTGGGTTTACCAAAAAAAAAAAAAAAAAGCAGCGCCTCTTAATTTATCACAACACTGTCGTCTGTAAAGACTGTTTTTGACATGATTTTGTTTTGGTTAAATGGCTTTCTGTTCTCGACAGACCACGGATTGATAGTGACACATCACTTTCATCTTGAAGTACCTGTGAGCAGTTTGAGATGACAGGACCGGTCTGTATCTCTCCCCTATCTCCAGGCTTCACATGAGATGTATGGCAGTGGATGTTCACTGACATATGACTTTCATAAAATCACTGTTGATAAAATGGTGTGACTTCAGGTATCACTAACAGCTTAACTGGTGTGACTTGTTTTCTTTTGACTTCCTGAGCTTCGTTATCATCCTCTGACTATACTGGAAGGTTTACGAAAGCAGTAAAGACAAAAATCTTGATTCATTCTTTACCACACATCATAGAAGTACATCGGCAGTGATAATTGATCTCTGTTGTACTAATGGGTTATGTAACCTAGATGCATATATTCTAACAAAATGACTTTTGCTCCCTTTTTTTCCTTTTAAATTTAGAGAGCGCTAGGCCCTGAGTTTGTTGCCACCCAGGCTCAAGTATATTTGTGTAAACAGAATTCACAAATGCCTACCAACTGGCAATTATGGTGCACTTTAAACGTCATATTTTGTGCTTTCCTAAATTAGGCTACATATTTTGACCCATGAACAGGTCCTTGGAGGTTTATAATCCGTACTACACAAGCCTCTGCTAAAAGTGATACTGGTTTAATACTGCAGGAAAGCTTTTTAAAGGTTGAATTATATGTTTGAGGTTCCATCTTATACAGTCAAAAATACAATTCTGCATTTTATATGAGAAAAGCGTGGTGTGTAAATGAGGTGTAGATCTTTAGACTGCATTTTAATTAGGATTGGGACTTTACAGATTACACTGCTGGAGTCTGCTTTGTCCGTTTTAGAGCATGTGATCATACTGGACCATGGGAAAAAAAAACACATGACTTGCTCGACCTAATGAATATATGCTGAGGTATTTGTTGATGAATAACATTTTTTTGCAGACGCTATTAGAAAAAAAGGTCAAATGTAGAAATCTAAAATATACTTTTGTCATCTATTACGATGAACTCATTAATAACCTATAAAACAGAGTGTTGAATAGGAATTCATGTAAAATCATTTGTGACAGCCTGTTACATATTTAAAGAATAGCTTGAAAAAGATTTATTTTTAATTCTACAGACATATGAGAGTTATTTTCAGAACAATGTAATAATAATTTCTGAGATGGCGTTGAAGTGTTTTCCATATTTATATACAGTAATAAATCTTTCCTTTAAATATTAATGCATACAACGTAATAGTATGCAGTTTCACTGGTATGAAAATTGTAGGCAAAATACAGTTGTAGTATGTGATCGTTGTATTTGAATGTTCCACCCATACTGTATGTGCGGCACAAAAAAAATTATTTACCATTTAGCATTCTAATATTGACATTTAATTTGTACACAGACTTGGATTTTTATTTTAAATGCCTTAAATATATTTACCATGATGGAATTATGGTGAAAAGAATGATGAATATCACTTACCTGATATGCTTTGCACCCTCTAATACAACATTTAAAATGATGCTACTAATAAGATCCATCAAAATTTGAAGTTTGACTGAATCTGTAGCGAAATGGATTAGAAAATGCAGCACGTTTCATGGCTTTCAGTCTGCCCATCATCTCACCAAACCAGAGTCACGGCACATCTTCTAAAACATGGTGGCTGAGATTCTTAGGAACATAGCATCAAAATCAATTATAAATGTATCAGGTTTTACTTATGGTCTGTTATCGAATCGCACCACTTCAGCATACACAATCAGGTGAGTATCACCTTTTACGTAAAATTGAAAAGACTTGGAGGTGCATATGTTAATCTCTCACAACAAATTAGCATGCTTTCATTTAGCAGTGTGTGGGAGGCTTACTAATATGTGTCTGGATTTACCAGAGCTCCAAGCCTTTTATCAGTGTACTCAACAGTAATTTGAGACAGATCAGTGTGCAATTAAAGCCCTGACCAGTGACTCATGGTTACAGCAGTCACCCTACCCCAGTCACTAACAGCCTTCAGGGAGAATTAGGGTTTGGCATGGTGTTGGATGCGTATCAGTCCTTGGTGCCAAAGACAAATTGTAAGTTGTCTTTCATAAATCTAGTGTTTACCAGCTGACAGCGCTGTCTCGCCGTGCCCCGTTTTAGTAAACCCAGCATCTGAAATAGCCAGTAGTAAAAATCAATCAATACAAACAACCTAATAGTAACTCGAAAAGTTACATTACATTCACACATGGAGTTGTAAGGAAGAAATTGGCTGCCTAGTGCATTACATAAATTCAGCAGGGGGACTCTAATTTTTGCTGGAGTTAAAATAGCTAGGTGGCCTCACAAGTGTGATAGTCGTTCACACAGTATCTATATTAAGTGTGTGCTCAGAAAAGCAGTTAAATTTAACCTACATGCTGCTAATTCTGTTTTTTTTTTTTTTTTTTTTTTCCAGCAGCAATTTGCAATTATATCAACCGCTCCTGTAAAATTCGTTGCATATGGAATCATCACTATAATGGCGTTAGGGCAAAAAATTAAATAAAATGTGTGCATGTGTGCTAAACAAAACACATGCAAACACCGCTAAAAAAAAGATTAACATATGTCACCTTGTGAGGGTGTCAAACTCGGAGATATAAAAAGCACTGCTGTAATAAAGGACATATCATCCTAGGCTTGTGTTTGCCTTTATGTTATAAATAGATAGATAGATAAATAGACAGACAGATAGATAGATAAATACATAGATAGATACTTTATTTATCCCGAAGGACATGTCATAAAAGGAGAACCGCTAATCAGATTGACCAAAATGATGATCTTGGGTTAAAAAAGGGCATAGTGTGAATATAACAGCGGATTAGGGCACTATGGCGTTAATCGAATTTCTCAAGGGCACAAAAACGGCTAAATTTAAACCAGTGTTCCCAATGATCCGGTTGGAATTTTAATGTAGAACCCTAAGCCACTTCGCTTTAGCTGATCCCTGTGACGGACCGTGAATAGGACTCGTGCCCAACAGTGTGCTTGTAATATACTCTGGTCATTACCATATTCAACATACTTGATGGTCTCGGAATAGCACACCTAAATTTTTGTTATTGTGTTCTTTTTGAAGCAGACCTGGCAATGACATCAGTAGCTGGTTTTATTTTAAAGCATGACCTCATCAGCATGAGATTTGGACTGATTTCCAGACATAATGTAGATGCCAGACCCTCACATCACACTCATCTATTCTGTAATGGCACAGTCTGTATAGGGTAAGGGGCAGAGCGCTTGTGGTAATGACTAGGAAAAAAAAAAAAACCTTTACCGACTAATGCCACTATTTGAGCAGGAAGGCGTACAGGTATGACTAAATGAAGGTGCATAACTTTTTAATGACAGCGGCAGGGGTGGCGGGGGAGGGGGAGGTGCATGATGCAGTGAGACAAGGGACAAATGAAATATTACAGCTGCATGCAACAGGAAACAGCAGGTAACTGCGGCTATTTTTAGCTCCGCAGGGGCAGTGAGCCAGATGTCTGTGACTCAGAGCTGCTGCTCATTGGCTAGATACAGAAGGATGAAAAGACACAGCAGGGCCATGCTACTAAAGAGCCTGTTTATATTATAAGTACTGTCACAGACCAGCCTCGAGGATTCCTCTACCGTACCTACGGGCCGAGAGCGCCTCTTCCTTCTGAACCGAACAGGGCTCTTGACCCTTCGAGGAGTGCAAGTTTCATGACGGAAACTAGGACTTAAGTGCTTAACACCAAGAAAAGGGCCTTTCAACAGCTTGAGAACCAAAAACGAGCACGCAGAATGTGTGTGCATTTGCGCAGTGAGAGTATGCAGTATGTGTGTGGGGATGCAGTTGTAATGATTGTATGTGCCTGTGTTTTGAGTCTTATCAATATAACACCGCTCCCCAGGAGGAGAAGACACACAGCGCCACTCAATATCTCTAGGAAGAGTACTCATCGTTATGTTGTCCATGTTGCCATAGCAGCCTGGTTTGGGGTGGTGGATAGGGTGTGTGGGTTTGTCATAGCCCTAGATTTCACCACTTGCTTTTATGTTGCTATTTATACCTGACTCGTCAGTGCCGCATACAGACATTTTTGACTGCGGCATTCTGAGAAAACAAAACAGGGTGCTGAAATAGTTTGCTAATAATGAGTGAGCTGCTGCTTGCGTCACTGTAAGAGTCTCACCTTAACAACTTTCATAGAACAACTAGGGTGTCAAAGAGCGTCCAGGCTACTATACTGTAGAATCTCATTTTTTCAGGGATGACAGTGTTTGTGTGTGTGTGTAGATTTTTTTATTTACATACTGGACATTGGACATTTGAAAGGTTTTAGATGTGCCTGTCTATTATGCATAGACATCATGCAATGAGAATGATTTTTAGATTTGAGTGTTTTAGGCACTCCGTTGCATCGTGATGTGGATGTCTTGCTTATTGATTCTTTGCATTATAAGCCATTAATGCAAACTGTTCAACCTAAGGTTACATGGTTTTAACTGTGAAACCCAAAATGGGGTCAATGAATCACTCTTTTCAGCTGTACATTTACCATTTCAGATGTATGCAGATGTGGGTGGAAAAAATGAACACTTACTGGCATGAAGACCATTTTGTATATTTGCATATGAGTGTGTTGGCAACCAAACATCCACAGAAGAATCCTCACTATTTGAATGTTGTGAAATTGCCGTCTGTATTGTCTAAAATAATAGAGCTACACAAAGCAACATTGTACTCTGTGGGTTAATGCACTATAGGTAACTATGAAAAATAGCTGGCAGAGTGTGGCTTTAATGGTATTCTTTTGTCTTGCACACACCCTAGTCCAAGTTTGCTATGCAGCCAGGTTTTTGTTTGCTCTAGGGCTCCTTTTGTAAGACCCATATCTCGGTAATTGCTTATTCCCCCGCAGAGGAGGCGCGCAGCCGCAGTTGGTTATGATGCTTGTTTGCCTCATCCTTTCTGAGTGTGTCATCCAGGCTTGCTATTGATTTCCACTGCCTTGTCGGCTATTTATAGAGCTTTAGGGACCTGAGGGATGCCCTCTTGCTTTGTATCCAGCTTATTATTTGTAATGAGCCACAGGTTGAAGAATATAGGAGCGATCTTTCCATAATGGAGAACACTTGGAGGAGGGAATATGGCTGGGGAATAAGGGGAAGGCGCACATACAAACAGGCCATCCAACTGACAAAAGATGTTATAACACTACGCTTTGTGTCAGCGCCAAATGGGTTCATTGGGATAGTTGATGCTTGACAAGTTGTACATCTTTCAGCTTATAGTAAGAAATTGGTGCTGTAGAGGCATTAGTGCTTTCTACAGAGTTGCTGTCTTGTCACTTCCCACTGTTTTAAAACCAGATTTATGAACCTCCATTCCAGCGTCCATTCTTTAAAAACTGTAGGGGGCATGTTGAGGTAACTGCAATATTTCAGATAACATTCCTCTAACTGTCCTCAATCTCTCCTCTGCCATATTCTCAGTGGACGTTAAGCCTGAAGTACCGTTGGCTCTGGAGCCTGTGTCTCCACTAGATCTGCGGACAGACGCGAGAATGCCGTCCCTGGGCTCGGACCCCAACGTGTGGGAGCGGCAACTGCAGCAGGAGTTGCTTCTCATTCAGAAGCAGCAGCAGATCCAGAAACAGTTGCTTATAAATGAGTTCCACAAGCAGCATGAGAACATGATTCGCCAGCACCAGGTCCAGCTTCAGGAGCACCTCAAGGTGAGGACATGACCCTGAGAATGCTGATGTTGGCCTGTCTGGCTAAAATATACATCAAAAATAACCTGTGGCTTATAATATATCTCATTCAGGCTGTAAATGTAGATGTGTAATGTATAATTGGTGGATTCTTTAGCTGCAGCAGGAGCTGCAAGTGATGAAGCAGCAACAAGAGCAGCTGGAGAAGGAAAGGAAGCTGGAGCAGCAAAACCAGGAAAGGGAACTAGAGAAACATCGACGCCAGCAGCAGGTCCTAATCCTCAGGAGCAAAGAGCGTGCACGAGACAGTAAGTCATCAACTCTGTCTAATTATGCTACCTCTATATTGGTGCTCTATTTTTATTGTCCAGTAGGGGGAGATGTTTATTCATTTTATTTAGTGCCAGTTCTAAGATTGTAGCAAATTTGCTGAATGGAAAAACTTTGAACATTCCTTAATGTATCAGAATTGTTCTTCATAGACACAGAGATGATTTCCTCCTTTAAAGCAAAGCCTGTTTATTGTTTAGGGCTAATTCTGTAATACGGACTTCTTAGATCTGAAAAAAGAAAAAGTCTTTGTCTAAATATATATAAGGAAAAAAGGCTTCTGATTCTAGACTTTTTGGGCTAACCCGTATATATATATGTACATTATGGCATGTGTATGCATATGTTGACTTATGTATGTAACTCAATAGTGCGAATCAATTAAATAATTGCATCAGAAATTGGTTTTCCTTATTGTGTGTAACAAGAGAGTGAATGATCTTTTGGTGTGACAGGTGCAATGGCCAGCACAGAAGTTAGACAAAAGCTACAGGAGTTTTTGTTGAGTAAATCCACAAAAGACACAGCTTCCAATGGATCCTGTCATTCATTTACACAGAACTCCAAACTGTGGTTCACGTAAGTAAGAAAACCCCGACTTTTAATATCTGGATGAACAGTATAATTTTATTGTGGACTCACTTAGTTTTTTCCTCACTTATCATCTATCATGTTTTATCCTGTATTCAGGGTTTGGGGTTTGGGGGGGGGGGGGGTGTCAGGGGCTGGAGCCTAACCCTTAGACTTAGGCCATGAGGTGGGGTACACCCTGTATGGGATACCAATCCATCGCTGGGCGCACATACAGTACACACACATACAAGCTCATTTACACACTACAGGCAAATTTGGGAATGCCAGTTAGCCTAATCTGCATGTGTTTGTGGGAGAAAACCGGAGTACCCAGAGGAGATTACAAAGGAGAGAACATGCAAACTTCTTGCACACAGAACCGAGGCGGGAATCGAATCCAGGAGCTGGAGGTGATAGGCGACAGTACTAACCACTAAGCCACCATGCGGCCCTGTTTTTTAGTACTGCTGACATTTTTATTATTGATTTTATGCACATGACAAATTGTATTATGGCAGCATGGCCTAGTGGGTAACACGGTCACCTCACACCTCGAGGCTTGGGGATTCGAATCTTGCCACTGTGTGTGTGTGTCTGAGTCTGTGTGCGCGAAGTTTACATATTCACTTTGTGCTTGGTGCGAATAGTCTAAATTGGCACATAGTGTAACAAATATAGTGTGTGTTTAAGCCCTGCGATGGGTTGGCACCCCATTTAGGGTATACCCCCTGCCTTGTTTCCTGGGATAGGCTTTAGGCCACCCATGACCCTATACAGGATAAATAGTATAGATAATGGTTGAATAGATATATGGGTGAATAAAAAATTTATATTAGGAATCTGTTCCCAAGAGTGTTGATGATAGATAAATAAGGTTATATTTACACAAGGGAATATATAGAGATGTTGGATCATAAAAAAATATTACATGTTAAATAGTCAAACACCGATTTGAAATTGCACAGTGGAACACCAGTGTGATTTATGGCTGTAAGGTTAGTTAAGCAGTTGAGTTTGTGTCTCCTTTCTGTTCAGGGCCTCCCATCACACCTCTCTGGAGCAGAGTTCACCTCCTCTGGGAGGAGTGTCACCGTCATGCAAGTTCCCTTTACCCTCAATACCGGACTGCAGAGATGATTTCCCTCTGAGGAAGACTGGTAAGACCAAAATATTTGTGCAAGCTCACAAAAATAATTAAACAAGACGTAGTTGTAATTCCTTTACATGTAATTTAGTCGTTAAATGTATTCCTAAAGCACTAGCCCAAGTTGCCCCAGCTAAACATTTTCAATTTTCAGCATATAAATGGTAGTGTGTAGTACTTCTTTAATTTGCCCAGTGAGTACATATTGTCCCAGAAGCATTTTGTTGGAAGATTAGATCACAGAGTATTCATTCTCGAGTGAATTTGAACCAAGTTATTCTGTATTAGGTTTGCTACTTTCATCCTCCAAAAAATGAACGGCTCTAATGTGATCTGTCTATTAAACCTTTGTGCTGTCCAGTTCATTTCTAAACTTTATATATCGAAATGTCATCAATGCTCTATTATTACGGAAAAACTTTTATTACTGGATACATAACCCAGGAACCAAGGAGGAGTGTCACAGAGCTCTTACTTTACTTTAGTAATTAAATTCCTTCAAGGCTTCACGCTGCTTACGACCCATAAGCAGTACCATCACATAACTGCTTCACAGTAAGAATAAAAGTATTTCATTTCTCCTGAGGTAGGAAAACCTTTAGTTATTTAGAAAATCCCTAACTTTTCACAGAAATCAGCTCAGGTTTGTTGACCCAGTCTTGGAGTAAGCCTCATGGGAAGTCAGCATTAACATGACTTATGGCTCCCTCTTGGTTTTGGTCAGTCGTTTGCTCTTGCCAAGACGAACAGTTCAGAGAAGTGCCATGAGGTCACCAAACCGACACTACATTCCTTTCCTGTCGTGTCTATTTGAATTATGATGGTAAACAATTATATCTCTTAAATTACTTTCCCACATTGACTAGCATTTTGTTTGCAATTTACTGATCATGCCGTGCACAGGCTAGTGCTACCAATCTGAGATAATTATGTGATATACTCCAAAAGGAGGAAGTGTTTGCTATTTTTAATACATTTACCCTGTTAATATGTTTATGTGTTAGCATTCAATATGTTTATCCTACATTCAGAAACACTTTCCAAAAAAGGTAACTAACACATAAGTATCTGAGCAGAGTATCTTGGGTTTAAATCCATAATACAGTGTAATTCAGTTTCGTTTTTTAACCACAGTTCATATCCGTCTGGGTTAAACGTGAACAGACTGGAATTTCAGAATAAGATCCAGATAAAAATGCAGTTTTTTAGTTGAGAAATTTCAGTGCACAGTCCTACTCTTTAGACCCATCACTGTTCTATTGGGCAATATTATATAATATTATCATTATATAAGTCATTACTGTGCCTCAAGTGAAATGTCTTCTTGTATACTGTATCTCATGTACGGTAAGTCTAAATTTAGAAAATGTTAAGGATGTGAAAGAACCGGTTCTAAGTCTGAATCTCAGCTATGCGTGAATGTTCGCTCCAATAGATTCAAAAAGGAGTCTAAAAGGGATAATGCCTGTATTTTACCTTTTATTTTTCTATTTTAGCTGAAAATTTTAGTTATAATGTATTATTTTTTATTTGAAACAACATACAAATTTTAAAAGTTGTGTCTTTTAGGTCAAAGCAAAACTCTTATTCTACCGACTGACTAAAGAAAACCAAGAGTACCAGCATGGCTACAACTTTTCTTTACCAGTGTCTGGACAAGAATAATACTGGTGTTGAGCTATGGCACTGTTGTGTGCAGAAATAGCCAGGCTTAGTGAAAAGAGAAGAAATACCCTCTGTAGTCTTGACCCAGTTACAGAACATGTAGAGCAGGTGCAACTGAGATAAGAAGGATTTGACTTGGTACATCTGAGACAATGGATATTTCAGAGCTTTGCACTAGACTATTCCCTATTGTGCTGCTATAATATTCCTCTGTGGATGCAAAGAGACATAATGTGTGTTATGCTAACTGGAAAAAAATAAACTTAGAGTAACAGAGTAGCAGTGGTGGAGTAATATGGCTCATAAAGGTACAGCTGTTGCATCAGAGGGTTCATATCCCTTGGGTGAGGACGGGTTTGTTTTCTTTAGCTAATGAAAATTATGCAGATAGGATTAGTAACAGGAGAACGAAAAACGTGAAGCAGAAGATGGCAGTTCAAGCAGGAGAATAAGTATGCAAAGGATAATGCCCTCAATATCATGAAATATGTATAACCTGCATGATAACACTACTACTAATAATGAGTCCTATAACTACTATGTATAATTTGTCATCTTTTGCTTTACAATCAGGTTCCTGTTGTAAGAATCTGCCCACCTGCCAGCATGTACTCAAACAAGTCTTTCACAGCAAACCAACACACTTTGAAAAGGGAACTTGCATGTTGAGTGGAGCTAATATAATAAATTTGCCACTCGGAGTGTGCAGCATACCCTCAGGCAGTGCTTTCAAATGCAATAATGTGATTGATTTATGGGCTTGTTAAACTTCTGCCTCATACATATATTCCTGTTTGACTTGGCCTTTGGCTCCAGGCGATGTGTCAGCTCTGGGTAAAGTCATACAGGTGTTGCGTCTGTCACTGTGACCGAGTGGAGCACTTTCCTTTTGCATCACAGTCCTGGCCTCCCGCTGTGACCTCAACAACTAAGCCTCCATCTCTGTGGTGATGGGATGCTGTTCCCGTGGTGACGGCTTGTGATGTTAGGTAAAAATAGACAGCAATAAGAGCAGTGTGGGGCGGTAGGAGGATAGGCAAAGGCTCCCTGCGGATCACTTCAGGCTCAGGATTTACATCCCATTACTGCCCTGCTGAATGGCACAGGCTGCTGATGCGGATGCTACGGAGTGTGATGAGAGCTGTCCAGCATTGCAGTTAGAGCGGAAACCAGAAATATAGGCACAAATGTCTCTCCTAGTTAAAAAATAAATAAAATGCAAGCGGAAAATATCTTGGATTTATTTTTTTTTACATTACCATAGTGGTTCAATATCATAAACTCACAGACTTGACAGATTTGTAAGTATTATATCCATACACACATGCATACATCGCATTGCATGTTCTGCTCGGTTTGGGTTGTTTTTTCTTTGGGTACTCCAGTTTCTTCCCACAGTCCTAAAACATGCAGATTAAGCTAACTGTCTTTCCAAGTTTGCCTATTGTGTGTGTGTGCGAGTGGCCTGTGATGGATTGGTACCCAGTGCACCTGGTGCCCTCCAGGCCCCTGCGACCCTGTATAAAGGACAAGCTGGATAAAAGATGAAGGAATGAAAGAATGAATGAATGATGTGAGTGAATGATTGATATTAGTGTTGTCAATCAATAAAAAATTCTTAAACATTAATATTTGACACAATTAAAATCTCTTGAATGGTAAACTCCTTGCAGCAGCAATCAAACTGTTAATTAGCTAGCACATGCTTCAGCAAAATGTCTTGTCTTTTGTTTTTAACGCGCCCAGAGTGCACGAGCGCTGTTGTCATTTGTCATTGATTAGATGTGCTGTTACACCGAGGTAGTTATGGTTACTTACTGTTGTCCATTGGTCTCCGGTACTGTAAGTACAATAAAAGTAGCTTCTGACAACTGTATCAGTTTCATAGCCTTTTTCAGTGTCTTACATTTTAACGTATTCTTGTAAAAATAGTTTCCCTTGAATGTAGCGCGAGCACACAACTTTCCATCTACAAGCTTTTTATAACGAAACTTGTAGCACACCTGGTGATGTTTCCTCAGTCATCTTATTATCCGCGTTAAACTGCCATTATCTCACACACAGGTGGGTCAACGCGCTTCGACTATAGAAAGCCATTAGGGTCAACGGCGATCATTTGATACACTGTACTGTATTAATATAAAGTGAAATAGTAGTAACTATAGTAGTTAAAATTTCTAGATTACGGTATCTTGTAATGCGCATTTATAATAATAATAATAATAATAATAATAATAAAAATCTTTCACATAAAAAGCTAGTCAAAATCCAAACAATTGTATTAGCAGTAAATTAATCAATTGCAAAATGACTTGATACAAACTTGAATAAAACTTTAGCGCATTCATTCAAAGTTATGTAAATATATATGATCAATAAATATCTAATTAAAAACTAAATTCAGTTAGACTCAGTTCTAACTGAGAATCAAAAGAGAAATCTTTATTGTATTCATTTTGTGTGTGTGTGTGTGTGTGTGTGTGTGTGTTTAATGCAAACAAGGCAACAGGTACACACACAATCTAAACCTATTTAGCATTCTGTCTTTAAGATGCTAAAAGAAGGATAGAAGGATTTGCCTGTAAAAAAGTGCAAATTGGGTCCTGTGTTTTTTTCTTTCTTTCTACTGAGGGAGTTTTAACCTCTCTATAACGTTACAGTACATGTGGGTGAGAATGACTTTCCTCTGACTCACCCCATACTGCTCCCCAGCCTTATGACACGGTTCTCCGGAGGAGCTTACTTACTATAAAGCAACATATTACTCATGCTGTATTACTCATATAATCTCACGCACAGGACACTTACGGAAAATGGACTCTTTTTTTTTATATTACATAAACTCCATTTTAAGTGAATGTGGTGTGAATAAATATGCATGGAGATCTTGAGACTTAAAAAATAACAGACAGGAATGCAACTACGGTATGCCTGTTACCCCAAATACTGTGTTTGTTTTTGCTTTACATTAAGTGCTACTACTGTATTGGGCTTCGGTCAAGTCAGGGAGCAGACCTTTCCACTTCATGTTGGTCTATCTAATTTACTCCAGATGATTGGAACCAAGTTCCAAACCTGTCTCATTTAATCAGCTAGAGCAGCCTGTGAGAAGCTCCTGCGCTGTGAGGTTTCGAACACCTTTGGTGCAATTCTCAGATTCTTTTCTCCTTACATTTACCTCATGGCTTAGTTAAAATAAGGCAAACTCATATTGCCATCTGCTAGAAAAACATTTTTTTACATCATTTAGTTGTTTCTTCCTATTATAAAACTGCACACAGATCAGGTGAATTAAATAACATTAATTCATTCAATCATCTTCTATATCGCCTATCCTGTGCAGGCTCACATGGGCCTGGAGCCTATCCGGTGTGCCAATGGATCACAGGGAACACACATTACAGGCAATTTGGGGGAAATCAATTAGCCTAATCTGCAAGTCTTTGGACTGTGGAACAAAACCAGAGGGAAAAAAAAGCATGGGGACAACATGCTTTAAATTGAACCCTCGACCCTGGAGATTGGGATACAAAATTGCTAACCATTACATCATCGCGCCACCTTGAATAACATTAATTATCAGTTATATACAGTAAACTGGTGATAGGATCATGGGCCCACCTATGCCCCTGGGGACCAAAGGTTTGCCCATCTGGTCCAATAATACAGTAATGTAGCACAAATTGCTGAAAAAAAGTCAATACTGGCTATGAAAGAAACAGCCTTCCATGGCAGGCAAAGAGTTCAAGGTTGTTGACCCAGCCTTCAAATTCCCCACATCTCAGTCTGACCGAGCATCCACAGAGTGCACTGGACAAACAAGTCTAATACATGGAAGTCCCACCCCGCCAATCCAAAGTGCCCAAAGGATCCGCTGCAAACGTCCTGGTGCCAGACACCACAGCAAACCCCTAGAGTCATGCCCCAAGGGGCCAGAGCTGCCGCAGTGGCACAACGGCAACCTGCACAAACCTGGCACTTAATGTTATGGCTGATCTGTGTATTTTGTATAATTAAAGTGTAACCGGTTGTGTTTTGTGTTCTTACAGCCTCAGAGCCGAATCTGAAGGTGCGCTCTAGGTTGAAGCAGAAGGTTGCAGAGAGAAGAAGCAGCCCACTTCTGAGGCGAAATGAAGGAACCGTCATGACTCCCTTCAAAAAACGAGCCCTGGAACTAATGGGTAGGAGATGCATCTCACTGTTGAGCTACTAATTAGCTTGAGTGCTTAGACTTATTGGCTGATTTGTCTTCAGTCCAGTAATCACAGCAGCACTCCAAGACAGAACGATCTCATTATTTAACTGCTGCTCGGGCTAGTGATAGCTAAGAATACCGCAGGTTCTGTTGGTTTTTCTGTAACACATATTTGTCATTGTGCAATAACAAGTGTTGTGAGTTAATTTTCCTATGCTGTTGTGCCTTCAAGCTTATCTGATAGTCGTATTAGACATCACAGTACTCGTGAAAACTTAAAATTAGCATTGTTAAGAATGAACAAATCTTTGTTAAAAATAACATAAACATGAAATCCCTTCATTTACTGTATTTGTTTTCATGGCTATTTTCATATCTATAGACTCAACAGCCAGTAGCAGCTCCACTGGTTCAGGACCCAGCTCTCCAAACAGAGTCTCGAGTTTTCCAGGTGCTGAAAATGGACCATCACCTCTTCCATCTGCTACTCACTCCGAGGTACAGCCCCTTAAAATCTCATCACATCACTCAGCAATAAAAAGGACGAAAGACAGGTCAAAGAAGTTTCAGTTGATAGCTGTCCTCGATCTTCTTAGGTGTGAAATGCACACTGTGTTTTGAGCATCCTGAAAAAGAGAAAATGGAATTTTGCTGACCCTGTAGTACTCTTGTGCAGCTATCAAAACAGAGTAGTCACTGCAGGCTTCTGTCACAGTTCAGTGAAAATGTCTCCCTACCCAGGCAATAAAAAAAAATAAAAATCTTTTGACTTCCTCCTACAAGCCAATGCTTTAAAGCACTGACCCTTTTACTGGCTCCGACTCAGACGTCCAGTTGCTCGCTGCTTACATCCCAGTAAAGGAGCTACAATATTAGCTGATAGAAATTCCAAGTCCATGGAAAAAAAGCCTCCTGAATAATGTTCAGTAAATATTTCCATTAGACTACCTTCATGGACTTGCAGGTATCTACAGTATATGAACAGCATGCGCAGTATATCTTTTTCTCATTCTCTTAATTTAACCACTGCTGTGTGTTTGGACTGCCATTTGCGCATAAGTATAAGCACGGAAGTGTTTTTGTTTGTTGAAGTTCATCAACTCTGGAAGGTCCTCTGAGTCACTTCCTGATGGCTTCATGGCTCAGTGCTTTCGGGTCCCACTGGACCTTCCTCACAAAGCAGTGCATTCTGGGGGATGTGGCAGGAACGACAAGTCTCTGCGCAGCATCAGCTTAGCAGCTGTGTTATTCTTCAACAGTACTGTTTACACTCTCATGGACCTCCAGTACAACGGCTGCCTAGGAATGCCTATTACAGGAGGCGGGAGGTTGAGCTTAATTGAACTGCCAGCTGCTGGTAGCCAATGACATGCTAACAACACAAACACGTTGCGTGGCTATCATATTGACATAGGCCGAGAGTTTCACGGATCAGACCGGTGGGCTGAGGGACTACCCGCAGACAGCAGGCTAGGTGCAAAAGCGAGCCATGTTTGTGATCTGTTACAATGGGTATCCCCTTCCAGAAGAAACTGCTCCCCTGGGTCATATAAAGGCCGGATATCCACATACAGGTCAGTGAATATGCAGGGGGACTGGAAGAATAAACAGGGTTGCTCCATGACCACATGCTGCTGGACTGTCCTGCTGCGTGCAGGAAGAATGACCCAGAGCCAATGGAGGACATTTCTCTAACATCAGACATGGTTCCTCCACACCCCAGAACTATCAATACATCATTCTGTCTTCAGCATTGGATAAAATAGGTATTATCAGAAGTTTGCTAGTTTCATTTGGACTTGTCCAGCTCCACTGAGGCAGGAACAAATCTGTCATTCGTCTTAGTACATTAAAGTTTATTTTGCCGCTGCTATTGCTTTTTCTAATGGTCCATAGTGGGGTTCCAAAATAGCTCAGTGTTTCCTTCAATCTCTTCCTTTTTTTTTCTTTCAGCGTTGGCCCTCACAGCCGAAGTTGCTTGGCTCTGAAGGTTCAGTGTCTGTGTTGAGCCTCTACACATCACCGTCTCTGCCTAACATCACGCTGGGCCTCTCTGCTGCGTCCTCCCCCATCAATGTGAGTTAAATCAGCACCGTTAACCTGCTTTGCATCCGTTCAGTTGTTTCATTTAAGGAATTTCAAGCAAACATGTATATGTTTAGCTGCACATTTTTTTGTCTGTTTTATCAAATGGATATTATCCAACCTTTTTGTATTTGTATTAATATAATTTTAGAATCTAATCTTTCTTTATCATTGTCACCATCATCTACTACATTTTCAGGATAAAAAAAAAACACCACTGTCTTTTGATCCCTATTGTAAAAAGTTGCATCATATCTGTCATCCTACTCCATGCACTTTTCCTTTTGTAACATCCCTCCCCGGAGACATAGTTCGCTTCTACCGACATACAATTAACAATTTGTGCTACTCCGTGTCTGCTGGAGGATTTTAAATGTAAGGTGAATGTTTAGGCTGATAAATGAAGGGAAATGTCATTTAGGGCCCCTGCTCAACTGTGTATTGTGGTGCCTGTTGAAAGACTAGCCATCAGTGGCTGTCTGGATGATATGTGTAGCCTTAGGGTACTGACCCTTGACCTTGGGGGATTTTATAGGCCTTAGATAAATATTGTGCTTAAGTGTCTGGTGTCAGTTGCACTCCAGTCTTCCCCAGTCACCTCATCCATTACTCCTGTTTAAAGAGACCAAGCCAGTATAATCAAGTGTGGCTCTAGATAATGTTCAGTCTTTAACCTTACTTTTGCATGCCTATGTGATCATTCCTGGGAAAAGTGTAAGGTTAAGTCTATCTAACCAAACAAACGTGAGAAGAGAGGTTTTCTTCATTGCACAAAAAAATAAACAGTTTATTCACTGAAAAAAAAAAAAAAATCACAGCATACAGCTTTCGGCTGTGGTTTCAATGTTCGATTTGGTTTAACCACGAATGGCAGAAGGGATGTCTGATGTAATCTGTGTGTTTCCTCTTCAGGCTGGGGAGGCCAGTGGCGTGCTGCCTGTCAGGCAGTGTTTGCCTGCTCAGCTCCTAGGTCCTGTGCCTCTACCCATCAGCATGGACAGTAAAGTGAGCAGCAGCCAGCAAGCACTCCTACAGCATCTTCTGCAAAAGGAGCAGCTCCGTCACCAGAAGATCTTCTCTACTGGTGAGAATCTTAGCGTGTCTATACTATTAAGACTATATATATATATATATATATATATATGTGGGGTGTTCAAGTCAAACCAGGTCTTGTGATTGAATTTCCTGTGAATGAAGTCTTAAAAACAATTGACATTTACAGAAGACTTTGAGCACATTGCGGTGATGAGACTCTTAGCCTCGGTAAAATTTTTGTAAACATTCAGCAGAACCTTGATCCTGATCCAATAATATCAATGGATAACTTGTTGCCAACTTGTGAAAGAGATTCTTCTGTCTTTGGGAACTGTACACACTGTACACACAATCATTCACAAACACCATTTTCACATTACAGGATCTCGTCTAGGAGTTATTGCCACATCCCCTGTACAGTTCTGACCTCACTCTAAGATGTTTCCACATGTTTAGGCCATTAAAGGAGTTCCTGGGAGGCCAGTGTTTAGTGAAGTGTACTGTGAAAACTTTCTAATTTGACTGTATCCAAGCAGTAGTCCATTAGTGTAGCAGTGGATAATATAGAGAAATGAAGATTGACTTGGATTGACTTGAACGTCCCTTATTATTCTATCGAAAATTGTTCTTTACTGCAACTCAAATTGCTAAACAGTTAAAACACAGATCTTAAGATGGAAGCATTTAGTGCCATTTTCATCCTTTGTTTTTTAATAGGCCAAAGTCCAGGACCTGTTCACCCTCCTTCTCCTCTGGCCATGACGGATCGTATCTCGGGTAGCGTGCGGCCTAAATTGCCACGCCACCGGCCTCTGAACCGTACCCAGTCTGCACCACTGCCCCAGAGCATACTAGCCCAGCTTGTCATTCAGCAGCAGCACCAACAGTTCCTCGAGAAGCAGAAACAGTATCAGCAACAGGTTCACATTAATAAGGTACAGCCATGCCATACATGAAATGTAGGCATATCTAAGCATATATATATATATATATATTGGTTTTTTTTACTGGTCTCTGGAAGATAGCATTAAGGGAACATCTGTTTCATTTAGTGTGACATGGAGGACATACTGCTCAAACAGTACAACATATTCCTATATTTAAAATTTCAAGAACCTTCTCATTGCTTAAATGCTAGTCTGTATCTCTTGTTAGCATACCCAAGGGGTCTCTGTAGTGGTGACCTGCAAACATACTCCAAAACACGCGGTAGTTCAAGGAGGAGAGAATACGTACTTTTGTTCCCTTGAGGAAATGTTTGCATTTCTGTGCACTAGCAGTGGTGACCCCGACCATCCGTTTGAGTGCAATTATTCCGCTGAGCATGCAGGGCTAGCCCACTGAAAGGGTCCATTGTGTGTTGAGCCCACAGATTGATCTGCACGATTACTGGTGAAAAGGCGATGGGAAATTCAAGGCTACAAGTGCGATTCTCAGAAACCGAGATCACAGAGCCCTTGTTTGACTTTCTGAGTTTTTATTGTTATGACCTCAGTGGAGAGGATTAAATAATTAAATGTACTGTAAAAACTGCATCTTTTATTGCATCATGTGCATGATGTGCGAAATTTCTGTGTAGTCTAAGGCACGGATGTTGAGGGATTTATGAGGTATGCCAAAGGTTTACTCATAAACTGATGGAACATATGTTTTTTTTTTTTTTTTAAATATCCAGGAAATAATAGACACTAAAATAAATAGATAGTCCTTCTGTAAATTTCACTGTAGTTGGGATTTAGCATACTAGTAACAGTCCACATTATAAAGAGAGACACTCCACAGTAAAACCAGGCCATTTTGGAGTTGTTTAAACCTACTAGGAAGAGCCATGATGTAATTTTACACGGGCTTATGGGCTTAAGACGAAGGTATAAAAAGCATTTTACTAATACCTTAAGAGACACACTATTTTTACCTGAGCTGGTATTAAGATAAGAAGTAAGCCCAGTTTACCTCTTTTCACAAACACATTCTTGAGCCTTCTTCTGAACATCTTTACTGCATTAGTTACCATAAAAAACAAATCCTACTGAAAGTGATCCAATGATTTTACAAACCTGCCAGGAAACATGATCAATAATGTCAAAATGCTACTCAACGTCAAGAGTCTTGACATTCTGCTGACAGTGACAATGATTTTTTTTATTTCTTAACTGCAGCTGTTTTCCAAGTCCATCGAACAGCTGAGGCAGCCGAACGGACACCTGCCTGAGTCTGAGGAGGAAGAGGGAGAGGATGCGCGTGATTACATCATGCAAGAGGACAGCTCGCCCTCTTCTGGAGTCATCCGCAAGTGCAGCTCCAGCTGCAGGAGCAGCAACAGCAGCATCCACAGTCCGAGTTTGCTCGATGAAGAAATGGATGCTCCTACTAGGGTTATGAGAATCAAACAGGAGCCTGCTGACAGTGATGATGAAACGCATGCCAAAGAGAGCCTAGTGGAGAAGAAGAATGCTTACCTTCACCAGGTTGAAGGAAGGCTCGTGATACAGGCTATGAACTGATCTCACACACGCACACGCACACACACACACACACACACACAAAATCATGCCAGGTTATGCCACCGTAAGCCCTTTGGACTGTAGACATTTGTGACCTTGTGATGTGATCTTTGTATTGTATAATGTAATGATCTGTATATAATTTGAATAAGTAAAAAAAAAAAATCTAGACTGGTATATCTTAAAAAAAAAAAAAACGAAGAAGCATCTTTGTTTGTAAGAAGACTTTTGAATTGTACTTACTTGTCCTTTCTACTTCCCATCCACCCACTGAAAAAGAGCTATGCTAGAGCTCATGTAGTATAATCACTGACTTTTTTTTGACACTTCGGATTTCGCATAGCTTTCATTTGAGATGATTTTGTTCATTTTATTGTTTCCAGTGTAAAACACACCAGGAGCATTGCTATGGCACCAGCATGCTTCTTGTGTAATGAAGCTTTAGAACAGTCCTCTGTGTCCTGGGTTCTCCTAGGGGTCTGTATCAAAGTCGGGCCCTGAGCAGTGCTCGGCTCGGCGGCTCGCTCGGAGTGAGAGAGGGCTGAGCAGGAAATGCCTGGTGGAAGCCAGGAACCAGAGTGATTCATGAGCACAGGAATGTTGGGAGAGGACGGGTTCAGCATTCAGCAAAGTCCATGAGGCCAGTCACGAGCCCTGATTTACTATCAGGGCAAATTACAAAATGAGTAAGGAAACAGGGGAGCGAGTCCCTATTTAAAGCCAATTATTTCCACTTTAGGCTGGAATAATGTGTTCACCCTCTAACATAAAGAATTTGACGTTTGTTCCTTCTTTGTCTCTTTTCGAAGTGCGATTCATTATTGCTGATTATTTCCTGTCCAAAGTGGTCAGACAAACGTAACTTTAATATTTCCATAGGTACCATTTCTCTTGTAACTTTCCATCATTTGTCTTGTTTAGCCCGTTTAATGTAAAAGCATTAGTGGGAGTAATAATATGCGTGAGATCCTGTTCCACAATGCTGCCACATAAGTGGCAAAGAAAACTTCTTCATTATGTGACTCACCATGACATCTTTAAAAGCAAAGAATTTGGGCATGTCTGTCAGTGTGCTGTTCTCCTGTTCCTCTGTCCAGTAGCAGTAAGCTCTTCTTCACTTCATAGCTGTTTGGTACTGTCTTTTTAAAAATAAAGTATGTTTCCATCCTGTGATCGATTGTACACTAAAGTGTTTCTTTTCACTAGAAACTTGACCAAAGTGACAAATTGACAGAAGTGCAATGGTTACCTATTGTTACCTATTAAATAGGTAGTAATTGGTGCAATGGTTACCTATTAAATAGGTAGTAAAAAATTACTTTTTTAGCACTAAAAGGGCAGCACACTTTATAAAATAATCCTTATTAATTAATTAATCCTGCATGACCTTATGAAAAAATCAGTCTATTCATTTGGTGGAAAGTTTTACAGAATCAAATCACTACAAAAATGTGACAGGATTGACTCCATTTTATGTTCAAAGCATGTAACCAATTAGACTTGCTCCATTAGATCCCAAATCTAGGCATTACTCATGAGCTCCTGATGTTTAGAATCACTGAAGAATGATAAAAAAAATTTTTTAAACACAAATCTCAAGGAATGAACAAGGAGTGCCGCTGCTGCTACCTGAAACTAAAACTGACAAAACATTGGAGAATTAAGTTCTGGGCAGCAAGGAATCATTTTGCTTTACCTTTTTTTTTCCTGCTATTGAAATTCAATTATTTAAATTAGAAATATCATTTCGACACTTTTAAGAATAAGTTTAACTTTATTTTGACATTAACCTGTTGATGCCCTCATCCATCTCGCTGCTCACTTTCACCCTCTTATTACAAATTTCCAATCAACACGTTAAAAATAAATACTCTCTGACAGGGGTAAGATGTTTTACTTGTACAGTTAAAGATTCTTTTGGAACAGATTCCTTAAGTAAAAATTATAATCGAGGCTATTATTCGAATCAAATGAGTTACAGCATTTAAACCTTAAAAAAAAAAAAACTGGAGTCACAAGCTCCCGCTTCAAAGTTGTTAAATGTATAAAGTATGAAGGTATAAAGACTTTCTTTCTGACATTCATTCCCACACTTATTCAGTCTGTGGAGAGATATCCAGATCTTTAAAGCTTGGATTTGCAGGCATTCTGAGCAGGGCTTTGAAGTGAACTTGAGAGGCACCCTGGCTCTAAAGGAGAACTTAAGATAAAATGAGCTTCAAGGAATTGATATACAACATGGGCTAAAGAGACCAGGCAAACTTTAAGCAATTATGCAGGGTAGGCTTAGTCCTGACCTGACGTTGGTCAAGCCCAATCAACCTTATGTGTGGTGTGGTGAAACGCTGTGCATATGAAAAATGTGTCACTTGTGTTTTTGGGGGTGGGCAAAAATTTTTAATGATATATATATATAAAAACATTTTTATGGCAAACTCTGTGTAATTATGTATTTGACAATATTGTGCTTTTACAAATTCATATCTTTAATCATAAACAAGTA